>NC_061810.1:43712729-44028198 GCF_021462225.1 Girardinichthys multiradiatus
AGCAAACCACAGCGAACAATTATCTATAAATAGAGAAAACGTGGAACAGCGCTGAACCTTCCCAGGAGTTGCCTGACAACCAAAATTTCTCCAAGAATGCATCATCAAATCATCCAGGTCTACAATAAAATCCAAAATAACTTCTAAAGTACCCACTAACCTCACATATGCCAAAGAACCATACTGATAAGACTTGAGAAAATATTCTGTGGACTACATTTTTTTGAAAGGTGTGTGTCCCGCTCTTAAATATATTTCATCAGCTTATCTCTCCCTTATATTACTTTCATCTTAAACATGCAAGTCTGTCAAAAACTGAAGAAATCTGTAAAAAACATTTTTTCAGTTTTTCACAGCACTGTAAGATGCAGCCATCAGATCCAGGAAGGAAGTGCAGAACAGGTTCTGTCTGCCGTTATTGTTTTAGCAGCGAAGCGGTTTAGATAAGACCAGGCACATATTTATGGGTTTTTACAGTCCCCCTGTGTCCACAGCTCCCCTGCTGCGCTCCAACTTAAGATTAAATTTTAACTAGTGTCGTCCAAAGGAAAATTGTGTTTGCGCTTCGGAAAATATCAGACTATAGTTGCCACAACTGGTAATCTATGCCATGATCAAATGGGAGTAAAGGGTTGCCCTGGGCTGTTCGAGGACACAGGTGGTTCTGAAGGTACTCATGACAAGGTTGCCAGTCCTTTCTGTCAAACTGTATTAGTGAATCAATCTGTCATCAGAAGCCCTTTTCTGATGTGTTCAGACGGAAATGAAAGATGATGTGTGCTCAGCAACATCAAAAGGTTGTCAGTTTGTTTTATATGATTTGAAGTCAGCTGCAAAGGCAGGATTTGACTGAAAGCATATAACAATACATTGAAATTGCCTCTCTCTCATAATGTGCTGCTTTCCAGCACAAGCAAATTACCATGCGGGTTATACACCCACTGTGAAAGGTGGTAAAAAAAAAACAACTATGTTTATCTTAATAGTTTTCCACCCAGAGTCTGCATCATTTCCTCTCCTTCGTTCCTGTCTTGTGGCCCTCTGTCCTTTGGCTGACTACCTGAGGTTTTTACAAGTTAAAATCTTAACATAACAACTGCTGCCTCTGCTTGAGATAGTTTGACGCTGCACGCACAAATCGATCCCTCTCCGCTATGCTTTATATTCCTGTCAGATTGATAAAATACTGTTTTAAAGAAATGAATCTCTTTTATATACATTTTAAATGCCCCCTGTGGAAACAGAAGGTAGCGATTATCCTGCACCGTGGTGCCATTACTCGCTGTTAAAGAGCAGCTCTGTTTGTGACGTGTGTTCGGGCCTCGGCTCTTTCACTAGAGACATATTTTCTTTCAGTTCACAACTCGTGGCTTTATGAGGCCAGGCTGATTAACTGAGAAAATTCCAGCCTTTCTTCCTGTGGGTCCTTGTCTATCCATAGGAGATAATTATAGCTGTGGATGGTTGTAAATACGAGCTCAGCGAGGGGCTGTCGGATGAGGAAATGGGACATCACCAGAGCTCACCTGGAAAGGGATGTAAATCAGAGCCTGGGAAAACAAAGATGTGTTGAAGGCAACAAGAGGCAAAGGCCCTGCAATGGTACATCTGTTCTGATTTCATTCACTGTAGAGTCCAGGTAAATAATTATTTAGAATATAAACAGCAGAGGAATTCATTTGAATTGGGTTTAAAATAGTAGAGCATTTTTCAGACAAAGGTAAAGTCTTTAAATAGCTTCTTATGCATTCTTAATGGAAGAAATCTGAGATATCCAGCTCCCAGTTATAATAAAAAGGAAAGGAAAAATATCTCAATTTTAAGAGTCTGCTACTGAATCATTGTCATCTTTACACACACACAGTAAGCTTATTTTATTTCTAGACCAAACCTGTTGGACATAAAGAACAGTTTAAGATGTTACCTTCAAGTCCCCTTAAGCTTTCAAAAGCATGTGCTGTGAAATTATACATCACACTGTTGGATTTCTGTGATATGTTTTAGTGCTGTTTTAAGATACACCTCCTTAAGTAAATAACTGCTCCAGCAGCACTTTTTAACATATCTCATATTGCAGTGTATGCATTTTAATTTCCTGCAGATTTATCTGAACATGTTAAAAAAGTTTGTAGCATCAGCATTGTAACTTAAGAGACGCCATATAAACTGCACATCGTGCTGCTGCCATGACATTTTCATAAATACAATGCAAATGTCACAGCAATAACCAGATAATGCTACTCAATTTCATACCACACTCCGTCTGCACTGATAGCGGGTTACTAATCTCGGCATGCTAAATACTTGAAGATTCTGGCAGAGGAGGGGAGCTAGACCTGTTTCCTTATTATTTAGCTAGTAATATTATAATAACCACTTAGGTGCACTTAGAGACTTTGAATAAGGCATTATAGTTTAAAGTTTTTAAGATGATCCGGCAGTGTTTAAGTATGGAACAAGATAGAAAGGAGATGGTGACATTAAGGCTAAAAGAAACGTACTCTGTCGTCACGTAGAATCACACTGTACATTCCAAAACCTTCATCCCAACACAAGTGCAATTCAATGCAGAGGCATATCATATGTAATAAACATGTGCTTTTTTCTTCACGCCTAGACGCAACTAAAACATGTTTTTATAAATGCCAACATATGCACAAACATAAAATAAAACAGCCTAAGAGCAGCTTCAAGAAAGTTCGGTTTAACATTTGTTGAATATACACAACTCCCCGACACATTTTATGATCTGGTTAAAGAAAGTCTTAAATGTGTCTGTTTCTTTCTTTAACTATCTTCTTAGTTTTCTAAAAGGGAAGTTTGGAGATCATTATCCTCACTCTGCTTGTTGGTAAAACAAACCATTCTTGTTTGTCATATTTTCAGTTACTTTAAACGTTAGATATGGGCAGGTTTAGTTGGGTAATTATGTTCTTGTATTTCCTGACTTATGAAGATCAAACAACACCTTCCTTATTTGAAAGGAATGTTTTGATGTCTTAAATTATTTTAACTGTTTTCACATTTTTAAACCAGTTGTCCCAACACATGTAGAGGGCACTGCATGCAATAAATTCTGGAAAACAAATGAGGTTAATCATCCATCCTCACTAACTGATTGTTTTTTGCTTTTTGCTACTAACTTACCCACAGGCATACATAGAAAGGAAGAGGTGTGTGATTGCTGAGTTTATATTATAGCTAATGCGTGCCTTCTCATTGTTTTGCACGGACTCCACATTGTGTCTTTTAATAGGAACCCCAGGCAATCATTGAGGTATTTGTGTGTAAAAAGTAATTAAAATTACAATGGCCTAACCCGGTGTAATCCCGGGACGGAATGGAGGGGAGCGTGACACTCGATGACTTGGCTTCAACTCTCTGCCCTTGTACTTGTTCATTAGCGATGCATTGGTTCTTGCTCGACCCGCCCATCTCATCAGAAACAGGAGCTTCAAAGACAAAGACGAGGCTGTATGGATGTGCCCATTGTGATAATAGCATGTTCCCAACTTTTTACACTGAGTTTTAGGGAATAGATATATCTAGCACAGAGGAGTGTGTGGTTGAATCCATGGCCTGGACTGTGAGTGTGCATGTAGTACCTAGAAGGTTGAATTCACTCTTTGACCTTTAGTGCATGTACTTGCTATTGACTGAAGAACTTGGCCTTGGACTCTTGTTAATCGTAATCAGTTTTTTCCCTCTCTCTCTCTTTTCCTCTCTTTGTATAGCTGGAAATGGCCAGAGTGTACAGATGGACTCCAGTAAGTCTGGCTTTGTGGGCTCACAAGTGGAGCTGCGCTGCATCTTCATCAATAGCAACCCCCCGGTAAAGATCTCCCAGGTCACCTGGCAGAAGCTGGTTAATGCCACCAAGCAGAACGTCGCCATCGCCAACCCAGCCCTGGGCGTGTCCGTCCTGCCCCCTTTCAAGGAGCGCGTGGGCTTCAAGCAGGCGGCGGTTCGCCACCGCCCCCCATCACTGGAGGATACCACCATCGTATTCTCCAACCTGCAGCTGTCCGACGAGGCGGCCTACATCTGCGAGTACACCACGTTTCCAGCGGGCAACAGGGAGAACATGGTCAACCTCACAGTGTTTGGTGAGGAAACTAATTGGTTTCATTTGAGTTAAATCTGTTTTTGTTTCCTTTTCAATTTTAGTTGGTTATTTAGTTTGTACAACGCCTAAACTATGATTAATTTCTGTATAAACAGTGGGAGAAGGTAAAATGGTTCTAAATGTAGTATTTTGTGGTCAAAGATAAATTCTCTCTTGAAGTAAGAAGGTCGATGGTACTCATCATTTTTTTGCTCAAGGTAATCAGTTCAGAGACATCAATAACACTCATATCAGAAGGCAAATCCAAGGTAGCCATTCATTCTATTTGCCTCATCCGAACTCAGTTCAGAGGGTTCATACTTGGTTGTGTTGTAGTCTCATCGCTGGAGTTGACTAATTGCAAATCTGTTTGCTTCATTTAATTGCACATTCTTTTAATTTGCACAGAGTTCAGTGCTCTTATCCAATGTTAATCTCTCAAAATTAGACAAGAAAATCATAAAAAAAGCCCACATCCTTAAATTTGATGAAATGATTTTGGAAATAGGAAATGCATTCAAATCCAGCCAGACTACTACAAGCTTTGACAAGTTGTTGAACAAAAGTAGATTTACCAGAACATATTGTGCAACTGTTACTCTGAATCAGATATGTTCTAAGCCAGAAAATAGAAACAGGTTAAACATCTTTACATCAGTTAAGCGGTTATTTCTTCAAACAGCTTTTTGTTTATCTGACGGCCCCCATAGGTGATGTAAAACCTGCCACCCAAATTACCTTTCTGTTTGACTTAAGACGGAAACTAAACACATTTTTCTGAGTAAATACAGTTTGAAACAAACGTCCTCCAGCTAAAGGGAAAATCCAAGTCTTCTCCTTATTGTTTCTTTGCAGCAAGTTCTTTCCTAAAGTAAGTCTGATTATATTTCATAGTATCTCAAGCAAGATGGTTTTCCACTGTTTTGCCCAGCTTATGGAAAACGAGGTCTCACAAAAGTATTCCCACCCGTTTAACTTTTTCACATTTTGTCACATCACCAGCTACCAGCTTCAGTGGTTTTTAATTGGAAATCATTTGTCAGACCAACACAAGGTAGCACATAAGTGTAAAGAAAAAGATATGTGGTTTTTATTTCTTTCAAATAAAAATACAAATAGATATCGGCAACCAACTGCCTTCTGAAGTCAACTAATTAGTTAATAGAGGCTATAATTTAATCTCACTTTAAATACTGCTGTATTATGAAGGCCTGAAAGGTTTGTTAGAGAACTTGGTCAACAAACAGCATTATGAAGATGGACGAACACACCAGACAGATAAAGATGTGGAAATGTTGAAAGCAGCGTTAGGTTAAAAAGCAATATCCAAGCTTTGGACTTTTCACAGATCACTGTTCAATCTGTCATCTAAAAATCCTACTAAGACACAGCTGTCCACCTAAAAAGCTTTAGAGAAGAGGAACATGGTAACTCTGGAGGAGTTGCAGAAATCAACAGCCCATGTGGGAAAATCTGTCAACAAGACAACATGCACTTCAGAACTTTTCTTTTTGTGAAACAGCTGATAGAGGAGAGTGCCAGTATCCTGCTGTGGTGATGCCTTCCTTCAGCAGGGTCAAGGAAGCTGGTCAGAGTTAATGACATGTTGGATGAAGCTAAATTTTGGGCAGTTCTGTAAAAAACAAGCTTGTGCTATGGGGCTGAACACAAATGCATGGCACCTCTTTCAGTTTTAATTTTTCAAAATTAATCCTTTTCCTTCTACTTTACAACTGTGAACTACTTTGTGTTTGTTTATCCCATCAAATCTCAAGAAAATAAATTTTTTTGGTTGTAGCATGACAAAATGTGGGAAAGTTTAAAGGATGTGAAAACCTTCACAAGGCATTGTAAATGTTTTGTTTACAGTGAAGGCCAATGCAGGTGAACCAAATTCCCAACCACTATGACGCATGGCCTTCACTGCCATGCAGGAGATACTGTACATGTTGTGAAAATCCCACTCCTTATGTGATGATGGACACGTTAACACTGAAACCAGATTATAAAACAGGAAGCCACAGCAGATAGCAGTCAATAAAAATGAAAGGTGAGACAAAAATCAATAAGGCCATTCTAGAGTGTGTAATTTGGTTCAAACTGTCTCATCCAGCAGGAAAAAAGCAGCGCCTCCGATGTAGTTTATCTTAAAAAGAGGCAGTTTTGAAAAGGTTGATGCTAACTCCGATTAGAGAGTTAATTAGTAATTAAGTGCTGGTGTGCTTTCTTTTGAATTCCAGTAAAAAGAAAAAACACTTGACTTGAGTACTTGCCTGAGTACTACTTGTCAGCTCTGACTTCACATTTTTATGCCACTGAGCCTCCCAGGACGTTTTAGGCAGCAACATCTCCATGAACGTCAGGAATCTGCATGTAGATAACTAACCATCAGTGTTCAAAGGGGCCTCGCCGTTGCTCCTTTTCAGTTATGCATTCGCTTAAACTCAAGCCTGCCTTTTGATATACTCAAAGTAGATTGCTAATTGGCAACCCACAAAGGACTGAAATTGGATGACTGTGCATTTGGGTAAGCAAATGCAGCTTTGACAACTCCTTCCCTTCTGAGGAGCAAAAAAGTCTGCATTTAACACCATTTTCATCCCAGCCTGTAAGTTTATTCTACTTCATATACTCCATTGTAGATGGAGTAGTTGCTCTTCTTCCTCACTGAGATTTCCTAATAAAGATTCATTGATCAGAGTCCCATTTCCAACTTACAAGTTTTGGTCTGCTAATGCTGATTTTGCTTATTGTAATTTAAAAACTATAATTACCAGTATTTACATAGTTTTTTTCTAGTATTCCTGCCATTAAAGTTTATTAATTATTTATATTGGAAGCATAGGCAATGTCACCCTCTGTGTTTTGAAGAGGTCACTGTAATTCAGGGTTTTCCTATTTTGAGAGAAAGACTAAATAATTTAATAAATCTGAAAGTGATAAGCACAATTATCACAATTTGCATGATTAGCATAGTTAGCGTGAACAATACTAAACCAGAGTCTAGGCGTGTGTTCCTGAGAGCATATAGACTTTTAACTTTTCAGGAAGATTGTTTTTTAAAAGGTAAAAATAACATTTTCAAATGGATGAAAGGCTAACAGCTAGTCAGTCGATAGACTTCCTTATTATTGTGTTAAATCTACCTTGGAAGAAACCCGCTGTGTAGGTCCACCTCATCAGTCTGGCAAGATCAGTTAAGATCAGTCATCATTCAATTCGTACCTTTTAAAATGATGGTAATGTTATTTGTTTTCCTCCAACAGCTCGGCCAATGACGCGAATGACCCTGACAACCCCGACGATCGTGGCCAGGGGTCAAAAGCGCAAGATGACCGTTGCCACTTGCGTTTCAGCCAACGGGAAGCCCCCAAGTGTGATCAAGTGGGACACGAGGTTGAAGGGGGAAGCCACCTACCAGGAGACCCGCAACCAAAATGGCACGGTGACGGTTCGGAGCAACTATGTTGTGATCCCGAGCCGTGAGACCCATAAACAGAAGCTCACATGTATTGTGATGTACCGGAGTGAGCGGATCACCGACAGCGTGGTTCTCAATGTGCAGTGTAAGGAACCAATTATTGTAAAAGTTTGATGTTCTCTTCCAACCAAAAGTTTAGTTTTTCTAGAAGTGATTGCAGCCATTGAAGCGTCTAGTAAACCAGCTGAAATTGTTAATTTTTCAAGTCAACAATAGTGCATTAAACATTTATGAAGACAAGAATTGATGCTGAAACAAAAGGCTTGTTATTAGTCTGGTGCTGACAGAATCCAGAACGTTTCTGCTTTTGTGATTGGAAGATTTCATTGTTTTAGCAAACTTGACACAATAGTTTACAGTTCTTAATCACCAGATGCTTAGCTATATTGGATAAAAAGATGCATGACATTTTTTTATTCATTAATTAAACTGAGCACTTCCGGTTTTTGGTCAGTTACGATTAACAAAATATTTTCTGTGTGCTAAATGCCAGAATATATATTAATATCTTCAAGGTCAAAAGCTTATATACATAGTGATTACATTGCCTTTAAGCATAAGTGATGCAATGGTTTTGTATGCTTCTGATTAATTTATATATGGTTCACATCATTTTAGTTAATTGGAATGGGCTAAAATTCCAGCAAACTAGTGTGAAAAGCTTGTGGAAAGATGTTTGACCCAAGTCATACATTTTAAAAGGCAATGCCAGCAGAAACTATAGATATGCACTATATGAAGACAAAATGAAGAAAGCAAATAGAAACATTTTTAGGGTACCCTAACTGACCTAAAACATGAAAGATTTCGTCTGATTTAATGTCAGACAGTATCTAAACATTTGGTTTAACCATAAATCAGAGAGGGGTCATGTTTTATATCAACTTTTCCTCTGAAGTCTTGTTGGACTTTAGCAAAAATTTCACTTTAAAACTATGTTTTATTATGATGTTCTTGAGGGGTTAAACTTACATCAGTGTGCCTTCCTTGCAGATGAACCCGAGGTGATGATCGAAGGGTTTGATGGAAACTGGTACCTGAACCGTCAGAATGTTCAGCTGACCTGCAGGGCCGATGCCAACCCCCCTGTGACAATTTACCAGTGGAAACTGTGAGTCTGACTTAAATCTGTCACAGAAGCCCTTAAAGGCTCAGAAAACAAGATGTAGCTTGGCTGCGTTCTGTTTCTCTCACCTCAGACTTGTGGGGAAAACAAAACCTTGTTGTCGAAGTGTTGCTGAGGCACAGGAGGGTCATTTCACAGAGTAGGAATGCTGAATGATAGCACACGTTCCCGACATTTTTATACAGACGAAACCAATCAGCCAAGACAAAATCAGCAGCCTCACGTTTTGTTGTAAAACATGGAATCAAGATAAAACCCAAGGCAGAGCACAATGGGCCTATTACAGCAGCAACACACACCCCGTGTCTACCTGACGGTCACAGATACCGAGAGATAAATGCAAACGGTGCACACTTGGTGCTTTGCGTTTGCTGTTTTGCTTTGAAGTCTTTGGGCCAGCATGCAGGTAGTGAGGTGAGAAAGCGTTATTGTTAGCGCTGTTGTATTCCCAGCAGGGCATGGCGGCAGCGGCTCATCCCGACACGCCGAGGGGACCACTGAAGCTGAGAAGTTGTAGATTAAACCATCATACCGACTGAGATCAGTATTTCTGATTCGGTGATGATCACAGAGAATGCGAAAGGGGGAAGAGATACAGACATGAGAGAAATTCTTAGTAACCACTCAGAGCAATGGCCTGAGATTCTAAAACTGATAAGTAGTAAATATAATACATAAGGTATGTAAACAACGGAAGTTGCAATATTTAGATATACTCACCATAGGCATGAATGCCATGTTGATTTGGGAACTTTAATTATGCATTTGAGCAGTTCTTTTCAGTCTGAAATAACAATACAACAAACATATTTGGTAATAATAAAATGAATAATGAATGAATAAATGTCATTTAGCTAATTGCTGAGAAAAAAAACACTTTTGGAGCAATTAACAAGATTAACTGGCAAAATTCTGGCGTGACATTTGACTGCTTTCTCCATCCTCAAAACAAGCTGTGATTCAAGTATGTTATCATTGTCTGTTAGAACACCCAACTGTGTTTAAGTTTGACCCATCTGACCCCAACTGTTGCTTTTAGAAGAAGAAAAGTTGGTTAGAATGATCAGGCTCAACCAAGGAGCCACCAAGGCAGAAGCTTGTCATAAACTGGAAGATGCTGGAACAAAAGTGTAATTGTTCACTGGGAAGCAAATTTAAAATCAGTATGGGGTGCTGAGAAGGTGCTGATAAAAAAGTCAAAATGAGGCTTTCAAGCTTAAGAGCACTCTACCAATTGTCAAGCATGGTGGTGGCAGCATCATGATTAGGATCTGTTTCACTGCCAATGCTAGTGTTGCACTGTTAAAAAAAATGGATAAAATGCTAAAGAATTTTATGTTTTATTGTGTTTTGAACACACCACTCTTTAAAAAAATAACTAAAGCTTTTACCTGAATAAATAAATGATATTACAAGTTTTTCAACTTAATCTTTTATCTATGATTTATGAAAGTGGACACAATTAGTTGTTGCAACAGGTTATTATTATCCCAAACATGCACAAGATTCAGTTTATGGATGTGGCGTAAAAGCTCGGTCTGTGCCAGGAAACCAACTGATTTAAATCAGCTCTTCCCAATTCTGCCAAGAACACTGGCCAGATCTCCTGCCAGAATTATGCCTAAAACTTATGGATGGCTATAAAAACCATGCCATTTCTCTGCAAACCGCTAAATGATATTTTTGCAAATAACAGTGGGGGTGTTTGTATATATTTGAGCCTGTATGTATATTTTTTAATCTGTGTTTTCAGGAAAATTTACAATAAATTCAAACTTGTTCACCTAATAAATTATTTTATAAGTCACTGAAGTTGTTTCTCCATCCTGCAAAAATAATGGTTTAAATGCATCATTGAAAGTCCAAAATTAATTATAACCATGCCCATGATGAGTGAATGTACGTTCGTCTTTCTGCCGTTGTTGGTACCGAAGTCTTTCCTGTAGTTTGTGTTAAGCAACCTAATTAATGCTTAACAGCAAACATCAAAAAATTTATTTTAAAATAAATGGATCAACATTTTGGACATTATATGTCTAAAATGTTGCAATGTTTCCTTTCATTGCTTCATGAAGGTGAGTTTGGGAGGAACTTTCCTGGATCGGAGGTGAGACGCTTGTAGCTTCATTGTATCTGCTCCTCGAACAATAATGATATTTTTACAAGACGTTCAGATATCTTTTCCACTTTCCTCCCTCGCACTTCATATATCCCTGTGAGGAGGAATCCCGATGTACACACAAAATGAAAAAGCAAGCTGATATATTTTCTTTATTTATCTGAAGCAAGAGGAGACAGGAAGGGAGGAGGAGGAGGGTGAAGAGATGTGATATAGAAGGACGAGGGCACAGTGCTGACAGATCGGAGAGGACGGCCATGGCCGCACTGAAAATGAGAAGCCAAATCCGTTGTGAAGGTTCCCCCTGGGCTCCACTGTGGAGGTCAGCACAAGGCTGTGATGGAACGATGTTGCAGGACAGCATCATAAACACGTCCAAGAGAAGGTGTAGCCTTTTCTAATTACAGCTCTTTTTTTTTTTTTTACCAAAACTCATGTTTCAGCCAGACGTCCAGCTCTATCTTTGAGTTGTGGGTTTCTTTATATACTGCCCCATACAGTCCTTGCATCTAATTCACAAAAGGGTTACCGGGCAGAGAGCCTCATTCTGTTTGAACATTATTGTTTGTTTTTAAAATGTTTTGTTTTTAGGGCATCCTTTAGTTTTCTAAGTGGGCACAAGATGAGAAAACGGTGCCCAAGAGTTCTGTGTTATCACAACTGAAAAACTTGCATGATAAGATTTCAGACTATAATTTTCTTTTTTTAACCTTTCATTAAAAAGCTATTTTCCAGCAGACAAGAAAGCCCCATCGCATCCTTGAAGGCATTTTCAGTTTCTCAAAGACAAAGCTCTGCATAAATCAAGAAATCTGTATTTTGTTATTAATGCATTTCACAGTGTGATTACTTCAAACTCGGCTCTAATTAACTGGCTTGCTTATCTCTGTTCTGAAAATGAGATTCTATTAGTCATGTTGATTAAAGGCAACAATAAGACAACTGTTTAATGTCTTTAGTCGCCAGTAGTTGTGGTTGAAGTTCACAGAGACTTAATGGCCTTTTAAAGAGATATCCAAGTCCTGGTTTGTTTGAAAAAGTGTTGCCAGTTCTGCTGTCATGACGGCTTTGTTTAGGCAGTTGTAAGTCAATGGTTCTTGAGACTTTGATGACCCACCAGTTCATCATTCCAGGGTTCTTTTCTACCCAGTTGTTCTCTTCTTAAAATCAGTGTAAACCTATTTAACTTCAGACATGGGCCAGTTACTGATATTGCAGATTCAAAACCAAAGAGATTTTTTTATCATACAGTTCCCATGAAAGCCCTTTTAACCTCCAAGGGGTTAGCGACTGACACTGCAGAGAAAGTAATGGAGGGACTAGATGTTTCTCTGGCTGTTTGATTCATAGGATTGTCCAATGCTCCCACTCCTCCACCTGTTTCTGAGTACCTCCAGTGTTTTATTTCTTTCTTGTTTACTAAAATGACAGATTAAGTTGTTTGGAAACAATTCTGGTCACAAAAATGATAGTTAGGCCTGAGCAGGAAAACTGCAAGGGCCTATTGTAATCGTAGGAATTCTTATAAATATGCAATAACTTTCCCAAAAAAACACCAAATCACACCAAAGTTGGCATGAAGGTTCCCGACGATCCTATGGGGTCATATGCTGACATCATCAAAGCCACGCCCCCTGAGAACAGGAAGTCACTTTTTTCACATGGAAAGGTGCCTCTCTGACCCTCTTGATCCAATCCACTTGAAAGTGTGTCAGAAGACAGATAACTAGTGGGTCTAACTTCGTTTGAACCACAGTGCCTTTTCATAAAAGGGCGTGGCCGTGGTGGCGCGGTGAAGTTGGACATCACGCCATGGCCATAGGTTTGGCTTTAATTTCCACATACATCATCTGATCTGCACCAAATTCAATGTGATTGATCCTTGTCCAGTCCCCAACAGAGATCTGATGACATATTTGGTGGGTGTGGCCTAATTCGTCCACAGCGCCCCCTAGAAAAAAAGAAAACAAATCAGCCCCGAGCCATGCTTTCACCGAGAAATCTGACATTCAGTACACATATGTAACTTCTCAGGACCTACAAAAAAGTATCTTGGAGCATTGGTCCAAACCCCACAGGAAGTTGGCCATCTTGGATTGAAGTTGCCATTTTGACCCTGTTTTGGGCGTTTCTAGCCTGCATATCTGAGCCAACTCCTCCTACAACTTTTGACTTACAGTCTTGAAAATCACTCAGTTTACTCTTAAGGGATTGGGGATCAAAAGTTATCAAAAGCTTCTTGATACATGAAAGCGTGTGGGCGTGGCCAAGCCTCAAAATATTACTTCTCGCCATAAAACACAAAATTGATATAGCTCCTACAAGGAAAGTCACAGAGACCTGAAACCTTCTGGGATTGATCTGCCTCTAGGCTTGAACAATATTCACTGATCAGATGCTGACATCATCGAAGCCCCGCCCCCTTAGAACAAGAAGTGTCCCGTTTTCCTTTAGACAGTCAGTGTTTGATGTTCTTCACCTTATCAATGTTAAACTGTCCCAAGTAACACATAACATGATGGTCATAGACAGTTGCCAGTACTTAATGCTTTAGCTGGAGGGTGTGGCTATGATGGCGTGGCGAATTCTGATGTCACGCCACGGCCATACGTTTGGCTCTAAATTACACATGGATGGTCTGATTCACTCCAAAATAAATATGGCTGATCTTTGTCAGTCCTCAAACACCTCTATTAGATTACATTGGAATTTGGATCAACAGCGCCCCTAGGACACTTCAAGGGTTATATCTCCATCATACATCATCGGATCCACTTGAAATGTAGTATACATGATCATGAGTTAATGATGGACATGTTGACACAGTCAACTAATGACATCATTATAGCCCCGCCCACAAACAAACAAGTGAGGGCAGCTTCCATTAGGAATGTCCGATTTACTCCAAACTGATTATGGTTTATCTTTGTCAGTCCCCAAACATTTTTATTGGAGTACATTGGAATTTGGATCACCAGCGCCCCCTGGGACATTTCAAGTGCTCTATCTCCCTCATACATCATCGGATCCACTTGAAATTTAGTATACATCATGACTGATCAATGCTGAACATGTTGACACAGTTAGTTCATGACATCATTTAGACTCCGCCCACTAATAAACAACTGAGAGCAGGTTCTCTCTGGAAGGTCAGATTTCCCCCAAATTTTAAATGCTTCTCACCAGACCAGAATTCTGCATTAGTGAAGATCATGATATGACAGTCACAGCGCCACCTAGAGGCGACATTTGGAATTGAACGGCGGCCTCATTGGTGGCGTGCCGCCGGCGATGCCAGGCTCCCGCGGTCGCTGCACAGGCCGAGTTGCGCTGAGGTGCGAGGGCCTTCAAGGCTGCTTGCAGCTTTAATTATTGTTGCTCTTGTTAAGGTAACGTCAGTTGGCCGACTATGCGAGCCGATAGCCCAACTGATTAGAGCAGTCCACAATAAGCATTTGAAAACTACCAAATTTAGCAGGTGTTCACTATACATTTGTCCTTTTATATGTATCAAATATACCAAAAGTAGTAGGAAAACTTTTTTCTTCTCTGATTCAAAAAATAAATAAATTGGACCATGTCACATAGTTTTGCTTCCCATAAGGTCTCACACAACATAAAGGTTTCCCAACATTTTTAATCAAAATGAAATGTGTCTCCAGAAACATGATTTTAGCATGTGGCTATGTCTGGTGGAATAAGTTGAACCTGACATGACAGATAAGTAATTTGAGTTTATTTAGATTTTTCTCTATTGTTGTGAGATAAGAAGGAAGTAATTCTAGAGTTGCCCCGAGTTGTGGTGACAGAGTAAACTGATTGAAGCTAATGGTTGTCTGTCTGATAACAATCGGTTACAAAGGCATTGAAGGACCTCCAGTCAATTTAAAAAAAAGTGGGAGTGGGAGCA
Source organism: Girardinichthys multiradiatus (assembly GCF_021462225.1). Classification (NCBI taxonomy): domain Eukaryota; kingdom Metazoa; phylum Chordata; class Actinopteri; order Cyprinodontiformes; family Goodeidae; genus Girardinichthys; species Girardinichthys multiradiatus. Next base: position 43,727,471 of record NC_061810.1, read on the forward strand.
TTTTAATGATTCCATATGAATGCTGTCAGAGTAATGAACAATTTAGGAAAATATTGCTGTATATGCCCCTGGCTTATGACACTGAAGTTATTGTCTGATTTATATCTTACTATCAGCAGTAAAGTAAAGGGCTGTTCCTCATGAATACAAATAGAATATTTTGAATCCTTATTTGGCAGTAGGAGTCAAATGACCGTGCAAACTTGGAAAACAAACCAACATTTGGGAAATTATTCTAAAGGAGATAGTTCTCCTTTTTCACATTTCACTTTTTTCATTTTAAGTTTCCTCTTTTAATTCTGGCTTGCTTGTGCAAGGAAGCTGTGCTATGTGATTGTAACAAGGAAAACTCACCACAGTTCTCATAAGACAAGTTATTTAAGATACCCTTTGGACAAAGAATTCACACCAGAAGAACAGATCCCCTCATGCTTCTGAAGAAGGTCTAGCAAATAAGAGTGTGGGTAAAGAATATTTGTTTTCCTGCAGCTCTGGGATGTATATCAGTGCATTCTTGTAGGCCGGTAGACTGGGTGGGGTCTTTTAGGATTAGGCTTGTCACTCTCAGATGCCATCAGATCCTCAGATTGTTATCTGCACTGTTTGGAGGCCAAACGAATACCTCACTTATTTCTGGTTTCTTTGGGTCCTTTCTAAACAGTTTTTTAGGGTTCTGGTTACCTTGGCAACACAGACATTTGAGATAAATTTTGATACTAATTCATGACAATAGGTTTAGTAGATCAACCTGGCAAGACCTGCTTTGACCTATTTATAAATGCCTTATTTAACTTTTCCCTGATATAAGACAGGATCTTAGGTGAAGAGCTGTATGATTTTGTTTTTTGGATATCCCCCACAAATGCTTCTCTTTAGGGCAATGTCTTCCACTTACAACCACAAGCAACAAATGTCATAGTGCCACTCATGGGCCACAGTTGGACTAACTTATTTGCCTCAAAAGACTTGATGGAAAAGTGTTCGATTAAAAAGAAAACTTTTTAGCGTCTTTTATGGAGTTACTTAAGATTTGCTTCATTAGAATACAAAAATCTTAATACTGCATACAGAGAAATAAGCAAACACAAAGCTAAGTGTTCTGTATATTTAGGGTTATTAATTTAATTCGTATCACTATTTGGATTTGGCTTTTGAATTTGAAGGCCACTGCTATTTGTTTAATCCAGAGTACACACAGGAAGAGGTCCCACCGATTACAGAACGGACAAGGATAGAATACATGGGCAAAACTAAAATAATTTGTATTTTTCTGTTGTTTTTTATTAAATATTTTTTATTAAGATTTCTTCATCTACTATACTGCTCATTTGGGTTGTAATTAAATATGGACAGAGAAATTGGCTGATCACTAGTATAGACCGATTTTCTTCCAGAACCGGCTGGTCAGAAAGTCATAAATTGAATACTCTCGATAGGACACACTGATGAAAGACACTATTTAAAAGCAAATTGAGAAAAATGCCTAAGGTTCATTCAGGCTGCGAAATAGGGAGAGAGAGCAAGACGGGTAGCATAAAGGCTTAATAGAGTGCAGCAAAATTTATGATTCTATTCTTTTAAACTGAAATGAAACATGCTTTACTGGGAAATGTTGGCAACTTTAAGTAAAAGTAGGGATACATATTCTTTAGTAATACACATACTGACCAAGGCTAGTGCAACAATCCTTGGTGACTTCGAATTTACATAAGTAATAACGACGGGAACACTGGAAAAAATTAAGAAAGGAAAGGTTGACCAGAACTGGTTCATTTCATGGTGCTAGTTGAACTGGTTCAACATTGGTTCATTTCTGTGCCACAAGGTATCCAGATATAAAATACATTTCCTCAAAACTGAGGCTTGTTCCAGTTGTTGTCAGTTTGTGGCTCTGTCTGCAGAGTGTTATTAAGATCCTCAGATATAAAGGGGAGAACTTTCAGTTTGACACCATGTAAGAAAGCTTTGGAGAAATAAAGTGTAGATATTGAGTAACCCTGCTGTGTTGACAGAGCATTTTAAAACAGTATCTGGTAGTATTCTTGGTATTCAGTAGAGAAACAAAACAAGATATGAATATATGCTTTGTTAGAACATTGCCCCAGGCAACTGTTAGTTTCTTACATGAGCTAAACGTGGCATCACCTTCATAGCTTCCTAACAGTGCTGAGCAAAAAGCCTTTTCTTTATTGACTTTTAATGAGTCTGGATTACATTATATCATCTCTAGTGCAAAATCTAAAATACTTGATTTAGGAGATTCTAGGTTTTCCCAAACTTTATTTCTAAATCTCTCATTTTGTTTTGGAGAACCTGATATTTCATGTTGTGAGCTGGATGTATTGTTACACTTCTACTGTTTGTGTGAACAAGACAAAGCTCCATGTAAAGCTGTTTTACCATTATTTCAGAGTATATTTACCGTTAGTACAGATTTTCCTCCTGAAATAATGATGCAGTTTATGCTGAAACCAAGAGGTGAGGTTGCTGCAGCGTCCTCACATCAACATCTATACAGAAACACTGCATACATGAGGAACCCAGCCAGTCATCAAAGAATCCGTATCGCTCTCAAGCTGTTTGTTACTCTTTTATTTTGCAGCCCCTCAGGCTCCATTCATGCCCGGACACTCCGTCACACACACACATGCACACACACACACACGCAAACACACACACACATACACTCACTCATGCAGACATTGCCGGTCATGGCAGAACCAGTGGTGAATCGCAGTTTGCAAGCCTTTCATTTCTGCAGCAAATCTATTGGGCTTTGCACAACTCAGCATTTGATAGAGGTTCACAAGTTAACTGATTATTGAATCGTGACATACTGTATTGTGGGTTGTTTGCAGTCCCATTGCAATTGCTTCACTAAGGTGACCAATGGAAAAATAACTCAAGCTCTGCTTTTTCTATTGCTTTTTACTCTGAAATATGTTCCAACTACAAGGTTCATACACAGTCTGAAAATTCTTAATATCCCAACTTTATTCCCTGTCCCTTTTCTAAACATGGTATCCTTTCATCCATCCATCCATCCATCCATCCATCAGGTTCCAAACATGAAGCCAGACCACTATAGAATGCAAAACAAATACATAGTAAGTTTTAATAATTATTGTTGAAATTGTAAAAAAAATTATCTCAGAACTCTGGAGTCTTAGAAAGTATTACATTTTGAGCAATATGTGAAGGATCTTTGTAACAAGTTTTTTAATACATTTTTTAATTTTCCTGATCCGTTCACACAGCTTATTTCATGTAAGAATACAATAATTACACACCCTGCCCCTGTCATTGAAGAGCCTTGTTAAAAGCACAGCTCGAGTGCCTGATTTGTGACCATTGTTAGCATGAGGCCTAATTTTGTTTTCTCTCTGTAATCTCATCCTGTTTTTTTCTCACTTTAGTAAATGGAGCACCATATTGTTTTTAATGCACTCGCACAGCAGCGCCTCTCAAAGTCTTTCTCACTCTCTGACCCAGGAGAGATTAGAGAATATCTTTGCAGCCAGCATTCTCATTGTCACCACAGTCAGGCTGGAGAACTATTCAGCGTTATCACAATTGTAACTCGTCTTAATCCGGGCACATTCAGAGCAGCCAATGAAGCCGATCGGGTGGAGGGCGACAGGAAACGGCTAATTGTTAGGAAAGTCGAAACCTCTTTTTAGCCTGCGGGCGCCGTGAAAAGTGGGTCCAGATAATAGAGTGGAGGGTTTTCCACGTTCATGATCTGTGACCTTAAAGTGGGCTGGCCTGATCTAAAGGACACGGGCGGGTTTGAGCGCAGCAGAGATATTGAACCATAAAGACAAACACCTTTAGGGAGGAAAAATGGGCAGAATCCTCAGTAACAGCCCAGCATTTGGTAGACTCTGCATTTGTCAGCTGCCTTTCCTGACACCTCCCTTGAGTTTTAAGTTCTGTGATGTGAGCTGGGCTATAGATGACAAAGGAGCCACCCCTTGCTCCTTAACCCCAACTGTCTGTTTCATATTCACATGCTGAAACAGCCTGTCCTCCAGCATCAGCTATATCTTACCTGTTAGGACCTCCTGGGATTCCGTGTCCTCATAATTTTGTTAGGACATGATGGATGACATCTGAAATAAAGTGCTGTCAGATATTTGTGATATTTATCTCACCCTCACATGCAGGCTTGTTCATGACCAGAGATTATTTTTTAAATGTTTTGAGGAGATTTTCTTCCCCTCAGTTTTTTTGTGGGTTGGAGTAATTATGCCATTATATGCGGTCTGCATCATTGCTTTTCTTTTTTTATACCACAGTCTGAATGGCTCAATACCCAGCAACGTGGAGATCAAAAACAACACTCTGTTCTTTAAGGGGCCCGTGACCTACGACCTGGCTGGAACCTACGTCTGTGATGCGACCAACGGCATCGGGACGCGCACTGGAAGCGTGGACGTCAACATCACAGGTAGGTGAAAGTACGGCTGCCGTTTCCGCTCTTTCTCTTCGGTATCTCTGGCATGATTTGATCAATACAGTGTGCGTCAGATTAGCTCTCCTTTTAAAAGTATTCATACACCTTGGATGTTTCTCACATTTCTTAACATTACAACTATAGACTTAAAGGTTTTGGGGGGATTTCATGCGACAGACCCACACAGATTAATGCATTACTGTGAAGTGGAAGCAAAATTAAACAGGAATAAAATGAAACATGCCTTCATCTAATTATAAAATAATCTCTAATATATATCAGTGTTAATACATACAGCTGTTGTTTGACAGTATCAAAGTTTTGCTAGAATATTAGAGAACAAACATCATCATAACGACAAAGGAACACACCTGACAGGTGAAAAAGCAGCTAAGATGCCCATGCAAACTCTAAAGGAGCAGCCATTTGTTTATAGGACAACTACTAGTCCCTCACTCACAAATGGCACATAGGAAGTCATTGTTGAGTAAAAAGCCATTCAAGGCCCAGTTTGCAGTTTGGTAGAACAAGGTGTTCTGGTCAGGTTGGGAGCAGAGTTGAACTTTTTGGCCTGCATGCAAAACACTATTTCAGACTGGAATCAAGTACTTCCAATAACAGTGAACACATCACACACACCAAGAAACACAATGTTGATATCATTGTCATGGTGTGGGTGTGCTTTTCTTGAGGAGGTACAAGATGGTTGCTCAGAAGTGATGGAGAAATGGATGGAGGCAACAGGCTCAAAATGCTACAGGCTAAAAACGACTGAAGGCTAAGAAAGAGGTTCACTTCACAGCAGAACAACTAACCTAAACATTCAGCCAGAATTACAGTGTCTGACTGTCTGATCAAAGCATGTTCGTGTCTTAGAATGGCCCAGTCAAAGTCAATGTCTAAATCCAATCAAGAAACAGGAGGGTAAATACAAATGCAAGCCACATTCTCAGATTTTTTGCCTGTAAAAAAAAACGATTACCATTTTGCCATTTTTAATTTTTCTTCCACTTCATAATTAGGCACTACTTTGTTTTGGTCTAATACATAAAAACACATAATAATACATTTTGGTTTGTGGTTGGAATGTGACAAAGGTAAAAAAATCAAGACACATGAGCACTGCGTCATGCAAAGACCAGGAGATTGTCACAAATCATCTGTGCTTTTCAGTGTTTGTGTGTCAGAGTTCCACACTGCTTGTTAGAACAGATCCCCCCTCCTATCACACATCCAAACTCGTTTGAGAGCAAACTACCGCAGGTTTATTATCACCGCCCAAAATAACATCCAGGAAATTGGGGGTTTTAGGTGAGGGCACTGTATTGATCATAACTTGCTTAAACTGCTCGTGCCTCCTCTGCTGTTGAAATTCTTTCTTTGTCTATTCTGGGGGGGAAACAAAATGCCGAGCAAAACTGATGCAGTTTCCTACCCTTCCACATAATTGTTGGCACACAAACTCTGCGGTTCCTCTTGGTTCTAAGCCAGAGGAGACCTACAAAGCCTGTGCTATCCATTACAAACCAGATCTCGCTATACATCCTAAAGATTAGGGGATCTTCCCCTGATTGGTAGCAGCTGTATGAGTGGAGTTTGGGGGACGGTTCCAGTTTTGATCTGGTGGAACTGGAAAGACTGTTTTTCTCTCTCTTAGCTGCTTGGTTTCTGGGAATCTGGCGTGTTCTAACTTGCATTGCTTTGCATGTTAACCCGTGTCTCTGGCAATGCCGTGCTTGTTGTGAAATGAACAGCTGTTCCTCACAGTATCATTTGCTTGCGCATCCTCTCTTTCCATATGCTATTTCTCTTGTAGGGATATGACTATAAAAAAAAACATGGAGAAGTGAGAAGTGTTCCAATTTAGTAGTGCAATAATATAAATCTCAAAAGCTCTTAAAGGACCTTTCGAAAGAGTAAATCACTGTGGACCAGCTTGTGTTTGGCATAAAGAACTGAGCCTCTTTTAAAAAGACAAAGCAAATGCACCAAAGTAATTTTCCATTTCTCCTTTTTTCATTGATCGCTCAAATTAACAAACCACAATGCTGCGGTCCCAGTAGCCTTTGTTTATTCTCCTCATTTGTCTGCATAATTTTTATTGTGTGAGCAAAGTGAGCAATGCGTGGGTACATGATTGTAGTCTGCTCAGTTTCAGTTTGTCAAGGTTTTTTTTTTTATTATTATTTTACATTTGCAACCGTTTAAAGGCTTCCAGATTGCTTTGGCAGCAGGTGAGACAAGAGGAATGATGAATGTCGAATCTTTGAAATCACTCCTTGTTCTAAGCAGGTGGATACAACAGTGGCAACTTTCTGTGAAGAATAAGCTCAACGAGTGAACATCATATTATAAGGAAGAATAAAACGACATATTATTGTCCCTTTCCTGTGACTTTCGGGCTTTTTGAAAGTACAAAACAACAGAAGACATTTCTTCAGAACAGCCTGAAACTGCTTGCTGAGGCTTCTCCTCCTGAACTTTATACAATGGGTGAAAGATTTGAATAATTGTTACCAGAGGCTTGCTTGACATGTTGTCAAACAAATGCTGAGGAATAAATGCTCTCATTCAGATTTAGACTGGACCCAGATGGATTGGGTCTTTAAAGAGGCAGCAGCCAAAATTGACAGAGGCTGACACTAGGTCCTGGACACCCCATAAAATGCAGTTATTAAAAAATAAATGGGGATATTTAGAGATGCTCATTTCAGCTACTTCTTTTCTACATGAAGTTAATATTTTATTCAACAATAAATGCAATAGAAATACATTATTCTTTACCTTATTTTCACTCATTGAAGTTTACATGTGAACTAAAACAGCATTAGCTTTAGACAACCACACACTCATTGAGACCCTTTTAATATAAGCCACACGCCTTTTTTGAAATATGAAAAAGTTGTTTTTTTTACTTTTTGTAAATGTTTGCAAAAGTTCCCTTTATAATTGAATCTGCAATCATATCCGTCCTTTCACAAATACAAAATGGTTCAGTGTAATTTTATTTTTTTGTAGGGCCTCTAAAACTGTATTTTAGCATTTCACATGTCTCAGAATTTCATATTTTCTGCCTGACAGATTGAAGCTGCTTTCATTTCCACTAAAGAAGCCCCATCCTTGACATCTGGAAATACATACACTGCGAAACCTGCCCTGAATATTAAACATCACACAGCACCTGGACATCTTTTTGTACCCTCTGAACTAATAAGCTGGCTGGAAACAAGCTCCAAGTGTTGTTCTATACTGTTAAATTGCCAGAAGCACTGAATTTCCCAAAGGGTACCATACAAGCCTTAAAAGCACGTTGCCGGTTCCCATAGTAACACTGTCAAGTTAAAGGGAGAGCAGCCAGCCTCTCCTCCTAAAGCACAGTTCAGAGGCTCAGCTCCAGCCCCGTCAAATTGCAGAGCAGCTCAGAAATGGTTTTAGATGATCTGAAGCGATGTAATTCAATGCTTTTTATTCAAACTGACAGAGGCAACGCAGTTTTGTCTTCATGTCTCATGCTTGTGCAAAACAAATGCTTTTAAACCGTCATATTCAATAAATTAGAATATAATAAAAAAATTAATTTATTTCAGTAATTTAATTCACTAGTGAAACATATATAGATTAATTACTCACAGATGATGTTTTCATCGTTATTTATGTTGATTTTCAGCTTACAGCTAATGAAAACACGACATTTAAGATTAAAACATTACATCAGACCAATAAAAAACCAATTATTATTGCAGAAATATGGGCTTAATGAAAACTTGGCTTAAAGGTTATTTTCAAAAAGTACTTATAGTCTGTTGAGCCTCATTGGAACACATTTTAATTTTATAAATATGCCTGTAGGTTTTATACCTGCGCCTGTTAGCTTTATGTGGATATTTTGAAACCTGATATTCACTGTGAATCTGGGCTCTGAGGGTTGGAAATTGGATTGATGCTTATGTGAATCAATGCATGTTAGAGGTGAATTTTTAGTTGAAACTTGAATGGTGAATTCTGCTGTTATTGTAAGTATTTATAAGTATATATTATAAATATTGCCACCTAAGTGTTCTTTGCAGTGTAGGAAAGTGACAACGTAACAGCCTCAATGCATTTATTCAAAAATTAAATATGCTGGACTGGTGGAAAATATAAAACTTGCATTTTTCTCCTTGTTAAATTCTGATTTTAATGATTCTGAGATTTAGTGGCTTCAGAGGAGCTGAGAATCAATAGCTCAGCCAGATGTTCTCTTTAGCCTGCAGTCAACTTTAACAAAGTAATGACAAAAAGGAAGCCTGAGCAATCAAGATTTAGAAACATCTTCAAGCTCAGCTATTTTCTGGAATATGGATGAATTTGGCAGTGGCTCTCTTTGTTTTCATATTGAAGTTAATTTTTAGATTGACAGGGTAATATGCAGCACACCTGTCTGTTAACCAGCCCCCGCCACCTGTGTTAGGGAGATAAAATGTCCTTGACAACTTGTTTGTATGGGAGAAAAGCTATTTTCTCACTATGGGATGCAGAGCTGATGGAGCTCTTAAAGGAAAGCGTATTTTAATCAGGCTTCTTTTACTGACGGATTGGTGGGTGCTGTGGAGCTGCTGATATCAGCGGGGCCATGGAGAGCCTTGTTTCAATTAGTTTATTGGAGCTTGGATGGCATCGACAATAGTAAGTTGCGCGGGTGATGGCAGCTTTCCACCAGGACACGTGTTCTGCAGATATGGTGTCAGAATCTAATGAAGTACTTCTTGTTTTTTAATCAATCCTCACTCTCAGGGAAGAAAGGCGGAAGAGGAAAACTTCATGCAATGCTTCCCGGCTCATTTACATGCAGTTTAGAAATCTCCTGAGATAAAGTTGACGAGTCGTCAGATATGATTAATCAGCTAATCACCAACAGGCATCAGAGGGAGCGCTAAAAAGTAAAGACAATTAAACAAGCTCCACAATGGAAGTTATTTTTTGACCAGTCATTCTCAGCAGCTTTTTTAATTGACTAATAGGAATGCCACTCAAGCAGTCAGGGGAAGCCACAGGAAGATGACTGAGTGAAGCAGTTAAACCTCAAAGATCATCCTCCAGCTCATGAGAGCTAAATCAGTCTTTCATTAGGATAATCAGCTTTCCACCACCGCACTCTGTTTTTGTGTTTGAAACAAATGAATGTCGCCACCTTAAATTTCTTCCCAGCACATAATACAGCGTGATTAATGGCCGTTTGGTCAGGATGGCCTTACAATTATGTCATTATCGCCCCTGAGAAAGCACATGTGTGGTTTTCGCTCTTGGCAGTTAACAGTAAATTGACATGTGGGAAAGTTTTTTCTTTCCATATTCTTGGATATATTTGTTTACTAAGTTTGAGATTTATTCTCTCACACAAAAGCCGGTTTCTGTAAAAAAACAGTTTAAAGACAGCACATCATTCCGGGATCAGCTGGAAAGACTAACATCGGATCTGTTTAACATGGCCTTGGCACATGGGGTAAACTGGATGGAGTGTGAGTCTTCTCTTCAATTTGGAAAGAAAGCATGAGAATGGATGCCTCTGTAAGCACATGCCTATCGGTGCCAACATCTGTTTACGCTTTCCTGAACAAGCAATAGATGGCTTTGTTGGAGAAAATCAAGTTACGAGGGAAAATGGTGGCGAGAATAGAAAATCTGACACGTGGTGAAAATGAGTCGAATAAAGTGGGGACCATTCAGAAATATAAATAAATAAAATATGTCCACGTGATCGTGTGAGATGCCCCAATGAATCTGACTTTTGGAATTTAATGAAGTAGCGAACGTGGAAGCTAAAAATAAGCTGATAGGCTAACAGCATCTGGGAGCGAAGCAGAGGTGAGGAAAAGAGCAGGAGGCTGTTTACATGACTTTACGTAACATCCTGTGACAACCTCTGCTACTCGCTTACTGTCGCTTTCTCCATCCTCCATTTCACTGATATGAAGGGAATAAAGCACATACAGGTCCTTCTCAAAATATTAGCATATTGTGATAAAGTTCATTATTTTCCATAATGTCATGATGAAAATTTAACATTCATATATTTTAGATTCATTGCACACTAACTGAAATATTTCAGGTCTTTTATTGTCTTAATACGGATGATTTTGGCATACAGCTCATGAAAACCCAAAATTCCTATCTCACAAAATTAGCATATTATTAAAAGGGTCTCTAAACGAGCTATGAACCTAATCATCTGAATCAACGAGTTAACTCTAAACACCTGCAAAAGATTCCTGAGGCCTTTAAAACTCCCAGCCTGGTTCATCACTCAAAACCCCAATCATGGGTAAGACTGCCGACCTGACTGCTGTCCAGAAGGCCACTATTGACACCCTCAAGCAAGAGGGTAAGACACAGAAAGACATTTCTGAACGAATAGGCTGTTCCCAGAGTGCTGTATCAAGGCACCTCAGTGGGAAGTCTGTGGGAAGGAAAAAGTGTGGCAGAAAACGCTGCACAACGAGAAGAGGTGACCGGACCCTGAGGAAGATTGTGGAGAAGGGCCGATTCCAGACCTTGGGGGACCTGCGGAAGCAGTGGACTGAGTCTGGAGTAGAAACATCCAGAGCCACCGTGCACAGGCGTGTGCAGGAAATGGGCTACAGGTGCCGCATTCCTCAGGTCAAGCCACTTTTGAACCAGAAACAGCAGCAGAAGCGCCTGACCTGGGCTACAGAGAAGCAGCACTGGACTGTTGCTCAGTGGTCCAAAGTACTTTTTTCGGATGAAAGCAAATTCTGCATGTCATTCGGAAATCAAGGTGCCAGAGTCTGGAGGAAGACTGGGGAGAAGGAAATGCCAAAATGCCAGAAGTCCAGTGTCAAGTACCCACAGTCAGTGATGGTCTGGGGTGCCGTGTCAGCTGCTGGTGTTGGTCCACTGTGTTTTATCAAGGGCAGGGTCAATGCAGCTAGCTATCAGGAGATTTTGGAGCACTTCATGCTTCCATCTGCTGAAAAGCTTTATGGAGATGAAGATTTCATTTTTCAGCACGACCTGGCACCTGCTCACAGTGCCAAAACCACTGGTAAATGGTTTACTGACCATGGTATCACTGTGCTCAATTGGCCTGCCAACTCTCCTGACCTGAACCCCATAGAGAATCTGTGGGATATTGTGAAGAGAACGTTGAGAGACTCAAGACCCAACACTCTGGATGAGCTAAAGGCCGCTATCGAAGCATCCTGGGCCTCCATAAGACCTCAGCAGTGCCACAGGCTGATTGCCTCCATGCCACGCCGCATTGAAGCAGTCATTTCTGCCAAAGGATTCCTGACCAAGTATTGAGTGCATAACTGTACATGATTATTTGAAGGTTGACGTTTTTTGTATTAAAAACACTTTTCTTTTATTGGTTGGATGAAATATGCTAATTTTGTGAGATAGGAATGTTGGGTTTTCATGAGCTGTATGCCAAAATCATCCGTATTAAGACAATAAAAGACCTGAAATATTTCAGTTAGTGTGCAATGAATCTAAAATATATGAATGTTAAATTTTCATCAAGACATTATGGAAAATAATGAACTTTATCACAATATGCTAATATTTTGAGAAGGACCTGTATATGGTGAGAGGCGGTGATGCTGCCTAAAAAAAGGAATCACCTGAGTAGATGTTCTTGCACTTCAGTCATCAGCCTCAGTAAAATCTGTGATAGAAGCAAATGAGCTAAGTGCAGAACATACCTATTTCCAAATACGTGCTACCACAACAGCAACAAAGCGTTTTTGAGTTGGTCAAAATGGTATCTATGGGAAGAAACTTGTGCCATCAGAAACTGAATTTGAATTGCTCTGACTGAATCTGTATTTGTGTAATTTCAAATTAAACTAAACTAAATATAACGGTTTAAAACTGAATTTGTTTGCTTTGAAAATTGCTTTGCTTGTATTGAAAATTTTGCTTGATTACTTTCACTTTCAGGTCTGGTTTTTTTGTGTCACACATCCGGGTCCTTGAAGCCACAGATTAATCAAACACAGATTTAATGATTCACGGATGTTGTTCACTATTGCTGGGTCCAAATTCAGGACTGCATCCTTTGAAGAACGCATTTGTAGGCCGATAATGTCCTGGATGAGAAAACGAATGCTGTCCAATCTCCAAGGTTCCAACAAATGCGTCCTTCTTATCCCCAGATTTGAAGGATAGGTCCGGTGTATCCTCCGTGGCTCACTCTATCCCATGATTCATTGCGGGTCGAAGTAGATTGTTCAAACGGAAGTAGCAAAGGCCGGAGGAGAGAGAAAAGCTGTGAATAAAATTGGATATATTGCGCATTCTGTGAAACAACTGAACGTTTACAATGTTTTTAGACGAGAATGTAGTTGTGTAAACCTAAAATATCTGATCAGTTTATCAAGATATCGCTTAATTACACAAATATGCCGATATGTTCGTCCCCGGCTCGCCTCTCCAGCTGTCAGCTGACCGGGTGGTTGAGGTGCGCTAAACCCCGAGAGAACAGCTGACTCCCGGCACATTGTTTTCAAAACCCCGCTGGGTTTCCCCAATGGGTGGAAGTTAAACAGATATAATTCAGTCAGATGAAATCTAATATTAATATTTGGTTTATTTATAATAATAATTATTATTATTACTATGCGAATAAAATGATTTAAACTTTGTTCCTAAAGTTAATATGTTAGTGTTTAAGTTGTTGAAAACTTTACAAATAAATTAAATAAATGGTATTTGTCATCAATGTATTTTATCTAGTGTTAGATTTTTATATCTATGAACACAAGAAATATTTTCAACATTTTAAATGGTTGAATAATGAACAAGATCATAAAACAATAAAATTTTAAAACAAAACACCATTATAAACCATCAGCAATATGTAAAAGGGTAAATAAAAACCGTGTAGTTATTTACAGTAGAAACAGCATTACTAACCTTCAGGCTCCATTTGTTCGGCTTCACAGCTCTGTGCTTCACGCTAACGCGGTTGCTAGGCAACAGATGTTACGCCGAGGTAAGGGCAAGAGTAACGCAGACCGGCGTAACACCGGCGGCAAACTAGGCTAATCTGGCATGTTTAGCTAATAACTGGAGGTTATTGGAAGTGTTGCTGTTTGACCATCTTTTGTTTACATGACGCTTCTTATAGATGGTAATTTTACTTGGTGATTGACGTCCGACAAGCTCATGTAGCTGCACTGCTGCAGCTCAACATGCCGTAAAGGAAGTTTAAGGTGAAGTGAAACGTAAATCCATGGATCTTTGTTTGATTAATCTGTGGCTATCCTCAAGGACCCGGATATGTGACACAAAAAACTGAATTTTGGAACTGAAATTAAATTACAGATCTGAAAGTAATCAAAATGAATTTTTAATACAATGAAATACATTTTAAAAGCGAATTAATTCAGTTTCAAACCATAAAATTCAGTTTCAATTTAGTGAAATTCATTTTCAAACCAATGCATTTCATTTCAAATAACACAAATACAAATTCAGTCGGAGCAATTCAAATTCAGTTTCTGATGGCACAAGTTTCTTCCCATAGGTATCTCTGAGGGTAAATTTTTATCTTGTACCAGAAATTCTGAATGTGATGAAGAAACCTTAGCAAATATTATGAAGCTACAATTGTTCTCTGCATGCACTTGTCATAAATTCTCCAGAAAATCTATTTATACTGTCACTTTGAAGCTTAATTTTTGGGATTTGACTAATAAAATCTGGAAACTTTTGGTTTATCCGATAAAGATTTTATCACATTGGCTGCAGCATCGCTGAAAACTGTAAATATCAGGGCTTCAGTGCATTCAGGAAATTACTTTTACCAGACTCCAGGCTACCACAAGTCCCCAGAACAACTCGAGGGCACTTGTGCATTGATTCTTGAAGTTGTTAGAACCCTACTCTGGTGGTAGAGCACCATTTCTCGTGTGAATATTTTCTGGGTTTCTGTTGTGATGGTTGTGGTTTACAGTAGCAATGTCGTTCTGGATCAGATAAAACTTATTTTAAAGGGTTTCAAGAGGATTTGACACAGAAGCAAATGACCAATCCCAGAAAATCTCCTATGCACTGCAGACTTCAAGGGATCCAGTTTTCCGTTTGTTTTTATATATATATATATATATATATATATATATATATATATATATATATATATATATATATTTTGCCATGTTATAAATACAACTTTTAATGTATTTAATTGATATTTTACATTTTAGTGCAACTCAAAGTTGCAAATAATTCTGAAGTGGAAGAAGAATAATCCTTGGAGGATTTGCATATATCTAGAGCTCAGGTGGAAGTAGGGTTACCCTAAGTAGTAGTTAAAAACTCCACATACACTCCACATACCTGAAGCATCGCAACACCATTGTTGTAGGAAAATCATAAGAAGTCCAGTTTACACTTTTCTCGCAGCCGGTAGGAAACATGTGAAAGAAGGCGCACTTTCTAGCCTACATGCAAAACACTATGTGCAAGAAAATGACAGCATCATGTGTCTCAGGTTTGTATTGAATCAGAGAACTGAAAACAAATGCCGACCACATTGTTTTCAATGTCAGTCATTTTCTACCGCTTATTCCATAGTGGGTCACGGGGGAGCTGGTGCCTATCTCCAGCAGTCTATGGGCGAGAGGCGGGGTACACCCTGGGCAGGTCACCAGTCCATCACAGGGCAACACACAAACAACCATGCACACACTCATTCATACACCTAAGGGCAATTTAGAGTGACCAATGAACCTAACAGGCATGTCTTTGGACCGTGGGAGGAAGCTGGAGTACCCGGTGAGAACCCACGCATGCACGGGGAGAACATGCAAACTCCATGCATCCATGCAGAAAGACCCCAGGCCGGGAATTGAACCCAGGACCTTCTTGCTGCAAGGCAACAGTGCTACCAACTGTAATTTTAATTATTTAAAAAATAGGAAAATCATGTATAATTGTTCTTCCATTTTACACTTTGTGTTGATTTATCACATCGAATCAACAACCTTGGAGTTTGTGGTCGTAACATTATCAAATGTGAAAAAGCCATTGTATGAGAATGTAACAGCGTCATTGTAACTCTTTATAACAGGTATTTGGTCCATTTTAAAGTGTCTCACTGTCACTGTGGTATAAGTTACTTGTCTCAATGTGACGGTGCATCCATCGCTCTGCGTAATAAAACCTGCAAGACTGCAGCAAGAACATCCTTGAATAAAACAAATATAGTACTATATATTACTGACATCTAACAGGGGTGCTTTGCTGTGCAGCCATTTGTCTCTTTCTCTTCTCTGACAGAAAGAAGTGACATTATGATGCCAGCTTTGCACAGGCTCCCCTTGCAATGCGAAATTTGTTTGTCTTTGCCTGTCATCTGTCTCAATCTGTGTCCTATATCATATTGCGTAGTCGCCTTCTCACATCGGCGTCTGCATTATTCATAGATCCAAAGGCCACGTGTGTGTCTTGTGTATTATTACACTCTCATTTAAAGCTGAAAGATGTCAGCAGACATTTGAGGACCCCCCACACACACCTCCTCCTGCATGTCTCTCATCACCCTTGAACTTTCTGCTTTGACATCTACAAACCTGCAGGCTTTCGCATCTTTAGGATGATGAAGCTACTTGCTCGCCCCCACATCTTTAGCTGCTTGCGTGGGGGTTGTCTGCATGTCAGATCCTGCCAAGATCACACCTCATTATCCAAATGAGACATTAGCATGGATTGCTCCCCTAGCTTGAGCAGCGCAGGTCGCCCTCTGTGCCAGTGTGAGCACTGGCGAGGGAAGGCATTGCTTTGCGTAAAATGGAGGAGAAGAATGTTGCCTTTTTCTATAACTATAGGTTTTTTTCTGGTATTTGAAGGAATTGATAGCCTAACTGGACACTTGAAATGCAAATGTCACCAGGGGAGAGCAAGTGAGAGAAGAGCAGCTGAGATCGAAGTGATTTATCTTAACATTTGTTTCTGCATGGCTTGCTGTTTCTGGTCTCCGGAGGATATGCAGAGGAGAGGGATGTGGCAGACAGATGGAGCGGGGGGGGGGATTGGCTGAGCCCCTTCGGGCCAGCTAACCTCCTCCTCCTTATTCCTCCTCCTTGCTGTCCACCCGTGTGGTGTTGGATCTGTCACGCCTCCCTGAGAGCCTGATGAAGTAGGTCACATGATGTCCTGGAGTCTGACCACAGGCTCCAGAGCTGCTGATTCTGCTGTGTGGTGATTCACTCATTACACTCCCAACATAACAACTGGGAAACAAAACTATCTATCTATCTATCTATCTATCTATCTATCTATCTATCTATCTATCTATCTATCTATCTATCTATCTATCTATATATCCATCCATCCATCCATCCATCCATCCATCCATCCATCCATCCATCCATCCATCCATCCATCCATCCATCCATCCATCCATCCATCCATCCATCCATCCATCCATCCATCCATCCATCCATCCATCCATCCATCCATCCATCCATCCATCCATCCCTCTTACTAGGCAAGTAGTGAAAAAGTTGAGAGCAGGACAGTGTGGAAAACAAACAGTGCCCTAACCTCTTCTGGTTCAACACATCCTAATGTTTAGAGATTTGTTTACAGTGAGCCTGCTGACCTAATAACAGCCTCTTAGCTCAGCAGTGAAGCCACATGCAGGCCAGCAATAAAGGGAGAGATAGTTTAATAATGCTACATTATGAGCAAACATGTTTTTAAAGGACCACTGGTGTTAAGATGCTGGTGTAAATATTCATCGCTCATTAAAAGTGCATTTAAAGTGATTAGAAGAGGCCCCTGTAGCACAAAGTGATTATCTCCAAGAGCTTAAAAAAACCCATAAAGAAACATTTCCAACCATAATGTGGCATTTCTGTTTATGATGTGCCAGCTTTGTAAAGATAGCTGCAACTTTGTTTATCTGTGCTGTAAATCACTACTTGTGCTTAGCCTTCAAAAACTTGTTGTATTTCAACTGATATTAAATTACACAATTACTAATTTGGTGAGTTTTAAAGGGAATTATACCGGATTGTATTTAGGGGTATCAGAGCAAAGAGGGAAAAATGGGACATAGGGTTTTTTCAGATTTTCACTTAAGTACCATGTCTGTCTTTCCTCCTACCTCACATTAAGCATGACTGTGTTGATAATCAAGAGAAAATCTCAATAATAATCATTGCAGTTTGTGGTTGATACGTGAGAAAAGGGGTTTGAATAGCTCTTACAGCTGTAAGAGCAGCTTTGACTAAACGCACAAAGCAGTCTGCTGTTTTTCTGCAAGGATCGATCCTGCTGCATGTTCACACATGCATAGCAGGGATGATGTCACCGGTGTTTTGATGAGAGCATTTCACTGCGTTATCTCCTCCACCACGTCCTCCACTCTTCTTATCCACTGGCTGTTTGAAAGAAAAATTCAATTTGAGTTATGAGTTTGAAGGTTTTAGTGCAGCAAGTGGCATTTACCTGCATATGAGGTGGGTTCTGCCCCAGTAGGATAAGTGATAATAAAATAAGAAGTATTTTGACAAACCGAGAGGAAAAAAAGCATGGATGTGGAAGAAAGAAATCACTCACTAGAGGTTGAAGAAGAGATTTGCCTCAGCTGCAACTCCCCATGAAGCATGTTTAATTCCTGCCAGTGATGAGCTTTTATTCGATGTGGCAGAATTACATTTCCATGACTTTACAACTGCTGGCAAATTCAGACAGGAGAAGTAATGAGGATTTTTGGATCCACTAAATTAATGTGTCTTCCCCGATTGTCCCCTTCTTCATTCACTCATTATGCCACTCTTTATTTGCTGTTGTCACTGTTGCTGACTTTTCTAAAGCGCACTCTCCATCTTCCTTTTTTCTTTCTGTCACCACTCCCCAACTTCTTGCTGCATTTCCCTTTGATCCTCTGTTGTCTGCTGCTTGTTCCTAGATTAGTCACATTATCACACCACTCCCTCCACTTTGAAATCTTTTCATTTTCCCAGCCTCTGCTGTAACCTTGATTGTTTGATTGTTGCTAAATCTCAGGAATGTTTGTCTCCTGGTTTGCCTTTTTGTCATGTGTAGACACGATTGCAGCACACCTAGAAACCTGCAGGACAGAGTTGAGAAACTACTCCTCTCTAAAAGGCCCTTCAGACGTTCCTTTCCTTCAGCATCTTTGAACATTCGGTGGTCCTGCTGTTTGTTTTATGCTGTGGTTTCCACTGAAATACATACCCTTGCTCCATATCTAGTCTGTTGTTTTTTTAGAAGCCGCAAATCATTTCCACTACAAAATATAATTTTTTTTCTTTTTGTTTTATTGGGGTTGCACTTGTTTCCAATTTTTCTCTTTTAATGACTTGTCTGTTTTAAAACGGCTTGCAAAGCTATTTATTCAGCTTCAATTTTTCCAGATTTTAACATGCCATGACCACAAACTTCAAAAGGGGGTTTTAAATGATAGACCAACATGAAGTGGCACATAATTGTGAAGTCCAAGGTAAATGATTCATTCTTTTTTAGCAAAAAACATGAAAAATGTGACCTGCATTCGGCTATAGCCCCCTTTAGTCTGTTACCCATAAATAAAGCCCCAAGAAGCCACATAAATAATTAAAGATTCCACTTGTATGTAATTTAATCTCAGAATAAATGCATCTGTTCTGTAAACCTTCCAAAGAAAAAATGTGTATGGCCCAATATCAGTGAATACATGGGTGTTCACCTAAACTGGAAGGACAGGCAAGGAGGAAGTCGGACAAGCAGCCAAGAGGCCCATAGTAACTCTGGGGGAGCTACTGAGCTCCCTAACTCAGGTGGGAGAATGGTGGGCTGCTTTGGGTGGTCTATGATCAGAAATCCTGATAAAATGTAATAAAGTTTGTTGTTGTAATAAAATGGTAAAAAGGTCAAGCGTTATGAATACTTTTGCAAGGCTCTGTAGATGGAGCCCTTAGATAGCGCTGTAAAAGCAGTGGAAAACTTAGGACACAGTAAATCATCCACTTGATCATGTCAAACGTGAGCGTTTAGAGCTAGATGATTAATTCTAAACAACAGGGCTCTGGCATTAAAAGAGCCAAAGAATTTCCTGTTGCTTCTGACCTGCATGCATCTATTATGCCTTTGGACTGAAATAAAGCCTATCACAGCATATTCTTCCTCCTATTAATCTTAGCTGCATGTTTTAGACATTGCAAGTCAAACTTTCTGCCACTAGCCACATATTTCCGTAGTGCCACTAATAGACACCCCCTTTTTTTGTTTGCTGGAGCAGTATCACTTCTCTGCTTTTGGGGTCGTCTTTATCTGGCGGTTGGCAGGTGTTGCCGGTAGAGCAGGTGTGCAAAGAGGAATGCTTCCTCCTTGCTCCATTCTCCTTCCTCCAGGCTGTCAAATCACCTCAATTTCTAACATATTTTTATAAAATGATTGTTTCTGAAAAATAAGTAGTTTGTACCATGGCTACTCAGATTTCTCATGCATTCACAAAAATGAATGAGACACGGAGGCTCTGTTGGAGAGTTATTTTCTTGTGATATCTTCATGTTTGCAAAGCCACTGAAGTGACCTTGTGGAGGAATGAGATCAGGGAAAAAGGAGGCTCGATAACATTCTGGGAAGAGGTCGTTTTTTGTTGTTGCATAAAAGCACTGTTCCTCTGCTGCGCTGAGGAGACCCATTGAGCATTGCACATTGTTTTTTCAGTTTTTAAAGTACTCCTATTATACCACAGGATTCATCTGGGTAAAGCACCCTAATAGCTCATTCCATTAGTGGTTTTTACCAGGACAGGTTCTTCTTGGGTGGGAGGCCACTAAAAAAGTAGAGTTAAATCAGGCCCGTACTTTGTGATCATAATACACAGTCTGAAGAAGTTATTAAAGTCCCTCAAACCTTGTGCTCTACCTTCCTATTTTCAGCCTATCCTTCTTTGATTTTCTTGCTCCTTCCTTTCTTGTGTCCTCCTTTCTTGCTGTTGTCATTTATTTGGTCCATCCTTCTTTTTTTAACTCTGTCCATCCCTCCTTGTGTCCCTCTTTGTCTTGTATTGTTTTTTGTTCCTCCTTGCATACTTCCATCCTTCCATCTTTGTGTCCTATTTACCTTCCTTCCTTGTTTTCTACGCCCCACTTCCTTGTTTCCTTTATACCTTTCCTTCCTTTGGGCATCCTTCCTTCGTTCATTTCTTTATTTCTTCCAGTTTACTGTTTTCACAGGTTCAATGTTTAAAGCCGACCTGCTGTAGAAACAGAAGAATTACAGTGAACATTGGTATTTTTATGTGAATGTTTTTACAGGGAAGATCTTTGGAAAGACAGATTTGAACTCTTCCTTCAATCTTTAGTGGTTTAATCCTGTGGTGTCAATAAGCAGTATTGGTCCTTCCTAGAAATGGAAATAACAGGGAGCACCTTTGAAGGCTGATTGTGTCGCCTTTAACTGCTTCTGTTCTGTACTTTAACAGGGTGGCTTTGAGTCTTCTACCTCCTTTAATGAAAGTAAATGTCTCATTTTAGCAACCTGGGTGAAAATCCCCATAGTTAAGATTAAAATTAGGATTTAAAAGAGCAAAAACAGGTCTTTGCAGAGGAGGTCAGTGAGGGCCAGTGCAGAGGATTACAGCCGAATGTTTTCCCTTTACTGTTCACCCTTTCAATCATCTGGGTTTTCACCCCTCTTCGGGCTTGGTAGAAGGATGTGTTCTCTAGTAGGGGTGACCTGGCTCTGCTCTCCCATTGATGTGTGTAATGAAGGCCTGTGTCTGAATAATCCCATTAGGTGGTCAGATTAAAACCTGAGCTGATATTTGAGACCATGCCGCCTCTTTAGAAATTGGAGAGCTTTGCAATCGGGCCCCGGGAGAAAGGCAGCAGCGCAGGAGCAGCGGCAGCATTCGGGAGGTCTTTCCTTATAGAGTGCCATTCTAATTACAGCAGAGAAGAATCCTTCAGTAGCTCCTTAACTTCACCTAGTGCCATCCCTTTGTAGCTGTAATGCTCAGATTCATCAATTCTAATAAAGAGCAGTTCTTATCAAGCGTAACTGATTTGATTCAAGGCTTCAGGTTGATCATATGAGAAGATTTTTAATGTCTAAAATTTGTATCATTTTAGATTAAAATGTGTCTCTTTTCTTCATGTAATGTTCTGTTTGACTTGGCTGTCTTGCACAGTAACATCACATGCACACCCCTTGACCTTTTCATACTTTTTCAGTCACAAGGACAAACTTCAATGTATCCTATTTGGATTTCATATGATAAACTTGACCTGCAGAGCATCGCAGTTGTCACTTAGTCTCAGAATGTGCAATATTCCTATGACAAAGGATTCCATGGATGCTATGTTTGGTTGCCTATAAAATGTAGGTGATCGCAAAAAAGAAGTCTTGAAGAAAATTGTAATTTCCATATTCAGATAAAATATCACAATGTGCAGCACTAAATGTACAGCGTTACAATAGACCTAACATTGCAGGGCATGCCTGGGAAGTGGAGGGGAAGAGAGGCTTGGTTTACAAGAAAGCAGTAAGAACACCTGCTGCCAGGTCGCTTCAAGTCATGTTGGGGACACAGCAAGCATGTAGAAGAAAGTGTTTTGGTCAGATGAGAGCAAAATCTAATTTCCTGCAAATGCCTGCATGTTATGGAAAACCTGCAGTAAAAATCACCCTGAACAAACTATTCCCCCCTTGGTACATGGTAGTGATAGCATCATGCTGAACTTATTACAGGACAATCCTTAAGGAAAACTTGTTAGAGACTGCAAAATAGTCAAGGCTGGAGCAGAGGATGACCTTCTAATGTTAGAATAGCCCAGTCAAAGTCCAGACCTAAATCCAATTATGAGTCTCATTTTATTTCACTTCATATTGATCTATTACTTTGTATTGGTCTGCCACGTAAACTCACTGAGACAGTAAAGTGAGTTATTGGTCTACTTGTTAAAACTGGGTAGGTTACAGGGGTGGGAATACTTTTTCAAGTAACAGTTTTTTTTGCTCAACAGCCATTTTGTTTAGTTGTTAGCAGTGCAAATGAGCTTCCTTTTGCTCAGCCATGCTCGAAGGCAATACTGAGGCAGAGAGCAAACGAGCTGCGTTCATCATGTTGTTTGTTAACAGCTCCCTGAATATCAGTGCACGTGTTTTCAGATCCAGATGAACATATGGACGGTGTTAAGATCTAATCCCAATTACATTAAGATGTCTCATTATAGGGTGGCAATAAAACAAATATTAAAGCAAAGGCCAAACCAGTAATCATATCAAAAGCTGTAAATCCTTTCAAACAAAATGCTCCCTTTTTGTTCCTTCCTCTTTTTGATTCATCGCCAACATCATTTGAGTAATAAATGCTGTTTTTCCCACTTCTCAACACATTCTCAAGCAAACAAACTTGTACTGTGCTCGTTCACCCCAAATACCAATGCACCGTCAAAGCTTTGATTACAGTCTTTTCCTCTCACTGCCGAAGGGTACTTTGCTGAGTTTTTCGGTTTAAGTATCAGCATACCAGTACAGTAGGAGATTCTGGTTTCTGTAGTTTTACAATAGGAAACTAACCCAATGAGTATGTTCAGTGTGATGTAAAACTGGTTGTGATGTCTCACTCTAGCTCCAGAAATGAATGTCGTGTTATATATAGTCAACAGCAAGTTAATAGTCCTATTCAGTCATTGCTATATTAATGGATTTCTTCCATATATTCCTCTCCTTTCTGTGCTGCTCTTTCTAAAGAAACACACACATTTCCTCTTTTAAACTGATGCTGTCTCTTTGGTGTGCCGCTCCACTGCTTCAGTGGAGGAGCTTCGTGTTTATCTGCTCTCTCAGTGCTTTGTGTCCGTGTATGCTTGGCTGCTGATAATCATCCCAGGCGGCGCTCTCTCATTTCATTACCTCTGCACTGCTGATGAAGATGTCTTGTTCTGCTACTTTTTGCCGGACTCCTCCTTAGTGAATTACAGTGGCATGAAAAAGTATTGCCCCTTAAATATTTCTTTCTATTTTTGCTTTTTTGTCACATTTAAAAGCTTTAGATCATCCAACACATTTTATCATCAACAACAATAACCTGAGTAAGTACAAAAGCTGTTTTCAAATGATGATTTCATTTATTAAGCATAAAAATCTATGTAAACCCACTTGACCCCATGTGAAAATATAATTGCCCCCCTCGTTTAGGTATCAATTAACTGTTTTAATATATAAAACCATATTTGTTTGGTTTAATATATTTTTGGTTTGATTTTACCAGTCATACACAGGTTTGATTACTGCTAGACTGGTAGAACACAAAAAGTAGTCTGGAAAACATCATGAACCAATCTAAAGACATTTAGCAACAGATGAGAAACAAAGTCATTAACATACAGTATATGTCTAGAAACGTTTACAAAGCCATGGCTTTGGGCCGAATCATCCTTCCAAACACAGATCCAGTGAACCCCTCCCAGGAGTGGCTGGCCTACCAGAATTACTGCAAGAACAGCATACCAACAATTAAATGGTTATGGTAGCGTGATGGTCTGGGGTTATGCAGCAGAACATTGATCTAAAGCACACCAGTAAGTCCACCTCTGAATGGCCCAAAAAACAGGAAAATGACGGCTTTGGTGAGGTCTAGTCAAAGTCCAGGCTCAAATTCAATGGAGATGCTGTTGTTAAATTGTCCATTCATACGCAAAAACCCTCCAATGTGTCTGACTTCAAACACTTCTGTAAAGAAGAATGGGCCCCCGTGGTGATGTAAAAACATAATTGTCAGGCATTGTTAACACTAAACCGTTGTTAGGTTTAGGGAGCAATTACTTCACATAGGTCAATGTTAATTTGAAAAGCTGTCTTCACGTATTGAATAAAACCACCATTTGTAATCTGCTTTTTTTATTCACTCGGGTTATTTTTGTCTAATAATAAAATTGGTTTGATCTGAAACATTTAAGTGGCAAAAAGAAGCAAAAACAGAAGAAACATGTAAGATGTACATATTTTCTTAAAGCATTGTAAACACATCTGCTGCTAAGCTTTTAGTAAATTGTTACATCTTTTTGCCAGGTAGAACAAGAATTTCTGCATGCTTAATAAACCTTCATTCACTTTGTTTGGTCAACTGAAGTTTAAAATCATTCTGTCTGTGCCTGAAACTGCATGTTACTGCCCTCAGAAACACTGTTGGTTCCTGTGGAATTGGGTGGGGTTGGTTATGGCTTATGCGGTGGGGGTCCTTCCTATCCCTTTTGCTTTTCCGTCCTTGTGTCCCTTACATCATCTTTCCTTTTTTGTTTTGAAAAAATGCACCTGCACAGTTGCACCTCCTCCCACCAGAGCACTGACACACTCCCTTCCATCTGTCTTTTCCTACCCAGACCTCCCTATCAACCCGACACCCAGGGGCCATGGCGTCTCGCAGGACCAGCACAGTGCAGGTGCCGCCATCGGGGGCGCTGTGGGGGGAGGAATACTGTTGATCTTGGCGGCCATACTGGTCTTCGTGTTCCTGCGCCGTCGCCAGCGCACCTTCAAGGGAGACTACAGCACGAAGAAGCACGTGTTCGGAAACGGGTACAGCAAAGCGGGCGGTCTGCCTGCGCATCCCCCCATCCCCAAGAACCTTCAGTACCCGGATGACTCGGACGACGAGAAGAAGCCAGCACAAATCGGCAACACTGGGGGATTTGAGGCGAGCGAGCGGAATTTCGATGCTGAATCCGAGGACCTGAAGAGACCATACTTCACTGTAGATGAGGGGGAGAGCCGAGATTATGAGGAGCGGACTCTTGCCTTCCAGTACGACCCAGAACCTGAAATAGCCGATGATATGATCTCTCAAACCGACGGCTCTGTCATTTCTAAGAAAGAGTGGTACGTGTAGTGGCATACAACCGAGAGCAACCAGTTGTCCCTCACCTGCATTCCACCTCACCTCCCCTCATACCCACCTACACCCCTCCCCACCCTCCCTTCGTCAGCCTGCACCTCCCACAGTGGCATTTCCACCTCACTCCCTCCTTCCCCGCATCAGACTCCATCCAACTAATCACTGTTAGAAAGTCAAGGGTCTATTTAAAGTCCAAGAAAACGACTTCTCAACATAACAGCATTGGTATCACTTTCATCAAGTTAACGGGAAAAGAATACAAACTAAGGTATGTAAATGGACTCAGTGTGGCTACAAGGCCAGAAAGGTGATTGGTTAATACTGTTGTATTCTACTTTTATGTGTATTTTATTTTTCATGTTTGAAATGTATTAAATGTATAAAAAAAAAGAAAACAGGTTAAGGTTTTGCTGAGCACATTTGTGAAAGTCCTACACTGGATGTATGGGGTCTTTTTTGTTCTTTTTTCATTGGCATTTGCAATTTTGTCATTTTTATATTCTCTTTTTGTATGATCTGCAGAGAAATGAGAGTTATGTGTCTGACATATTTACAGATGGAGTTCAAAGTGTTTGAAACTTTATGGTCAAATGTTTCAGGAAAAAAAAGATTAAAAAAAATTAAACTAGCTGTACATATGTGTATCATTTATGACGCAAGCACGTTGTTGTTCTCCAAAGACATTGTTAATACATCTTGACCCTCATCTTGAATTATTTTTGTTTACCAAAAGGGTGTCAGCTACTGAGCCATGCAGACATGTGGTGGCGACATCATAACATTCAATTACTTAATTTTATTGCTAACATTTCATATTAGGGAATTATAAAATCATTGGAGAGAAGGGCTGAAGCTGGCTCAATGTTCTATTTTTCAATTTATTGCAAAAGCAGTGTCTTGCAAAGGTAATAATGCCGCTTGAACTGTTTCACATTTTGTCACATTACAACCACAAACCTCAATGTATATTATTCAGATTTTACGCAATATACCAACATTATGTAGTGCATAACTGTAAATTGGAAGGAAAGGGACATGTTATGTAGAAAACCTTTTGCAAATTTAAAATTTAAAACTGTGATGTGGATTAAAATTCAGCCACTTTCCCTCTTTTACCCTGAAGTAAAATCTAGATCAAACTGGCAGATCTGAAAGACCTCATCTAAAAAGCAACCAAGAGGGTGACTGTAGCTCTGGAGTAACTGTAGAGAATCCATAGCTCAGGTGGGAAATCTGCCAGCATGACAAGCAATAGTTGTACCCTCTGAAATTGACTCCTTTTGGATGAGTGGCAAGATGGTTGAATTGTTCAAATAAAGCTATAAGAAGTCCCTTCTGCAGTTTGCCAAAATCCATGTAGGGGACACAGTAAACATGTGGAAGAAGGTGCCCATGAAACATGGTGGTGGCAGCATGATGCTGTGGGATGCTTTTCTTTTGCAGGGACAGAGAAGCTGATAATAGATGCATAGAGCTACTGACAGGGCCAGCCTGAAACAATACCTGCTACAGACCACAAAAGATGACCGTAAGGATAGTGCCAGAGCTACAAGGGAATGCTTTAGATCAAAGCATAATCATATGTTAGAACTGCATAGACCTTAACCTCACTGTGAATCTGTATCAGTGTTTAAAAACGGATGTTCAGATGCTCTCCATCTAGTCTGACAGAGGTTCAGATATTTTGCAAAGAAGAATGAGCCAAAACTGGTGGACACAACTCAAGTAACTCATAATCATTAATAATATGATATACCATGTTTGGAAAAGCTGCGTTCAATTTCACGAACCACAACCAGGCCTGATTACTCCAAGTTCTATAAAATCACTTTAAATAATACCTTTCTGTTAGCATATAGTAGGCTAAAAGATCTCAAAAGGTAATACAGCATGCCATGATCTATAGAAAGTTACTGAGAAAATGAGAAATCTATTCATTGCAAAGGGAGCTTCTACAAAGTAGTGATTCAGATTGTTACTTACAAAAAATTTAGAAAATCATGTTTAATTTGCTTCTTTTTTATAATTGTGCCCCACTTTGTGTTGCTCTATCCCATAATATTTCAATCACATCCATTGATTTTTGTGGTTGTAATGTTCAAAATCTGGAAAGGTTCCAAGGGTATGATTTCTTTCGTAAGGAATTATGTCCAAAAGACATTTGCTAAGCCTCACAGGATCACTAATAATGCTCAGATATGTTATGATTGTCACTTGACTTGAACAGTTTGACCTGTGTACACGCGCTCAAAAATCTTACCACTTTAATGAAATGTCTTGCTGGGGTTTTTTTGTGTTTGTGTGTGCGTTTTGAGCTGCCATAATTATGTTTGGTTCTGACCCCTTTTTATCAAATGGATGTCAGCAAAAAGTGTCTGAGGAAATTTCCAGTAATGGTTCTGCCTCTCCTATTGTGACTGTTTACTAAAGAACTGGCTTACATCAACCTCATTTTCCACCAGGAGTCATCCATGGACACAAAGGACTTGAACAAGAGGGGAAATGTCAACTGATGCTTTTATTTACGCCAACAGAGAAAATATTTTAACAAGTAAAGGGATTTGAAAACATAATAGTGGTCATGCTGCCAAGTTAGAAGGCAGCATAAGAACTCGACTGCTGCTTTTATGATGTTTCTTTCTTTTCCTCCTTTCCAATTGAATTCCAGCTATTTTTGAGTGATTTTACAGTAATGAAATGTTTTTTTTTTTGCCTTAATGTCAAGATCTATTTCAGCATATGGGGACACACTGACTCTGTATGCAAGCATTATACAGTATATATCCTTATCTGTTTTTAAAATTGATGTTAGCAAGTGCCAATGGATGCTAGTATAGCAGAAAGTCTTGTTTTCTCCTCAGCTCTGAGGTCCATTAAGCAATCAGTAAAATGTATTTCCTTCAAACAAAAAAAAAAAATCTCAATGTGAAATATTTGAGATAAAAGAAGCATTGCAGTAAATCTGTGGATGTAAACAACATATCTGACTAGCTCTGAGCACTATAAATACTGTATTAAGCCTTATTTCATGCATGTTTTTGTGTGTGGGAGTGGAAGTGCATTTGTTGGTATTTTTTTACAGTCAATTCCAGTGTGTTTTTGTCCTCATTTGCAGCTTAAAAAGGCGACAAAATCCTTCTTTTTTAATGTCGCCAGTGTTGGCAGAGCTATGAGTTAATCGGTACGCAGTACCCAGCAACAATATTTCAGTCAATACAAAAGTACCTATATAAATATATGTTGAAATGATAAAGAAGACAAAAAAAAAAAAAAACATCCCTGTGAGACATTTTCTTGCAGATGTGAATGTTTTATAGTCCATGCTTGTCTACTGTATGCTTTTAGATGAGCATGTTAATCATGAGCCTCAATCTATATTGTATAATATACATAAACAAGCATTGAACAATGAGGGATATGTTGTTCTTATTAGAAGTCACTTTCGTTCTGTTCCATTCAGTTCTGCTCCGATTCATATTTGAATTGCCTTATTTGGTTTTTACACAGACAGGACATGGCTCAAAATAAACTAAGCAACAGTAGCCAGTTTCTTCTGTCACTGTTGGCATAATAGTTGTTTTCTGACACAGGCAGGGGGAATGCTTTATTGTAATTTTTTTTTAGTCTAAACATGTTTGAACCACAGCATTATAAGAAAACAGAGCACGATTTCTGTTTTTGGTCTTTTATTCAGTGCCTATCAAAGTGAGGAGGTGTGAGGTAGTCATAGCAAACACTTCCAGTTTATTTATGCTCTTCATTACCCAAACGGATGAAAAAAAACAAACTGTTCAAAAAGTATTCATACTTTCCATGTTTTTTCCATATAACACCCACAGACTTCAGTGTGATTTATGGGAGTTTTTGTGTCATAGACCAAAGAAAAAGTGATGCAGAAATGTGAAGCAGAAGGAAAAGGATAGACCCTTTTACAGACAACTTTTCTAAAGAAAATTGTGATCATCAAGTTTGGCATACCTTTGTCTTCAGTCCCCTTTTACAAAGATAGCCCTGAATAAATAAAATCAACAAATTGCCTACAGAAGACTACTAACTGTCAGAACTATGTACTACTCAGGGTTTCTGCAGGATCTTTACGTGTAAGTCGTAAAAACGTTTACTCAGCTCAATTTTAGACCTTAGAAACTCGAAAATTTGTCCAGATTTTACACATAGTTTTACATCTTAAATTTGTGTTTTTGTGACTTCATTGTTTTTTACAATAAGGAGATTATTTTTTTTGACATAAGCTCTTTGAGAGGCAATTAAAATCAATACATTTTAGCGACATTATCCGCTACCAGCTCCTTCATGGTGGTAAAGTGTATATTTACAAAAGGTTTAACTTGAAAGCCACGTTATTTAGATCTGGCGAAAACCCGCCATCAGTAACCGTTCTGAGGTTTAGCCCAAACTAGAACGAGGCATTGTTGACTGGGTGTAAGTACATTCAGAAGTAAAAAAAAAACATTTTACCTTACATTATTAAGCACATTAAATATTTACGTTCATTTCATTTCTTTTTTATTTATGCTGGTCCTAAATTTAAGTTTTTATGATTATAATAACTTCTTAAATAATGTTGATCATGGCTCCCAAAAATTAAACAAAAGTTTCTGAAATTCTGATTACTTTTACTTTAACATTTGTTCCCTAATGTTATCTAACAAGCCACTGAGGGCTTCACCAAACAACTATATTTTCTAAAGACAATTGGATACACATGATTTTGTCTGTAAAGTTACTGAATACACATGGACACCTTTCCGTTTTTTATTTGAAAGGAAAAAAATGAAAAATATTTTGTAATTTACCCTCCTCTTCACCATTATGAGCTACTTTATTTTGGTCTTAATTACCATCCCAATGAAAATGCATTGGGGGTTTTTGTCAGTAACATACGAAAATGTGAAAAAGTTCCAGGGAAGTGAAAAACATTTACAACGCAGACTGCAAATCTCTTGTATTTGACATAAATGATCATTTACGTGCTGTTCAATCTAGTTAGCTTTCTTTCCAGCACTTTACTAACACTGCATCTATATTTGATCACTAAATCAAATTCAAAGCTACATTTGTTGCCATTTTAACTAACAACAGCTAAATGTTACATTGCACTCAATATTGAATATTTGTCCTGAAGAGGTCTAAATTCTGCAGCCTAACTGGTTGTTAAGATTCTTCTAAGCTTTTAAGCACAACAATTGCAACTGTAATCCAGTAAAAAGAACCTTGCATGTCTAAATGAATGAACATGGCCCCTATTTGAAAGCACAACTGAATGGTTTCATATGTTTTTTGTTTCTGATTTTCTTATGAAACCACTGCCACAACTGCTTCTCAGACATGTTGGACAGACAAAAAACACTTTAGGATTGATATGTACATTGTTAAATATTAACATTCATATTACGGAGGTGTTCTGACTTTCTATTTTATAATAGTGACTGTAACTTCATTCCATCCTAATCTACTTTTGTATTCAGTATGTTTAACATTCCACTGTAAATATTGTACATAAGGTGGAGATTATAGTCTGGGTTTATTAGGGAGCTTGTCGTGTAAAATAAACCTTATCGGAGTGCAAACATGGAGACTCTGATGGATAGATGAAGTTGATGCATAGCTTTTTCCCAAAGTCTCGACTAAAAACCGCTCCTCTAGTACCTTTTTAACATGCCAATAGTGACTTCACTGTCATGCAAAGGGGTAATGTATATGGTCTGTCAAAATGGTATCGCTGAAAGAATCTCAAAAAGTAAAAAAAATAATAATAAATCTGTTTGTATGCAGCCATGTGAATGTATATTTCTGAGGGTGTTACAAATATAAGAATAAAAAATTAATTGTTCAATTGTGATGACCCAGTAAAGTAACTTGTATTTGTTTTGAGCATTAAATGAGTTCAATAGTCAACCTGTCCCAGTTTACTGATTGGATAAATGTTATCTGACTGAATATGATCCATGTTTGCAGGACATTTCTGGCTTCATATACATTCATTTTTGGTAATTGCAGCCTTTTCCCAATATCCGTAATGTAACAGTGTCTCATGCAGGTGCTTCTTTGGATTACATTTTCTTATGTGCCTGTAAAATGTCACACCCACAACATTTGTTCTGTAAATAAATTTGGTTGAACAAAACTGTCTGTTATAATAATATTTAAGCTAAAAGGGCATTGTGACCACATTTTAGAGCCGTGTGTCAGTTAATTTGAAACAGGTTTCCCAGGTGTT
This sequence comes from Girardinichthys multiradiatus, assembly GCF_021462225.1. Lineage (NCBI taxonomy): Eukaryota > Metazoa > Chordata > Actinopteri > Cyprinodontiformes > Goodeidae > Girardinichthys > Girardinichthys multiradiatus. The sequence goes on from NC_061810.1 coordinate 43,759,025, forward strand.
TAAGGTGCATACTAGTTCCTGGACCAAAACATAAAAAGAACTGATGAGAAGAACAAATACAAGTATTTTGTGTTTGCAAGGCTCGGATAGCCCATAAACCGAGGCGAGCCACACCAGTGTTTGCTAAAAATGCTGGCGGTTTACAGTCCTCTATCCATGTTTAATGGAAAGTTGAGTGGAAGGAAAAAGTGTTGGAGAAAAATGTGCATAAACAGCAGGGATAACCACAGCCTTAAAGAGGATTGTGAAGCAAAACACATACATACCTGGGATGCGGGAAATAATGTCCTGGGTTCATCCAGAGTTAACGTGATACAAAGAGTTTACAAGATATTTTTGCAGTGATTGTTTATTCCCATTAGTACTGTTTCTGTTACTAAGAAAACCATAAAAAGACCCAGGATGTGTTAGTATAACACAGCAGAGATAAAGGGATGCCTACAGTATATAACACAAGTCTCTGATGGGGATCAGCATAACTTTTTTGGCTTTAATTAGAGAGTGAAAACTGTCAGACAGATGTTGAAACGGAGTTCAATGCCTAATGAAGCTGCAGCGATATGATGAGAGAGGCCCAGTGTAGAGCTAGACAGATCTGTGGGACTCGAATGCAGACATCTGCACTGTGCACATTAAGAACAGCCCAGAGTTTGCAGCTGTTGCCATCCATTTGCTAAAAGAGCCCTTTGTACCCTAAGGGGCTTTGATGGCACATAGGCTTTTAACATGCATGCCCGTCTAGCTTTTTTTTTTTTTTTTTTATTTATCTATCCATTTTGTTCCGCTTCACAGAGCTGTGGGAGGAATTCTACCACTTTCCCTCTATCAAAGTACCTCCAGGACACAATGTGGCAGCATTTTGTTTTTAAAATGTGCTACTCTTGGGGTGCAAATTTCAAAAACAAAGCATCCCATTACTCCACTGAGTGAAATAGAGAGAGTAAAACTTAAAAAAATAAAACTGATCACAATGTAGAGACAGCATTACCTTCAAAAGAACATGAAAATGATCTCATTGTTTATTTAAATTGGGCTTTTCTCTTTTCTTGCTTTTTTGGATGGTTAGATTCTCATCCTTTATGGTTCTAATAAGTTCAGTCAAGTGTGGAATTTAAGGTAGAATAAATGTTTAGCTTCAAAAGTTTAATAAGTTTTGTTTCTTTCAGGAGTCAGTTCATTTTGCGGGCCATAACTACCCATTGACTCTGGAGAAAACGCATTTCAGAGATATGTTTGCCTTGCAGGAAACGTCTTGCTACTGTGAATTGTTGAGGCTCCAGTAGGACAAGTACTGGAAGAAAAATAATCAATCCAAATGACTTCAGAGGTGCACCCACAGCCAATAATACGAGTCATTACACTATAGTGATTGAATGGTTAATGGACATGGTGTATTTGCATATCCAATTCATTGAGCTGGATAAAAGTGGAGTGTTTCACTTATTGATCAGTAGGCTGCGGTTTGCCTGTACTGCTTTGCAACTCTGAAGCCACATTGCATACAGATCTGTGGGATCACACTCATTCAAATAACTGATTTATCTCTTTAGGATCTGCTGTGTATTAATAAGATTCTTCTGTGTAAGTTATATAATGACGTGTTCTTAATAAATGTCTCACTGTTGTCAGAAGACCAAGAAACCTTCCTGTGTGTGAGAAAAGAGGGAAAACCTTTTTGTTCAGTCGCAGCTTGTTCACATTATAATAACCTTTTCTTTGCATAAACAGATTGTTAATAGTGTCTAGAAGTAATGTTGGTTCCTTTTGTGCTTTTGTTTTCAGTGTGTACATTATGAGGTCACGTTTGGGTTGTCCATAATAAATGATCTTACTACAAGGAACGAGTTTACACTTTGCCTGTTGTGGGAGACACTATCACGCACTTCCACCTCGGGAATTGAAGACTTGGGACTAATAAAAGTCGCTCGCACAGACGCAGACGGCAGCCTTTAATCGAATTTTACATCATAAAAGATTTGTTTATACGTTTTCCCCAAGAGGTCCCAAAAGTTAATGCACTGGAGATATGTTAAAGGATAAAATTGAGGAAGGGTGTTTTGAAATGTCAGAGAAAAGTTTGCCGTCTGCTCCCCAGGGCTTCAACACAGTCACTTCTGAGATTATTAATACACTTGGAATAAAAATCCTGCTATTGAACAAACTTTTACTGGTAATACAGTATGTTCATTTTCTTACCTTGAAAACCATTTAACTAATTGTGAATCCATCACTTAAGTAAACTCATACATGTAGTTGACTTTAGGCGAGAAAAAGCATTTCACTACATGCATACATATAAATATTTCTACATCTTACTGAATCTTTGAGAATTAGGATATCATTAAACAGTTTAATTGTTTCAGTAGTTAAACTCAAAAAGTGAAACTTATTTATTAAATACATTCATTACATGTAGAGTGATACATTAAAACATGCATTTTAGTTTATTTTGATGATTTTGGCTTACAGGTATTTAAAACCCAAGTTTCAGTCTCCTGGTAACTTACAGAAATGTTATGTTACAACCATGGCACCTGCACAATCATTGGCAAGGACTTCACGTCCAATAGTTGTCCATCAGACAGTTGTTGACACCCCTTACAACAAAGTAAGTCCCAAAAGGACATTGATAAAGAAGCTGGGTGTTCACAGAGTCTTGTATCCAAGGATGCAAATGGGAAGTTGAATGGAAGGAAGGAGTGGGGTAGAAAAAGGTATATAAGCAACAGGGATAACCTAAGTCTTTAGAGGGTGTAAAAAACAACCTGAAGGATGAAGAGTCAAGAAGCACAGTATCGCAACAGAGTTGTTGGAAGTCCAGCAGTGATGATTTGTGAAGCTATTTGACCAGCTGGTGATGGTCCACTTCTTTTTATCAAGTCTGTCAGTGGAGCCATCTACTAAACATTTAACCAACTAAACAAACTAAATGAACTAAAAGATATTTATGGAGTTAATAATTTCATTTTCAAACTGGACTTGGCACCTGCCTACACTGCCAAAAGTGTCAAAAGTATTGCTTTAATGACTATAGTATCACTGTGATCATCAGTGATATCACTGATCAGCACACTGGCCTGACCTAAACCTCAGAAAGAATCTCTGGACTATTTTCAAGAGAAAGATGAGACACACCAGATCCAGCAATGCAGATGAGCTGAAGGGCACTGATAAAACAAGGCTTCCTCAACACATTAGCGGAGCCACAGGGTAATCCTCTCCATGCAACGCTGCATTGATGCAGTATTTCAGCCTAATGGAGCCCAGATCAAGTATTGAGTGAAATTAATGAACAGTACATGGATATACTTTTCAGTCAGCTGACATTATTGTATTAAAAATCTTTGTTATATTGGTTCTTATGTAATGTGCTCATTACCTGTAAGCATAAAAACTAATATGAATAAATGATTGAAATATATTACTGGGTGTGACTTTTTGAATTGAGTTACTGAAATAAAGGTTTCAATGATACTTCACTGAGATGTACTTGGTTGCACTAATACATGTACCACCAAGCCTATACAGGATTTCACACTACTAAACTAGTGTAATGTAAAAATTTGATATTTTAAAACATTATTGGAACACTTGCAAAAAAAAAAAATGCAATTTAGTAAAAGCTATATAATATCATTTTTAAATTTTAAAAAGCTTATTACTATAAACTTTGAACTTCAAGTTGAATCAAATCAATTACTTTGACTCTCAGTTTGCTGTTTGTTTCTGAAGATTGTGTCTCTGATGCAACAACTGGTGCAACTAATGCTGAAACCTTTCATTTAGAGAGGGTCAGAATGTGGAGGCACATTTCCGCCATGACCTATAAATTTAAAACAAAACAATACTGCAGCTGACTGAACAATCACTAGAAAGCCAAGTGAATAGATCCCAGGTGTTTCTATAATGCCATAACCATCACTCACACCTGGCTGAGTGCTCTTGCCATGTTTAGAGCTGTTTGGCACCTGACATCCACTCAGGTTTTCTTTTCACTGCCTGTAAATTTGCCTGCTTAAATAGTTGGTGAAATAAAACTAAGTTAGCTTCTTTAATATATCTTTTTTATGTTCCTGGTGTAGATCACTGTCTGTGCTAACTGTTCTGTTTTTCTGGTGGAATGTGCCTGATTTTCATGAAGTTCCGCGCAGTAACCCATCATCTCAGAGAAGCACTGCCGCACAGAAAAAATGTCAACATCCTTCCTCCTCCACGTTCTCCTAAATCAACGACGCTGATGGTTAACCTCCGTCGGTCCCAGGAGTGTTGATTGTCCCCCCTGGGATGCATCATCCTCAGAGATCTTAAAACAGCAGTGCAAGCAGCTTTGAAAAGAAAGCAAAATCTGAAGGTGCTGAAATTATATTCATCAAAGAAACCGTCTAGTAATCATAACCTTTGCTTTACATTGCCTTCCCAGATGTGAAACAAATTACTGACTTTAAAACCCCACACATGTCCACATATGAACAACTGTTATGCTATCCTGACATTTAATTTTTTATTTAAGATAAATGCATGCAAAACTATAAACTACATTAAAAAAAACTAAAGCAAAATCTGTGGTTCTCCAAAGAGATTCACAGCTCAGGTGTGAGAACCTGTTGATAGACAACTATTAGTCATCCACTCCACAAATCTAGCCTTCATAGAAGAGTGGGTAGAATAAAGCCATTGTTAAACGTTCCTGAAAAGCTATTTATAGAGCACAGCAAACATGTTTTTTATTGTCTTAATACGGATGATTGTGGCATACAGCTCATGAAAACCCAAAATTCCTATCTCACAAAATTAGCATATTTCATTCGACCAATAAAAGAAAAGTGTTTTTAATACAAAAAACGTCAACCTTCAAATAATCATGTACAGTTATGCACTCAATACTTGGTCGGGAATCCTTTTGCAGAAATGACTGCTTCAATGCGGCGTGGCATGGAGGCAATCAGCCTGTGGCACTGCTGAGGTCTTATGGAGGCCCAGGATGCTTCGATAGCGGCCTTTAGCTCATCCAGAGTGTTGGGTCTTGAGTCTCTCAATGTTCTCTTCACAATATCCCACAGATTCTCTATGGGGTTCAGGTCAGGAGAGTTGGCAGGCCAATTGATCACAGTGATACCATGGTCAGTAAACCATTTACCAGTGGTTTTGGCACTGTGAGCAGGTGCCAGGTTGTGCTGAAAAATGAAATCTTCATCTCCATAAAGCTTTTCAGCAGATGGAAGCATGAAGTGCTCCAAAATCTCCTGATAGCAAGCTGCATTGACCCTGCCCTTGATAAAACACAGTGGACCAACACCAGCAGCTGACACGGCACCCCAGACCATCACTGACTGTGGGTATTTGACACTGGACTTCTGGCATTTTGGCATTTCCTTCTCCCCAGTCTTCCTCCAGACTCTGGCACCTTGATTTCCGAATGACATGCAGAATTTGCTTTCATCCGAAAAAAGTACTTTGGACCACTGAGCAACAGTCCAGTGCTGCTTCTCTGTAGCCCAGGTCAGGCACTTCTGCCACTGTTTCTGGTTCAAAAGTGGCTTGACCTGGGGAATGCGGCACCTGTAGCCCATTTCCTGCACACGCCTGTGCACGGTGGCTCTGGATGTTTCTACTCCAGACTCAGTCCACTGCTTCCACAGGTCCCCCAAGGTCTGGAATCGGCCCTTCTCCACAATCTTCCTCAGGGTCCGGTCACCTCTTCTCGTTGTGCAGCGTTTTCTGCCACACTTTTTCCTTCCCACAGACTTCCCACTGAGGTGCCTTGATACAGCACTTTGGGAACAGCCTATTTGTTCAGAAATGTCTTTCTGTGTCTTACCCTCTTGCTTGAGGGTGTCAATAGTGGCCTTCTGGACAGCAGTCAGGTCGGCAGTCTTACCCATGATTGGGGTTTTGAGTGATGAACCAGGCTGGGAGTTTTAAAGGCCTCAGGAATCTTTTGCAGGTGTTTAGAGTTAACTTGTTGATTCAGATGATTCGGTTCATAGCTCATTTAGAGACCCTTTTAATGATATGCTAATTTAGTGAGATAGGAATTTTGGGTTTTCATGAGCTGTATGCCAAAATCATCCGTATTAAGACAATAAAAGACCTGAAATATTTCAGTTAGCGTGCAATAAAACTAAAATATATGAATGTTAAATTTTCATCATGTCATTATGGAAAATAATGAACTTTATCACAATATGCTAATATTTTGAGAAGGACCTGTATGTGAAAACTAGCACTGATCATCGTTCTAAAAACACTGGCCCCACTGTGAAACATAGTGGCAGCATCATGATGCTGTGGGGATGTTTTTTAATCAACTGGGTAGCTGTTCAAAGTTGATGGGAAGACAGATGGGCTTAAATGTACAGCTATGTAAAAAGAAATGGACTTCACAATTATTTGCTACTTTGTGTTTGTTGAATAAAATCCAAACAAAATATAATGAAGTTTGTGATAATTGCTGCACTGCTTCTCTCCTGCGAACAGTGAAAACTCATAAACAAAAATCGAAACTTTATTTTTCAGCTTTGAAGTCTATACCTATAGCAAGACCTCATTGAGACAAATACCGACATGTTTTGAGACTAAGACCAGCACCACAAACATATTTAGTCAGCCCCGACAATAATCCCAAATATCCAATCCAAGACTTTTTCAACTCCTTCAAGTGAATGTGTTATTTTAGTACAAGAAATGTTTTGAGAGAACATGAAAGTGGTGGAGATTTTTTTATTGAATAAATGTACTAACAAAATTGAAATCAATGTCATTCTTGGTATTTTTTTTTCTTGCAAAAGCCTGTCATGAAGACTCAAATTTAAAAGATTTATTTTTGTCATGCTCTATTTCAACCTGAGTTTTTCCAGGTGCTTCAATGTGTATTGATGGAAGGGACATGAACTAAGTTACAGGTGATAAAAACCTTAACACAGACTGCACATGCAAAGCACAATGAAACAGTACACATGAAGTTAAGTGTCAACTCTGACAACTCCAGCCAAGACTGACTAAAACTGATTGATTTTGAGTCAGGACTTTCATGACTGTTTGTGGTGTACAACAACACTGCGGCTCAGAAGCTGCTATTTGTGGTGACTGGCAGAAGTATTTTATATGCCTTGATCTTTTTCACACTTTGTCATGTTCCAACATTCTTTTCACGCTTCCTTCCACTTCACAACGTATGAATCTGCTTTGATCTAAACCACCCTATTGTAGTTCTAACTGTATGTTTAGGGTTGTTGTCCTGTTGGAAGGTGAAGCCCTGCTGTGGTTTCAAATCTGTTGCACCCTCTAAGATGTTTTCTTCCAGGATTGCCCTGTATTTAGCCTTAGCTGTTGTCCCATCAACTCTGACCACATTTCCTCTCCCTCCTGAAGAAAAACACCCCAGCAGCATGAGGCTAGCACCACCATGTTTCACACTGGGATGGTACCCTTAAAGTTATGTGCAGTGGTAGTTTTTATTTTTTATTTTTTTACCTCATATGGCATTTTGCATATGGACCTAAAAGTTTAACTTTTGTCTCATTTAAACCAAGCAAACTCTTCCACATTTTGCTGTGTCCCCCACATGTGTCATTGTTCCTCTTGCCATTGTTCTATAAAGGCTTGTGAAGTGCACAACAAATAGTTGTCCCTTCAACAGTCATCCACCTAAACTATGGATCTCTGCAAGTCCTCCAGAGTCACCATGGGACTCCCTGCTGTTTCTCTGATCAATGCTCTTCTTTCTCAGCCTGTCAGTTCAGTTGGCCAGCCTTGTCTTTGTAGGTTTGCAGCTGTCATATTCCTTCTACTCTCAGAGGTTGGATTTAACAGTGCTCCATGGGATGTCCAAAGCTTCTGATATTGTTTTATAGCCTAACATTAACAAGTTTGCTGTGTTTCTTGATGCTGTTTGTTCATTAATGTTGCAAACGTCAGAGACCATTGTAATAAATTACTCACAGGTAGACTCTTTTTACTAACTAGGTATCTTCCCAAAGCAATTGGTTTACCACTTCACAATTAGGTACTACTTTGTGTTGGTGTATCACATAAAATTTCAATAAATTATATTAAAGTCTGTGTTTTCAACATGATAAAATGTGAAAAGCTGTTTCCAAAGCTATTTTTACTATTTATTAGTATTATCTACTACTAATAATAATTGCACAATGGCCTATCCAGGGGTTTACGATCAGACTACACAGTGAAAACATGCTTTCCAATTTCCTGTCCATTATGCTGGAAGTTACTGCCACTTTCTGATTAATTTGCAATTGTCTATTAAATGTTTTGCATCCACATAACTTGATCAATTGGACACTCAGTTCATTCCCTGCTGATAGACAGAACAAGTCAATTCCGTTTCCAGAAAACATGGACTTACAATGAATTGTCAATTATTTGGATTAACCCAGGATCAACTTGCGGAAATTATGATTGTCTGTTATTTTGCAAATGAGACGGTTCACAAACAAGATTGGAGCTGCTCAGATCCTATGAATAAATTCCCTGTCATCTCGAGGGATGCCTGCAGTGGCTGCATAGGGACACCAGCCGTGATTTCATGCCCTCTCATTTTCAGAGCCAGGCAGGGCAGGAACAGCTCCGCTATCCAGCTGTGCGTTAGACTTCTCCAATTAAACTCTATCTACCATCCCAGAGCCAAATAAGTGGTCTAAACCTACTGAACCTACTGGGGAGAAAAGTGCGAACAACCCTACTGACAATCCTACTGGAAATACTGTGTTCCTTTTACTTGGTTTGTGTCTTCTCTTCACTAACCAATGCTTTGTCTTTAGTCAGCCTGGGAAACTCTTGATACACTAGTCCTCCTAAATTATAATTTTGCTTGCATGACTGCACTGTTTTTATCCAGTGAGAAAAAGCGAATTTGTTGTGTACATATGGTAAAACTCGCCTCAGTCATAACCAAAGTTGTGATGATAAGTTTTGTGTACTCCTGCTTTTGTGTATTGTGCAGTCTTCTGAAAAATAAAATAAAAAAGTCTTTATAAGGATGAAATATTGAGGATAAAACAGAATAAGACTGACATTCCTATTAAAATCCTCAGTTGCACAATGATAGACTCTGTGCTTGAGGCTAATGCATATAGGCATGATTTGCACCAGTTACAGCTTAATAGAATATTATTTAAACCAAATATATTCACATCCATTGGGGTGGCTATATAATGCCAGAGAAGGAGATAATATTTAAAGAACATATAAAGATGTGCTTTATATATTAACACATTAAATATACCTACATAATGTTCTTTTTCATTTGATTCCATCACAATACAACTTTATGATATGATAAAATATGACACAAGGTCATATGATGCAATATGATGCAATGCAAAATGAGATTATATGACATGATATGGTATGACAGGATTCAATACTATAAGATAAAAAACAATACTACACAATACAACAAGATACAATGCACTATGATTAAATATCCGTTTTAGTCTCTTGGGGAAATTTGCTAATGCATAATACAATTTTTTGTTTTTTGTGTACTGGTACACCTGAACTATTTTATTTAATAAAGTTGATTACATGATTAAGCTAAGCTTAACTGCATTTCATTTGTAACACTTTCCGTGCATAAATCTTTATTACCCTTGCTCCTTCTCTTTTCTAGCCTGATAATGTTCCCATAACTTTCAGTGAACTTCAGCATCTCACACTAAAATCTATTTCAAGTGTTGTCATCAAGGGCACTGAGAACCCAGTCAACCATCCAACCAAATATATTGCTTGCATGGACAGTGTGAATGCATTTTACTCTATTACTTTATAATGACCTACCAAATATTGCATTCAAACAGTCCTTTTTTACTGCCATACTGCACACATTGTTAGTGGAGTGAAAATTTGATTTGATAGATGAAAAGCTAATGGTGTAGCTAAAAGTAGCTCACAAATGTTGGTCAAATGTATAAATAGCTAAATAGCAGGACCAACATAAAGTTGCAGCAAATCTTTATTAGCTTAGGCTTGTTCAGAGACATTTGTTCTGAGCTTGGGTTCAACAGAAAACAGTTTTGTCGTCCCAGAAAGTGAACTGGTTCCAGAAGAGTGGGGTCTGGAAAATAAAGACAATCAAGCAAGTCAGCAAATGTAGACCGAAGTGTTTAATAGCGCTGATAAAGGACACTGAGCTGTTCCAGATGTGATGATGATATATACCACTGAGCATTTTGGATGCATTTATTAATAACTTGGAAGGTAGTCTAAACCTTTCTGGAACCTAATCTAAGAAAATTCCAAGATTGGGAAACTTTGAGCTCTGACTGCCATGTTCTAGATTAACAGGGAACTCCCAGCAGAGGTAATTTTTACAGATTAACAGAATATACAAAGGGATTTTTTCCTCATTAATTTGAGAAAGCATGCATCTAATTTGAAGTTGAATTTCATTAAATCTCTTCAGTGTATCTATTATTTAAATACATAAATGTCGAAGCCTAATTTGACCGCTAGTCAGAAGTTGAACTTTCTCAGTTCCGAGTTGGAACCATCAACAGTAATACTGACCGGCCAAAATTAGAAAATCTTGCCTATTCTTGTTTCATTTTAAATAAAATCTTGCAAAAGCACAGCATTCAGTTTATATAATTACCAAACAAGCCACAAGCACACTGCAGAAATGCAGTCAGCATGAAAAAGTTTGAATCCTTGATTTACTGACCTCAGCACTGTCTGTTCTTGAAGTGACAGTACCTGACCTACTTTCTGATTAATTCTGCTATTAATTATCAGATCACTTGGGAGCACTCATAGACCAGTGAAATTCCATTGCTAATCGGTTTATGCTTTAATATGAACAAAATATCATTTAAAAAGAAGGTGACATCATGGAAAATGAATAAACCCATTAATGACAGAGCAGATCACTGTGAATTTCCCCCCACTGATCTAAATATATGTGCACTTTAGGAGCATATTAAAGGCGACACACACACACTTTAAAGACATTTGTCAAAAATGCTTCACTTTCTCATATTTAGACCCAATTAACACATTCAAATTGCATTAAAGAAACAGTGTAACATTAGGTTAAATTGAGTTACATTTTCACATTTGGCTTATAGTCTGATAATCTACCCTCAAACCATAGAGGTCATAGTGGAGTCAGGAATCAAAAATTATTCTTGATAATTTCAATAAAATCACTGTCACATTCTCAGAAAAATGTTTGCTCTTGAGTTTTGGGAACCTAATTGATATTTACTATGCACATTTTAATGTTTGAATGACGATTCATGATGATAATGTTCTGAAATGACAGAACTGGCACAGATCTACCAAAGCTCCTTCAAGTAACATTACCATCACATACTGTAAGAGCTCATTAGCCCAGGCATCTTTTTCTTTTAAAGGAGGAAAGCCCTTGAACATATCTTTTCTTCACGTAATTTCTGGAATTGCGCGGCTCAAAGTGGCAGCAGTTTGGAGTAGCTCTGTTACTTTTGATTCTGATTTATTCTTTTTTGTGAACTCTTCCTCTTGTGGTGGATACAGTTGATTTTTTTATGGCTGACTCTCCTCCCCGGTGTCGGATGCTGTGCAGCTTGGAGGATTTTTCCTAATACTTTTCTACTTTTGGACATTTGTTATGATGCATTGCCATGGCAATGGGGTTGTTTCTTACAACCGGGAGCAGCTGATTAATATCTCAAAAGCTAAAATAATACTTCAATTACAACCCCAAATCCCTGATGAGTTGAAAAGGAGACACCGTGGATGCAGAGCAGGAGCTAAGAGAAGAGAGAGAAGGAGGAAGTTCAAACGATCTCTTCCGTCGATTATGATGGGCAATGTGAGATTGTTGGGAAACAAGTTGGATGAACTCCATGCCCTACAAAGGACCCAGCCAGAGTACTGGGCACGCAGTATTATGTGTTTTACTGAGACATGGCTGCAGGATCATATCCCAGACTCCAGCGTCTCTCTGCCGGGCTTTTTAACCATACGAACAGACAGAGATTTAAAGAGGAGCAGCAAATGTAAAGGAGGTGGACTGGCAGTACTTGTGAACAACAGATGGTGTCATCCAGGACATGTTTCTGTGAAGTGTCGTCTCTGCAGTCCAGATATTGAACTGTTGGCAGTAAGTTTTCGTCCATATTATTTACCCAGAGAGTTCACCAGTATTATTTTGGTAATAGTTTACGTTCCACCTTCCGCTGTTGCCGACACTGCATGTGATGCCATCAGCTCAGTTTTTGCTAAGCTACAGACACAAAACCCCAATGCTTTTGTGGCAATTTCTGGTGATTTTAACCACACTTCACTTTCTGCTAGACTTCCAACGTTTCAACAGTTTGTCAGCTACTCTACCAGAGAAAATAAAACGTTGGATTTGTTTTATACAAATGTCAAGGACTCATACATCTCTACAGCAAGACCTCCTCTAGGCAAATCAGATCACAATCTTGTTTTTCTCTGCTCGAAATATAAGCCCCTTGTTCAGAGGCAACCTGTAATAAAGAGGACTGTGGGAAAATGGTCACAGGAAGCTGAAGAAGCTCTGCAAGGTTGCTTTGAGGCTACAGACTGGGACGCACTGTGCCAGCCACATGGAGAGGACATCAATGCCATGACTGTGTGTAACTGACTTTATAAACTTCTGTGTGGATAACATCATCCCCACCAGAACCGTGAGATGCTTCCCCAATAACAAACCTTGGATCACCATTGACCTGAAGGACGTGCTTAACAAGAAAAAAAGAGCCTTCAGAGAGGGAGACAGAGAATTATTGAGGAGTATACAGAAGCAACTTAAAGTCAAGATAAGAGACAGCAGGAGGTGTACAAGAAGAAGCTGGAGAGCAAGCTCCAGCAAAACAATACCAGAGATGTGTGGACAGGGATGAAGAAGATCACAGGCTTCAAGAAGGATGATCAGACCGATGGAGGTCTGGACAGAACCAATGAACTGAACACATTCTTCAATAGGTTCAGTTCAGAAACAAGCTCAGCATCCTCCTCTCCTGCTCACAGCCAAACAGACATCTAACCCTCCTTTGACCCACAGGACCCACAGCTGTCCAGTAACACCTCAAATGTTTTATCTTCCACCTCAGCCCTAGACCCTTCTGCTTCTACAGTACAGACCAAATGTTTGGACACACCTTCTCATTCAAAGAGTTTTCTTTATTTTTATGACTATGAATATTATAGCTTCACACTGAAGGCATCAAAACTATGAATTAACACATGTGGAATTATATACTGAACTCTTGGCATTCTGTTGATGAGCTTCAAGAGGTAGTCACCTGAAATGGTTTTCACTTCACAGGTGTGCCCTGTCAGGTTTAATAAGTGGGATTTCAAGCCTTATAAATGGGGTTGGGACCATCAGTTGTGTTGTGCAGGAGGTGGATACAGTACACAGCTGATAGTCATACTGAATAGACTGTTAGAATTTGTATTATGGCAAGAAAAAAGCAGCTAAGTAAAGAAAAACAAGTGGCCATCATTACTTTAAGAAATGAAGGTCAGTCAGTCCGAACAATTGGGAAAACTTTGAAAGTGTCTCCAAGTGCAGTCGCAAAAACCATCAAGCGCTACAAAGAAACTGGCTCACATGAGGGCCGCCCAAGGAAAGGAAGACCAAGAGTCACCTCTGCTGCAGACGATAAGTTCATCTGAGTCACCAGCCTCAGAAATCGCAGGTTAACAGCAGCTCAGATTAGAGAACAGGTCAATGCCACACAGAGTTCTAGCAGCAGACACATCTCTAGAACAACTGTTAAGTGGAGACTGTGTGAATCAGGCCTTCATAGTAAAATAGCTGCTAGGAAACCACTGCTGAGGACAGGCAATAAGCAGAAGAGACTTGTTTGGGCTAAAGAACACAAGGAATGGACATTAGACCAGTGGAAATCTGTGCTTTGGTCTGATGAGTCCAAATTTGAGATCTTTGTTTACAACCACTGTGTCTTTGTGGGGTGCAGAAGAGGTGAACCATCCGTTCACCTCTTCTGCACCCTATATTGCCCCTCTTCTGACTCTACATGCCTGGTTCACACCGTGAAGCATGGAGGAGGAGGTGTGATGGTGTGGAGGTGCTTTGCTGGTGACACTGTTGGGGATTTATTCAAAATTGAAGGCATACTGAACCAGCATGGCTACCACAGCATCTTGCAGCGGCATGCTATTCCATCCGGTTTGCGTTTAGTAGTTGGACCATCATTTATTTTTCAACAGGACAATGACCCCAAACACACCTCCAGGCTGTGTAAGGGCTATTTGACCAAGAAGGAGAGTGATGGGGTGCTGCGCCAGATGACCTGGCCTCTACAGTCACCGGACCTGAACCCAATCGAGATGGTTTGGGGTGAGCTGGACCGCAGAGTGAACGCAAAATGGCCAACAAATGCTAAGCATCTCTGGGAACTCCTTCAAGACTGTTGGAAAACCATTTCAGGTGACTACCTCTTGAAGCTCATCAACAGAATGCCAAGAGTGTGTGGAGCAGTAATCAAAGCAAAAGGAGGCTACTTTGAAGAACCTAGAATGTAAGACATTTTCAGTTGTTTCACATTTTTTTGTTCAGTATTCCACATGTGTTAATTCATAGTTTTGATGCCTTCAGTGTGAAGCTACAATATTCATAGTCATGAAAATAAAGAAAACTCTTTGAATGAGAAGGTGTGTCCAAACCTTTGGTCTGTACTGTACATGTTTGTCTTTAGCCATATCAGAAGATGCTGATGCTTCCTTTGCCACCCCCTTTCACCTGTGTGTCTCAAGAAGTCAGGTGAAGATGCAACTGGAGAGACTGAACCAGAATAAGGCTGCAGGTCCAGATCATGTCAGCCCTACAGTCCTGAAGGGCTGTGCAGAGCAGCTCTGTGGGATTCTGCAGCACCTCTTCAACCTTAGCCTGGCCCAGAAGAAGGTTCCGGTGTTGTGGAAGACCTCCTGTCTTGTTCCGGTACCAAAGAAAACTCCCCCATCAGTCCTCAATGACTTTAGACCTGTTTCCCTGACATCCAACATCATGAAGGTCCTAGAGAGACTCCTGTTGGCCCACCTGAGTAAGTAAACAATAAACTATCAGGATCCCCTGCAATTTGATTATCGGTGTGGAGTTGGAGTTCAAGATGCAATCATACACCTGCTTCAACAAACCCACTGTCATCTGGACAAAGCCAGCAGCACTGTGAGGATCTTGTTCTTTGATTTCTCCAGTGCATTTAACACAATCCAACCTGATTTGCTTTGTCAGAAACTCCACAAGACTCAGGTGGAGGCCTCGACAATCTCCTGGATCAAAGACTACCTGACAAACAGACCACAGTTTGTGAGACTAAAGGGTTGTGTGTCTAACCAGGTAGTCAGCAGCACAGGAGCACCACAGGGGACGGTACTCCCACCATTCCTTTTCACTCTACACCTCAGACCTCCAGTACAAGACATACTCCTGTCATCTGCAGAAATACTCGGATTATTCTGCAGTTGTGGGGTGGATCAGAGATGGACAAGAAGCTGAGTGCAGGAAGGTGGTGGACCGCTTTGTGGCATGGTGTGGAAACAATCATCTCATGTTGAACGTGACTAAAACAAAGGAGATGATTGTAGATTTTAAGAGAAACAGGAATAAGTCAAAAACTATTTATATCATGGGAGAAGAAGTGGAGGTGGTGGAGGAGTATAAATACCTCAGTGTTCACCTGGACAACAGACTAGAGTGGAGATGCAACTGTGAAGCCATCTACAAGAAGGGACAGAGCAGACTTTACTTCTTGAGGAAGCTTAGGTACCTTGGTGTTTGCAGCTTGATGCTGCATATCTTCTATAAGTCTGTTGTGGAAAGTGTGATCTCTTCTACCATCATCTGCTGGGGTAGCAGCATCAGAGCCAGGGACTTAAAAAAGCTCAACAAGCTGATAAAGAAGGCTGGCTCTGTTCTGGTGACTCTGGAACCTCTGGAGATCATTGTGGAAAGACGGATTCTTCATAAAATGAAGAACATTATGGAGAACCCTGAGCATCCTCTTCATGAGATTGTCCTACAACAACAGAATCTCTTCAGTCAGAGGCTTCTTCAGATCTGCTATAAGACGGAGCGCTACAGGAGATCCTACCTGCCCACAGCCATCAGCATCTACAACGGCTCTTTGAAGAAACCCTCATAATGAGCTACAACAACATTTAATTTCCCTTTGGGATTAATAAAGTATTTTTGAATTGAATTGTATTGAATTGTAAAATCAGTTATGAATGTGCATCTTTTTAGGGAATCTATTGGTAGGTTTAGCAACAAATGTGCATCGACAGTGTAGTTTTAACTTCTTTGTTTTCTTTTGTTTAATGCTTTTAATAATGTCCTTGATCCAAATAGTTTTGCAAGTTTGAGAGATTCTATTCTACGTAGCTTGATATTTTGTTTTTCATTGGATAGCCTTTTTAATAATATCTTAGAAGTGTATTTTTTGGTTGTTTTAATAGAAAACCCAACTGTGAATTAGCTAAAAGGCTTATGAAAACCTTGTAACACTATCTGTGGTGTAAATAGACTGAACTTTGGTAAATTGACTGAATTTATATATCACCTTTCTAGTCATACTGACCACTCTAATGGTTTTACACATTCATACACCCTATACACACATGGGTAGGGAACTTGGGGGTAAGTGCCATGCCCAGGGGCACCTCAACAGCTGGAATCAAACCCACAACTGTCCAACTGCAAGATAATTACTCTGTCCACGGAGCCAGTTACTGTGTGATTTCCCCAACCAAATGAAAATTAATGAATTAACAGAGATCGTTTAATAATACTTTGCTACATAGGTGTTGAAGAAGCCTTGCCACAAATTTTCATTTATTTGTGTTTAAGTGTGTGCAAAATATATACTATTTGTAATCTCTGTGAGGATGCCAGATTTGGGTTAGTTAATACTGGTTGTAACATCATTCCCAGGTCCAGACACTTCGCATTAAACAGTGTCTTTTGGGATCATCCAACCTGAACGTGCTGCTTTCACTGGGAGAAAAAGAAATCACAGGATGAGTCAAATGTCACACAAAAGTATTACGTCAGTTAGATATAAAGTTTCCTTTCCCAGACTTCAGGCTTGCTATGAAATGAACCTTCTCCCCTTAGAATGACTGAACTTACGTGGCCTGTACACATAGCTCTCTGGTACACATTCAGAATGATTCATCAGTTCAGTTACCACAGAGGTCCAGCATCTGACAAATGGGACAAATGGAGTAAATTAAGAATCCGGTGTGTCCCACCCCCCACGCTCTCCTCCCCGACTATTGACTCTCACAGCTTCATCAGTGTACATTAGTGTCAGTGCCAGTCTACATTTAGACCAACTGTGCAAGAAGAGGCAGCCCATCAGGGCATGCAGGCATGTCTGTCGTCACGCAGAGCCAATGACCCATTGTCAGAAACAATCCTCATCAGCAGAGACATCAGGCTGAGGCAGGAGTGACCGCTGATTATGGCACCAAGACTACCTTTGAAACAGCATTAGGTCACATTTGCGTTGCCTAAACGCTTCCTGCATTGGTCAGATCCCTAAGTCTTGATGTTTAGATGAGTCAAAATTCTCTGTCTCTCATATTGCCAAGAATGTTTCTACTGCTTTAACCTCCCAAAAATAAACTGTCTCTTAAAAAACTGTTTAAAATTAAGTATATTTCAACAGCTAAAACTCAGGAGAATAACAAAGATTTTAAAGCAAAACTGAAAAGAAGTGGGACCTGATTGTACTTCAGGAGAGACATGGGCAGGTATCTGCAGCAGTCAGCCTAACCATACAATTATCACGGGCACCAGAGATCATCAGGCAATATTTAATTGGGTCCAGAGTTCCACTTTTAACACTGCTTGATCACTATGAGAATCTGTCGCTCTGGTATTATGGGCCCCTTTAACTCTGGTGTTTGAAGGTTACTTCTGATAATTTGATACAAATGTAAATGCAGACTACCACTGCTTAAAGTGCAACTGTATATTTGAAATAGTGATCCATGCGTCACAAAAGGCAAACTAATGAACACACAAAATTACAATACGACAGAAATCTTGTTCCCAAATGAACTGAGAAGTCATAACAAGGCCGCATTCTCATATCATGGAACATCAACACACTTTCTGTGATTAAAGACCTTTAATAAGATATCAGAGAGTGACCAGCCTTTTCTACACCTATATGGAGCTTAGCATAAATCTCAGTTTCCCAGTAATTTGCTTGGATACAGCCCCCTGTGAACAGCCAGCTTCATTCGCAATGGCTTTTTATGGCTTACACGGCTTGTGAAGGATGTCAGTGTGTTCATACTGATTGTGTAGGTCAGTGGTCTGCAACCTTTCCAATCCAAAGAGCCATTTCTGCCCTTAGACCCGTTAAAAACCTATTTAGAGGCACAAATGTGCACTATAGGAAATGTATTGTCGTTTTTAAAGAACCACCATTTTATTTTTAATTATAGATTTTAAAATAAAGAAAACATAATACTTTTTTCATTTTCTTTTGCGATGTTGATATTTGTGGAAAACAATGAAAACAAAACAACACAGTTACCAACTTAATGACAGTCATTTATGCGTCCATCCATTTTCTATACTGGCTTCTTCTGTACAGTGTTGCGGGGAAGCTGGTGCCTATCTCCAGCAGTTTACGCGCAAGATGCGGGATACACCTTGGACAGGTCCCCAGTCCATCGCAGGGCACAGACACAGGAGAAACAACCATGCACACAGCCCTTCATACCTATGGGCAATTTAGAGAGACCCGTTAACCTAATAGTCATGTTTTGGACTGTAGGAGGAAGCTGGAGTACTTGGAGAGAACCCACGCCAGCATTGGGATAACATATAAACTACATGCAGAAAGGGGTCATGCCAGGCCGGGAATCAAACCCAGGAACTTCTTGCTACAAGCCAACAGTGCTACCAACTGCGCCACCGCGCACCCCTTAAACACCCCTTAAACACTTACATATATCAAAGTAATTAAACTATATATGCTTCTATACTTTTTGAATTTGATCATGAAAAAAATTTACCTTTTCGATGACACCCCAATTTATTGAGATGCACCTGTGGCCGCAGGCACCATCAGACATTCCAATCAAATAACCAGCTAAGATCAGCTTATTAGTCTCGTGTTTCTTTAGGATGAGCAGATAGCAAGAAGAAGAGCATATGTGCGGAGTCAGCATGTTTAATTGAAAACTTACAATTTTCTGTATTTTACTTCAAGCTTGTTTCAAAAGTGTAAAAATTTGT
The DNA here is from genome assembly GCF_021462225.1 of Girardinichthys multiradiatus. Lineage (NCBI taxonomy): Eukaryota > Metazoa > Chordata > Actinopteri > Cyprinodontiformes > Goodeidae > Girardinichthys > Girardinichthys multiradiatus. The sequence continues at coordinate 43,778,277 of NC_061810.1, forward strand.
ATTTTCTAAATAAAAAAAAACATAAAACTGTGATATTTCTACGTAAGATTATCAAACGGTGAGAATCTCATACTGGCTCTAGTTACAGCTGATAAATTTAACTTCAGCCAATGAGTCCAAATCAGTGGGGCAGGCCTTGTTTTCCTCTGTGAGTAAAAAAGATAAATAAAAATATCCTACATTAAAAGTGAAAGCATGATCCTCCATCAGAGCAACACAATTTAAATTAAAGGACAAATCATAAATGTCAAATCATAAGCTTAGAAGTCATATTATTTGACAGTGTTTGGGTTTCCCAGTAACTGGGGACAGATATTCCAGCGCAGAAATAGAAAATATTACTATATCTGAATCAAACAGATGTAAAATACTTGTGCTAGTAAATGTTTACTCATTTTCCACTGTAAAAATATGTAATTTTAGGTTTCAAAAAAATAGCTTTTCCATGTATTTTGCAGTGGCATGTGCAAACCAAAGCCTTATCCTACATTAATGTTTCCCTTATCAAGCAGTGAGCAGCTGTAAATGTCGAGGCTGCAAGGTGCTGGTGAAATCAGTCCTATAACTCAGCCAGACTTTCAGTTTATGCAAAATGAACACTTATCAGTTATAGTTTTACAGTCTATGTTTCATCATAACGCTCAACGTGATTGGACAACACAGACTCAAAGCAGTTTGTGAAAATGTCAAACAATTTGATGACTTCCTTTTCGAGTGTAAGCAGACATAAAATGTCTTAAGTTGGACAAATCCACTTTATCCACTTTTTCTGCAGGCATGTCTCATCACAGCCAGTTTGACGATTTTTTTTTTATCTATTATTTTTTAGTTAGCATTAGTTTTTAACTTTATGACACCAGTTTGCTTAAACGTCTTTGGGCTTTTCTTTTAATTTAAAAAAATCAGTTGGTCCACTTTTTGTGTTTTTTTCCTTGATGTGTTTATTTTTGACCTCACTGAGTCACTGAGGTCATTGTATTTCCAGGTCTTCAAGAAGGGTCATCTAGTTGCCTTTTCTTTAGGAACCTGAAGCTGTCCTTTGCTGTTGCCATCATTGTCACATCTATTTAGTTGTGATGCAGAAAAGGTTGGTGTGTTTCAAAATAGATTCTCTTAGAGCATCTTCTTAAATTGCTTTCAGATTGAAAAGTTGCACCAGTCAAATTCAAAGTTGGACTAAACGTTGCACAGGTTGATGTTATCAGCACAAATACAGTAATTATTTTTGCTTTGTTTCAGCTGTACATTTACACTTTTTTATATTGTATGTTAATCAAATTCTGGGCGCACCTGTACAGTCTTTCTGTTTGTTTTCTTACATACCACAGGGTTACAGGGTACAACCACTTAATCTGTCTCCAACTTATTTGATGGTGTCCTTGTCATCTATAATCTTTTCCAGCAACAGAAGCCCATATGAAAAAAATACACAAGAAGCCAATTAAAGCTCTTCAAGGACCTTACAAGGAATCTGGGGAGCCTTAGGCATTACTTGGAAAGCTATGTGTGTGCTTTCTGTGGCAAATGCAGTGATGTGAATTTAAAGTTGTGGTTTGATTAAAAAATGGTTAATAGGATTGCAGACAGGCTGCTTCATGAATAATGCCTGAGTTAAAGTTTTGCTGTCACGTTACATCTCTAAATCTCAGTGAATATTATTCATATTTTTTTGTGACAGACCAACACGAAGTATTGCATTATTGGGAAGAGGAAGAAAAACGATTTATATCTTTCATAGGTTTTACTAATACAAATCTGAGAAGTTTGTTTTGCATTTGTATTCAATCCCTCTGATCCAATCCTTTGTACTGTAATACCACTGTCTGATTCAATTACAGCTTGCAAGTCTTTTGAGTTATTACTCGATCAGCTTTGCAACTCTAGAAACTCTTTGCATGTTCTTCATTACAGAATAGTTTAGGCTGGAATGGATTAAAAGGATCTTTAAACATCAATTTTCAAGTCTGGCCATAGTTACATCTGGACTTTGGTCTATTCTAACACACTGATATGCTGTGATCTAAAGTTTTCTATGATCGTCGTGGTTCTATGTTTCGGATTGTCCTGTCCCTGCTGAAGAAATACATCCTCACACAAGATGCAGCCATCACCATGTTGGTGTGCTCATTTCTCCCCACACAAACCATTTTGCATATTGGCCGAACTTATCAGAATCAGAAAAGCTTTATTGCCAAATACGTTTTTGGACATACAAGGAATTTGTTTTGGCATAGTCGGTGCAATACAATACAAATTAAACAGTATAAACATATCTACAATATAATATAAATATATGTGCACAGTTTTATGTGAGTGAGAGTAAATGTAGAGCAGTATAGGATGCCAGTGTGGGGAAAAGGGAGAGTGTCAGGGTGGTTTCTGGGCTTTGTTAACAAGGCTGGTGGCAGATGGGAAAAAATTGTTCTTGTGGCATGAGGTTTTGGTCCGGATGGACCGCAGTGTCCTGCCAGAGGGGAGAGTCTCAAAGAGACTGTGACCGGGGTGGGAGGGATCAGCCAGAATCTTCCCTGCCCGCTTCAGGGTCCTGGAGGTGTACAGTTCCTGGAGCGACAGTAGACTGCAGTCAATCACCTTCTCAGCAGACCGAATGACACGCTGCAGCCTGCCCTTATCCTTGGCTGTAGCAGCGGCATACCAGATGGTGATGGAGGAGGTGAGGATGGACTCAATGATGGCAGTGTAGAAGTGCACCATCATAGTCTTTGGCAGGTTGAATTTCTTCAGCTGCCGCAGGAAGAACATCCTCTGCTGGGTTTTCTTGAAGACGGAGCTGATGTTTGACTCCCACTTGAGATCCTGGGAGATGATGGTTCCCAGGAAGCGGAAAGATTCCACAGTGTCAATTGTGGAATCACACAGGGTGATGGGGGCAGGTGGGGCTGGGTTCTGCCTGAAGTCCACAACCATCTCCACTGTCTTTAGAGCGTTGAGCTCAAGGTTGTTCTGGCTGCACCAGTTCAACAGATGGTCCACCTCCCATCTGTACGCGGACTCGTCACCATCAGAGATGAGTCCGATCAGGGTGGTGTCGTCCGCAAACTTCAGAAGCTTGACAGACTGGTGACTGGAGGTGCAGCTGTTGGTGTATAGCGAGAAGAGCAGAGGAGAGAGAACACAGTCTTGGGGGGAACCGGTGCTGAGGGTCAGGGAGTCAGAGACGTGCTTCCCCAGCCTCACGCGCTGCTTCCTGTCAGACAGGAAGTCAGTGATCCACCTGCAGGTAGAGTCGGGCACACTCAGCTGGGAGAGCTTCTCCTGGAGCAGAGCTGGGACCATGGTGTTGAAAGCAGAGCTGAAATCCACAAACAGGATCCTGGCATAGGTTCCTGTGGAGTCCAGGTGCCGGAGGATGAAGTGAAGGGCTAGGTTGACTGCATCGTCTACAGACCTTTTGGATCAAATGTGATCTCATTGAATCAGAGAAACTTCTTTCCCTTTCGCTGTTTTCCTTATACACCTTGAGGCAGACTTTAATTACAACATCTAATGACTTTATTTCAACAACTGTTGTCTACTTGGCATTCTTTGATAAAGGCAAGATTAGTTACATGCAGAACTAATAGTTGTCCCGTCAACAGATTCTCCCACATGAGGTATGAATCTCTGCAGCTCTTCCAGAGTTAGCACGGGGCTCTGGGCTGTTCCTCTGATTAATCTAGTTCTGGCTCAGCCTGTCAGCCTTGTCTTGATAGGTTTGTAGGTGTGCCCTATTCTGTTCCTTTTTGGATGATGGATTAAACTATGATTCATGAGGTGTTCAAAGCTTGGAATATTTAGTTATAAACTAAACCTACTTCCTAAACTTCTCCACAATTTCATCCATGACCTGTCTTCTGTGTTCCTTAGTCTTCATGATGCTGTTTGTTCGCTAATAATCTGTATCAAACCTCTGAGGGCTTGACAGAACAGCTGGATTTATATTCAGATTAGATTACACATAGGTGGACTCTGTTTAGTGATTAGGTGACTTCTAATGGCAATTGGTTGCACTGAACTTTATTTAGTGGCAGTAGAGTAAAAAGGTCTAGATGCAAAGGCATGCCACACTTTTTAGACTTTTGTTTATAAAAAAGGTTGAAAATCACCAAACACTTGCTTTACTGCAGTACTTTGTGTTTGTCTATCTCATAAAATACAAGTTAAATGCATTAAAGTTGCAATATGAGCAAATCTGAAAAAGATCATTGAGTGTGAATACTTTTACGAGACCTTGTATGTTTCAGTCAGTAAATCTGTGTGGCCAAATCATTTTATAAACATCAGGGTGAACCTAAGTCTAGCTACAATATTAGGGTTGGCTTTGCAAACTAATTTTCTAGAACAGAAATAATTACCAAGCATTTGTTGTTCTTGTGTTTGTGGTTTATGAGGGATTGGATTTTTACTTATTGTTTTAAGATTTAATTTGCCGATCAAAGTCAAAACCGTATTAGCATAATTAAATGCTTATCATGTCTGATGACATTTTTCTTTATGCTTGTCTTTCCATGAAGATTAAAAAGGCCCACAAGCTGATAATCACTTGAGCCTTTCTCTAAAGGGCTTCGACATCTTGTTTTGCTGAGAAGATGGCGAAAGCTGCAGCCTTAACAAGCAGTTCTGATTAATTTTCCTTCTTGTCAATCTTTATTTATAACTTGGAAGTTCATCGTGGTGTCTGAGTTATATAACTCACACTCTCTGAAGTTTTATCAGATTCCTTTCACAGCCTTTGTACTTTGCCACAACATGAACATTTTAAGACTATTAGGGAACTTGAGGGTTTGAGTTTGTTCCTGTAAACTTGACTAATTGGAAATCTCTCATCAGCTCACAATAACACTTATTTCCATGTGCATTTCCCATCAGCATTTGTGCTGATATAATTATAGATAACATTATAAAACTTATTTAATCACAGTCACACTACTGATACTTTTATGCACTGTCTTACACATCTGTCCTAAAGCAGTCTAAAAGCAGAACAAAAAGCAGAACAAAAAGATAAGAATGACTCACTCAACCTGTGCAGGTATAGACAGAAAGACTTCCTGCCTTGAAGTGTCCTGTCAATAGGTAACATGAGACAATTGTGTTGATTTAACAGGTTTTCCTTCTTTTAATGAATAGACTTGTGGGGTAAAAGCTTCCTGTTTGAAGAGAAGGCATTCATCAGCAGTCTGGCTGATTGCTTCACAAGTATCTATGCCCAATTGTTCTTTGACAGGAACATGCAAAAGAAAAGCAAACCCCCACTTCAAACATAAAGCAAATTTCAGCAAGGCCAAGTCCTTACCCTGAGATCAGGTTTCTTTTCCCATTGCCAACTTTGTCAGATGTCATTCATTTATAGCACTTTTACTTTCTTTTATTAATAAGATGCATTTTCACAGTACTGTGAAAAGTATGTTGCACCTTATTGATTTTTTCTGTTTTTGACTTTTTGTCAAAACAGACATCTGTTTTGACAAAAAAACAAAAAGCAAAAAAGGTAATCTGAATGTTTCACATCAATTGAGTTTTTCAAATGAGGATTTTATTCATGTAGAAGAAAAGGCCATCCAAACAAGCCTGGCCCTACATGAAAAGTTTGTGCCGCCTATAACCAATACCTTGTGCCACCCTGGCAGTCATTTTGCCCCACTCTTCTTTGCCAAATCATTGTATTTCAGCCTCAGTGGAAGGGTTTCAAGCAGAAATGACCAGTTTAAGGTCATATTACAAATTCTAAATCTGAACAAAGGGTTAACTTGCAGCTAACCTCCGTAGCTGTGAAGTGGGGTGGTGCGTTCTGCCAGGCCAGCTAAACTGCACGTTACTGCTGTAGCAACGGTGATGCGGTCCCGTTGTCCTTCCTTCAGACTGGAAAAAAACTGCTCCACCTTGCTGGAAACTCTATGGAAACTCTATGGAACACTGTTTGCATATGATTGCCTGATCATATGACACTCTTGGATCCAGTTTGAAGAATTATGTCTGTTTGCCAGCAAAGAGACATTAGCCCGCTGTGTCTCTCCTTCCTGTTCCGCTGGGGACCTGCGAGGTTTGTTTGTTGGTGCGCAAAGTTTTTATTCCAACAGTGACGTCACGGGAAGTCTGCTGTTATTCCCTTCTCGTTCTTGGCTGTGCTGGAAGTAGGTTAATGGGATTTATTTTGAAAGTTCCAGAAAAGTTCTTACTGGCCTTGAATGTTGTAACCCATGGCTGAGGTCCCAACACTTTTAAGATATTTAAGATATATTTAAGATATTTCCAAAAAAGTTCCACTTTTGTCTTGTCAGTCCACAGAACAGTCTCCCAAAAGTCATTGAGATCATCAAGATTTTTGCACAGGTGAGATGGACTTTTGTGTTGTCTTGAACAGTCTCTTTCTTATTTTTGAATTAGGAACACTGACCTTAACTGACGTAAGTGGGGCATGCAGTGCTTTAGATTTTATTCTTGGTTATTTTATGATCTCCTGGCAACTTAGGCAATAATCAGCATACCTTTAGTCAAACATTCACAATGCAAGATCAGATAAAATATTATTTTAATAAAATAATGTTTTAAAGAATAATCTGCTGAATAAAACCAACCTTCTGGATGACTAATTCTCAACGGTGTCTCATTAGCTGCCTTTATTTATTAAAATAATATTTAAAGAAATATTATTAAGAAAATATTTTGGAAGAGAGCCAAATCTTTCTGGAGAAATGGGGCTTAATTGTGTTACTTAGTTATCAAGTCTAGCAAAATAATGTTTAGGAAAATATTAGTTACCAGATTGAAAACTAACAACCTTTCTGGGTAAATATTCTTTAGCAGCAAGCGCGTGTTCTTAGTTGTTAGCAGTTAAAGCTAACAAAAGAAGCTGATAGCTTAGCATCAGAATCAAACACACACCTTTAAAATACCGTCAATAAAAGGGTTAAAATGCATAAGCGTGGACGGTGCGTTATGATCAATCTTCTGTGTTTAAAGTCACCCTTTAAATAAAGTTTTTCTTAACTTTAAAAACACACAAACACACAACACAAATTTGAGGATGTGGTGAGCAGATAGCCTGCTAGCACCGAGATAGCTGAGTTCAACACAAACAAAACCAAATTTCATAAAATGAAAAACGTTCAGATCAGTCAGTCAGTCAGTCATTTTCTACCGCTTATTCCATAGTGGGTCGCGGGGGAGCTGGTGCCTATCTCCAGCAGTCTATGGGCGAGAGGCAGGGTACACCCTGGACAGGTCACCAGTCCATCGCAGGGCAACACACAAACAACCATGCACACACTCATTCATACACCTAAGGGCAATTTAGAGTGACCAATTAACCTAACAGGCATGTCTTTGGACTGTGGGAGGAAGCCGGAGTACCCGGTGAAAACCCACGCATGCACGGGGAGAACATGCAAACTCCATGCAGAAAGACCCCTGGCCAGGAATCGAACCCAGTACCTTCTTGCTGCAAGGCAACAGTGCTACCAACTGCACCACCGTGCAGCCCAACGTTCAGATCATTTCATCCTAAATCTTTCTCTGCCCAAACCAACCTCATGAACCATGTTGAGGAAACATTGTACGGTGCGACGAAGTTTGAAGAAACATTCACTATGAACGAAGATTAGCTTCAGCTAATCTCCGAAGCTGTTGGGGGGGGGCGGCTTGCTGTCGGGCCGACCAAGCTGCACGTTACCATGGTGATGCGGTCTCCGTTGTCCTCCTTGAGACTGGGAAACTGCTCCTCTAGGCATCGTAGAGAGAGCGTCTCTGTAGGGAAACTCTCTGGGAACAAAGTTTCTGCAGACCTCAGAGAAAAAATCAGGCAACGCTTGTACCTTAATTATTTGCGCTCTTGAATGAATACTGGATACACATACAGCAATTCTTCTGTACTTAACTTTGTGCATTTGATTACCTGATCGTATGACACTCTTGGATCCAGTTGAAGAGTTATGTCTTTTTGCCAGCAAAGAGACATAGGCACGCTGTGCCTCTCTGTCCAGGCCCCTGGGTGACACGCGTAGAAGACGTTGCTTCCTTGGGAAGATGGGGGTTTTATACGGGCAGTGGCATCATGGGAAGTCCGCTGTTACCCCCCCCTTTTCCAGATGTGCTGGAAGTAGGTTAAATGCAATTTATTTTGAAAGTTCCAGAAAAGTCTGTACCGCATCTTGATGTTTTAATCCATGGCCATGGGTCCCAGCAAAAACATTTCCTACAGCATCACACTGTCCCCATTCACGTGCTTTTACCCTATAGAGCACCCTGCTGCCATGTATTCCCTAGGTAAACAATGCACACCTCCCAACTGTCCATGTAATGTAAAACGAAGGAGACTAATCAGACTACGCCACCTTCTTTATTGGCCTTTGGTCAAACTCTGATCCTCTTGTGGCTATTTTTGACACTTTTGAAGTTGAACGGGGTCAGCATGGGAACCCTGACTGATACAGTCCTGACCAAAATGCACTGTGTATCTGAATTTAGAACCAACAATTGGTTTAGCAATCTAAGCAGTAGCTCATCTGTTGGATTGGACTGCACAATCATGCCCTTCCCTTCATGTTTCCTGGTTCTCAACCTTTCCTTCCTTGGACGACATTGGAAAGACACTGACCACTGAAGACAGGGAACATCCCACAAAAGATGCTTCTATCCAGTTGTCTAGCCACCACAATTTGGCTGTTGTGAAACTCCCTCAATTGTTTAAGCTTGGCCATTTTTCCTGCTTCTAAACTATCAAAAACAAAAAATAATATTAAATTATTTGAAACAATTTGGTGATAAAAATAGAGGAACCAAATATTGCATGCTATATGCATGCAACAAACATTATAGTAGTCTGGAAATGTAAGATGAAATGTCAGTTGTTACATTTACAGAACTATTTCAAAAGTCCTTCTTGAAAAAAAAAAGCATTCAAAAGAACAGGTACCTATAGAATAGCCAGAAGATTGGATGATGTCTACACTTCATTCTGATGAAGCAATCCATGTATATGGCATAAAACATATGGCTAATAAAGTTGTATTTAGCCAATAATAATACACAGTAAATAGGTTAATTTTTAAATCAAAAGCTTCATTCAGATTGCTTTTGGATTTTGTGTAGTTTGTGCATAGTGCTAAACATGTGCTTTTTGTTTCTGTGCTGCTCACCATAAAGAATTCCAGTGACTCATGTTTGAGTCAGTCTAAACCACTGGTTTTGCTCATTTTATCTAAATCAATTGCATTAAATAATAAAAAACAACAACTTTCCTTTACTCTTTAAGCTTTTGCATAAAAGTTCAGATTTTGAAGAAAAATTCCTATTTTCTGCAGTTATATATGAAAAGGAAAACATGGGAGGAGGCATACACCCTGTAATGACAGATAAATTGTTGTGTTCAATAAATGTCAATTTTCACAGACACAAAAATGCTGTGGAACACAACAGTGCATCAGCTAAACAACTTCCTCACAAATGGTGTGACTCAGTAACTATACCCTTCAGGGCAGCAGTACAAATGGTGCTTTGACTTGTTGGACACAGTTCAGGTAAATTATTTAGGGTTAACCAGACTTACAATGTGTTTTACTAAACTTTTATTTGTTCAATCCCTGAGGGAGAGTAATTTCAAAATCTGATCAAAGGCTGCATTGCATCACCAATATGCATACACCAATATGTTCAAGGACAAACATATAGCATTATTGTTAATGCACAAATTAAATTGTAATTACTTCAGGATTAACCTCACATTGCTGTCAATGCAGTGTTTCTATACCCGGTGCTCTGATCACTGCATCACCAACTCGCCTGTACTGCTATTTCATTGGATTAAAGTGATTGCATTAATATTTGCTTAACTTACAGTCTCTTCTCTTTCTGTGCACCTCTTCTGAATCCTCACTCAGTATGGTTCTGTATGATTTGAGAATTTATCTTACAACACATATATTTTCATCACATTATGTGAACCAAACTTGCTCTGGGGATGCAATATTGGTTCAGACCTTGGAATCATGAACACTGCTCTTTAGCAGAAAATGAGTTAAGGGTCACAAACGAATGGGCATACATTCGCCTTTCCTTAGCGTATACCGGGACATTGATTTAAAGAACATCATCAAGTCTATCTCTGAGTGACTAAAAAATAAAGCTTAAACCTGATCGAGAAGTTCATCCCAATTGAAACAATGCTTCCAAAAATTATTTTGCAGTAATGTAAAAGACTTATTGCCAGTGTTGTAAATGCTTGATGGCAGCTGTTCTATGGAACGCCAAAGTGCTCAAAATTAAATAAATAAATGAAACATTGTAAAATAAGTATCTACGTCAATAAATAATAGATAAACATATAATGTGATAATAAAATTGTGAAATAATTGAATGCATAATAAAATCTCAGCTCATTATTATGAAATATATTTCATTTTCCATTTAAAATCAGCTTTATAATATAAAACAATTTTCATACAGAATTGTTACCTAATAATTGAAATTATTATTGAGGTTATTTTTATATAATTCCAGAAGTTTTTTTTAATTTCAAAATGTCATTTTTTAAAAGTCAGCTTTTATTTCAAAAATCCAGCTTTTATTTTATAAGGGTGATTTCTCCCTATGGCCTATTTATTTCATAATACCACTTTTCAACTGACTCTCGGCCAATCAGCGTGGGATTAGTGTGGGATTGTTTCTGTCTGGGTAAAGGAGCAGCCAATGAAAAAAAAAACTGCTTCTGCCCTGTTTCCCCTGATTGACAGGCCAAGTCATTCAGTTTTTAATTCAGAATTTTATATATAAAAAAATTGACATTACAAGGCTGATTTTAAAAGGAAACAATTAAATATATTTCCTAATAATGAGTTGAGAATTGAATGTGCATTCAATTATTTCACAATTCCATTGTCACTTTATATGTTTGATGTAGATACTAATGTTATAATGTTTTATTGCTTTTTTTAAATTCTGAACACTTTGGCGTTCCATAGTTGCCGCCAAAGGTGACACAACCAGTTAATAGGGTTAGGAGCAATTACTTTATCACATTTGGTCATGTTGGTTTGGACAGCGTTTTTAATCGTGGGAAGAATACAGTTTTGTATTTTGTATTTTTTGTATTCTCACAGGTTACCTTTGTCTGCCATTAAAGTTTGTTTGAAAATCTGTTAGGTATCATGCAATATGTCATATCAACAGGGCTGTGCTTTACCTCCTCTGATTACAAGATGTGACTGGCAGGTATGTCCACCAGCTGGAGCTAATCATGGTTCAATCCGGAAGAATTTAAGGAGGAGCGATTCCATCAGGTAGATGCCAGATTATTTAATCTCATTCTGTTCTTGGACTCCAGTCCTCTGCCTCCTCATTTCCAAATCCACAGGGGAACTCATTTCAAGATCCCATCAGCTAATCTCCTGATTTCTTCTCTGGTCGCTCCTCTGGATCTGCTGTTCGAACTCACCTTCGCTCCACCATCACATTCACCTGTCTGTCCAACCTCTCGCGCACCTCCATCATCTTCATCTGCTTCTGGAAAACATAACACATGGATCGCTACCAACCTGCACTGCTTACCACAACCTGCTGACCTCAGCTTCTGTGGGTATGTTCACCACCTACCGGGCATCATCATCATTTCAGCAGTAAGGCTCTTTTGTCATCATTATCATAAATTACCTTACATCGCTTTCTCATTTAATCCCTTAGCTGTCCTCCTCAGTGTTGATCTGGACTACTTCCCTGAACCTGGAACAAAGATTCATTATCTCAAGTTTTGTCAATAAACAGTTTAGTGCTTTTTTCTTGTCCAGAGTTGTTGCCTGTGCAAGGCTTTCACATACCAACATCATGACATAATCTGGCTAATGAGACCCTATGGCACAACTATGAACCCTCCTCACCAAACAAGACATTCTCCTTTGCTGCCATGACTTCTTGCTCTAGACTCTAGCCCAACAAAACAGCATTGTAGATCAATCTCTAGATTTTTTAAACAAACAAGTGCAAAAGTAAAACTCCACCCTGTGTGCTCTCTCTGTAGCTTCTCCTGGTCCCGCCTTAGCTCTTGACTTTCAAGACTTTGTCTCTCCGACCCCCATACACATTTCGGGAGAGGTTGACAATTGTTGGAGATTCCTGCCTCAATGGGCTTTGATGTTCAACCGCTGTCCTCACTTGTTTCCTGACGAAGCTAGTAACTCTTCTATGTCATTGGCCTCCTTCAGGACAAGGCTCTTAAGCGGATGGAGACAGCCGTAAATTATGATGAGTTCTTTGAGCAGTTTAAATAGATTTTTACTCAAAGAACTATTGAGGAAGAGTCATCCAAGAGATTATTGGGCTTAAGGGAAGGAAATAGATCGGTGACAGAAATGACCAGTGATTTTTGCATTCTGGCAGCAGAATCGGGGGAACCCGTTGTTTTTGAGTCTCATGTGATATCAAAAGGAAGGACATTAAATGTATCTTGCTCAGAACCTCAACCCGCACCTATGCAAATTGGCAGAGCTCGTTTGTCTCCTAAAGAAAGACATCAGAAGAAAGTTTCGGGACAAAAGATTCCCCAGTTGTCTTGCATTGAGTCTGTCCTTTTTTCTTCAGTCAGCCATACTATCCATTCTCCTTGACTCTTCAAGAACACCTGTGCTCCTTATCTTTGTCTTTGTCTACTTGGATGACATTCTGATCCTTTCAAAAAACCTCTAACAACACAAAATCCATATCCATCAGGTCCTTCAACATCTGGAGAACTGTCTCCTGCAAAAGCTGAAAAAGCAATTTCCACAAAACATTCATAACCTTTCTGAGGTACATCTTTGGGGGTGGACAGTTGAAGGGAAAAATTCATAGCAATGCATGATTGGCCCAAACCCAACAGTTACAATGATTCCTGGGTTTTGTCAATTCCGTACAGGCGCTTCATCAGATACTTTCATTAGGTTGCAAATCATCTAACTTATCTCACCTCCACCAAAAAAACATTGTCTTGGTCCCAAGAGATTTAGAACCTTTATTAATTTAAAAAGATGTTCTCTGCAGCTCCCACTCTCATTCATCCTGATTCTGCCAACTAGTTTATCCTTTAGCTGGATGCTTCAGACTGTGGGGTCGGAGCTGTCCTGTTTCAGAGGGCTATTTCTAATGGTTGGCTCCACCTTTGTGCATATTTTTCCAAACGTTTCTCCCCAGCTGAAAGGAATTATGACGTGAGTTGTTGGTAATCAAACTAATGCTTGAGGCTCAAATGAACTCAACAGCTAGTCATTGGGTGGACCGTTCATAAAAATCTTTTTAATTACAATCAGCCAAACATCTCAACTCTTCACTGTCGCGCTGCTCCCTGTTCTTCTCCAGATTAAATTTCACTATCACATACCCTCCCAGATCCAGAAACATCAAACAAGATGCTTTCTCCAGACAGTTTTTGCCTGATGAAACCCCCAACGAACCTGAGACTATTCTTCCCCAGTCCTCCACCATTGGGTCCTGCTCCTGGGATTTAGAGAATTTGGTTCAACATGCCCTCCAAGACGAACCAGATCCTGTTGGGGCTCCTGCCCAGCCGTCTCTTTGTTCCTTCCTCTGTCCACTCCAAAGTCATCCATAGGGCCATTACTTCTTATTTTTCCTGCCAACCTCAGGTTAGTTGCCCTGTCAAGCTCCTTTGTTTTGACTTCTGGTGGCCATCCTTGAATAAAAAGGTTCAAGGATATTTCTCTGCCTGTACCATCTGTGCCAGGAACAAGAGCTCCCATCGTCCTCCGCCAGGTCTTCTCCAACTTTTCTCAGTCCCCAGTCGCCCATGGTCCCATGTGGCCCTAGATTTTGTCTCTCCGTCTCCAAAAACAAATCAGTCATAATTACCATAATCACTCGATTCTCCAAAGCCAGTCATCTCATTGCTCCCTCCAAGTTATACCATCCACTGCAGAGACCACCCAGTTGCTTACTAGGTGGTTCCCTACTGAGACCCCTTCTGATCGCAACCCCCAGTTCATCACCTAGGTCTGGAAGGACTTCTGCACTGCCTTAGGCATCAAATCACAACTCATCTCTGGCTATCATCCACAATCCAATGGGCAATGTATGCAACAGGAGCTTCAGAATGCCCTCTGGTGTGTTTGTTCCTCAATCCTGTCACCAGGAGTCAACACCTTACTTGGGTCAAATACGCTCATAATTTCCAGCTGCCTCTGGAGTTTCACCCTTCGAAGGCTCCCTTGGTTAACAACCTTCCTTGTTTTCAGATTCAACCATTCCATCCATTTACACCAATGGAGATCATTGCTGTTTCAGAATCTGAAATCAGACCAAGATTGCTCTTCAAAGAACATCTGCTCAGAGCAAACGAATTGCCGATAGGAGACGCATCCTAGATAATGGGTCCATCATCAGTCCATCCACGGTCCCTTTGAACTTCCCCCCTTACTGTGTGCATTCTAGCCGATCCCCCTACACCCCCCCGGGACAATTATAATCATCCGGCCTACACCTTTCTGTCACATCATCAACTCTTGGATGGATGGATGGATGGATGGATGGATGGATGGATGGATGGATGGATGGATGGATGGATGGATGGATGGATGGATGGATGGATGGATGGATGGATGGATAGATGGATAGATGGATAGATAGATAGATAGATAGATAGATAGATAGATAGATAGATAGATAGATAGATAGATAGATAGATAGATAGATAGATAGATAGATAGATAGATAGATAGATAGATAGATAGATATTTTAACCCAGTTTTATTAGAGGTGCCCACATCTGTAATACATTTACATACTATTGTACTCATTGCCATTTTTCAATCTGAGTGACACAGAGTAGTATCAGAGTAGAAGAGTCTATTTGAACTAAGACAGTTCTATTAGTGTTCCGGGGAAACATTACTGTCAAGCAGCCTGATGCAACTTTGTGTACCTCATAATTAAGTACCTGTTCATCTGCCAGGTGATATTTTTTTCATCCTGTGCTGCTGTGCATTTTTTTTTTTTTTTTTGGCGATCTTCATCCATCATCTATTTTCAGGTCAGAATGAATCAACTTCTGCTCGCTTTTTTGTTCATTTTGACACCCGACAAAACTCATCGCCTCAGAGGGAATTGAAGTTGAGGGTCTTGTTTTGTTCTGGCAGTCCTTTCAGAAATGGCCATCAATCAGGTGATGCATTGTGTTAGAAAGAGACCTTTCTCTATTGAATTCATGACTTGCCACAAAAAAAAAAAAAAAAAAAGCAGATGCTACGAAGGTATTGAAAGTTTGCAGTGTACATTACAGCCTGATGAGGGAGAGTCGTGATGGAAGACAAGGGCCTTTGCTTCATAATGATTTAGCAGTAGGTTTATATGTCAAAATGAGGTCATCCTGTGGGACAGAGACTTGACTTTTACAACATTTCTATTATATCAATATTCTCTCCTGATTATTCTCTGAAGATCATGTTCTGCTTGAGTGATCCCAGCAAAAAAAAAAGAATATGCTCACATTATTTGGTCGTTTTCAATGATTGAAAAATAAATCTGAGAACGAAATGAAGCCCAGCAAGAAAAAACTGAGAAAATTAATTTCAGCTAAAATAATTATCTCTTTTTAAGAGCACAATGGTCTTTTTGATTGTAGTTGTTTAATCAGATCCAAATTAATATTCGTAAATGTGTTAGGAAGAGTTGCAGAGAAAGGGGGCCATCTTTCTAAGATGTGGTAAATGTCAGCAGGCTAGGGAAACAACAGAGCAGGATTTGGGCATTGGATTCAAACCTTTTGCCTGATGCTCCCACTGATTGATGAGATGGGTTGCGGTGGGCGAACAAGAATACACTTCTTGTTTCAAAGGGAGCGGAGTAACTGGGAAAAGAGGTTTGTATTTCTTAATTTGTTGGCACTGTCACTCAGTGCCTGTGTTCATCAGACAGGGAGTGCTCAGACGAAGCATAAATAAAGAGCAGGCTCTGTTTAGAGAATACTGGATGGAGGGGAGCAAGTATACAACAATGATTTGGTAGAAATTTTGCCCAGTTGAGTCATTTCTGCACAACAATGCACATTTGTTCCAGGAAAAGAAATATAAAAAAGACCCTTTTGTTAGTATGTCATGAAACCTGAAGATTAAACTGATATTAAAACTTGCTTTTCAAACATGTTCTCTTTATTTACATCATTGTGGGTCCCCATAGAGCTAATGGAATTATTTCTTAGAAAAACACAGACAATAATGACTTTTATGGACCTACACACACAGCAGAAACATCCTTTCTCTAATAAGAGCATGAATATGAATTTACAATATGAATTTGTTCCTGTAGTTCAGTTGTTTTTATTACAACCATGTTTACTGACTGACTAATAGATTTATTTGAATTAAAAGACTGGTGATTGTCTCTGTTTAGAGCCTGCACTGCAGAAGTGTTCTTATTCTTGAAATATTTAACATTTTGTAATTTCACAACTCCAAACTTCAGTGTATTTATTGGAATTGCATGTGATAGAGTTAGGTCAGAGATAAAGCTATAGAGAAGTTCAAATCAGGTTTGGGTTATAAACCAATTTCTCAAGCTTTTGACATCTCACAGAGCTCTGTTCAAGCAATAATTCTAAAAATGTAAAATTTGCAAGAGAAAGGCAAAACTGCAAACCATCAAGACATGGCTGTCCAAAACTGACAGGCCAGGATACGGAAATCATTGAGAGAAGCAGCCAAGGAGCCCATATTAACTCTAAAGGAGCTGCAGAGATCTCAGATGAGACGCTGTTGGAGGGACTGCTGTTAGTTGTGAACTTCCCAAGTCTGACATTTATGGAAGAATTCTGAAAAGAAAGCTACAGTTAAAAGAAAGCCTAATGTCATATTAGGTTTGCCACTACAGATTTAAGGGACACAACAAATATGCCAAGTAAATGCTCTGGACAAAACCGACATTTTCAGCTTATATAGCAAATATTTAACACACCATTCTCATGATGAAACCTGGTAATGGCCGAATCATGCTGTGGGGACACTTTTCTGCAGCACTGACATTAAGGCTGGTCAGAGGTGATGACCAGATGGGTGGAGGTAAATACTGGTCTATTAGAGGCTGTAAAAACCCTTCAGGACAACAACCCTAAACATACAGCGAGGGCTACAATGGAATGGTAGTACAAGATTGAGACTTTATCATATTTTATTTTCTTTGAATGTTGAAGAATTAAACAAATGCATCTTTATGTGTTAGAATGGTCCAGTCAAATTATAGACCTAAATCCAATTGAAAATCTGTAGCAAATCTTAGAAATTGCCGTCTCTATAGCTTGTCATCCAGGCTAACTGAGGTTGAGCCATTGTATGGTTTTCAGAGTGGACCCAAGTGTAGACAGGCAGAAGGACATGCAGTGAGTAAAAATGTGTTTTAATAAAAAAGGAAAAACTCCCAATAGGCACATGGCAGTAGATGCAGGCATGAACATAGACAGCTTTGACATGTAACAGTCAAGGACATTGTCAGGTGTGGCAAGGCAAAGTATTCTCCAGCAAGGAGTAAACAGGATATAACAGTAACAGTATATATAGATCATGGCACAGGTGAAAGCAATGAGACTCATAGGCGTGAAGCAAGTGGACCAAATGAAGCCGATTAAGGTGGAAATGGCTGAGAAGGGAAACAAAACAAGATAAGGACTAAACAGCAATACAAACACACAATAAAACCAAAGGGAAATTCTTACAGAGGCAACAGAACTAAAAGCCTCATAAACAGAATATATAAGTAACTAAACCAAAAAGAAATTAAGCAAAGCACCATCTGGACAAAATACAACAACCATGAGCAAGACCCAAAACAAAATTCAGGTACCTGCAAATCATGACACTCTCTAGATGTGCAAAGCTGATAGAGACATACCCAGAAAGACTTGCAGCTGTAATTGCGGTGAAACATAGTTCTTTATGTTTTTTTTTTCTTTTCATGTCTTGTTTTCATCATGTAAACCACTTTAAATTGTCTTGTTGCTGAAATGTGCTTTACAAATAAACTTGCTTTGCTTTGGCTTGGAAAGTATTGACTCAGAGGCATGAACAGATATGCACACAAAACTTTCAGATTTTTGAATGTAACAGCAAAACATGTCCTTTTCTTCAGATTTAGAAATATAACCTTTTTGTGTTTGTCTTTACAAGAAATCCTAATAAATTACTTGGAAGTTTGAGATTGCAATGTCATGAAAAGTGAACAACTTCAAGTGGTATTGACACTTATACAATGTGCTGTTCATCCACCCTTAAAATAGATGTTTTGCTACAAAGTGAACACAGGAAGATGATTGTAGCACTTCACATAACCTATCAGAAAGCTTCTGTGCTCAGAAAATTAATTATCCTTCTCAGAAGAATGTATTGATTTTGCTCTGTGCATTTTTTCGCCTCCAGATATGTGTCTTATCAGCCACATGCTTATCTTTCTCAGGCTTTGCCTTTATTCAAATCCTCTTTGGTAGCTTCCATACTTCACCATAATTATCAAGGTTCTTCATAACAATGGCAACCTATGTCTCTGGTGCTCTCCTGTTAGAATGATGCTGAAATACGGTTAAACCATGTTTTTTACACAAACACTATTTTGCTAAAAAGTATTTGCCTGTCTACTTTTACATGTACATGAACTTTGGTGACATGCTATTCTTAATCCATAAGGTCCAATTTGTTGATGGACCCACCATTGCCAGCAACAGCAACTGTAACAATTCTGTAAACATCTTCCACAAGGTTTAGGAGTGTGTTCACAGTTAAATGAGTAAACCAGAATTGCAGCCTCTGCTTTAATTCATCCCAAAGATGTTCAAGATGGTTGAGGTCAGGACTCTGTGCAGGTCAGTCAAAGTTCTCCACACCAAACTTTATACACCTGCAGCCATGGAAGTGATTGGAACACTGGAAATCATTGATGTGGTGGTGGGGCCCAATACTTTTCACAATATATTGTATACATTAGTGCAACTCTCTATTCTAGTTGCCTGAAAAAAAAAAAAAAAGAATTTGTATCATGAATCCCACATAGTGTCTGCTCAGAGGTTTCCCGAACGGTTTTGTCAGCTGTGGGTGTTAGACTGCATAATGACATACTTACTATTCTCTTCTAAGTCATGACAGGCAAACATTAGAGCCCAACGGTGGTAATTACTTTCATTGGACGAGGCTCAATTAGAATTTCTGTAGCCCGAACCACCCTGGGTACTTAATTTTAATATTTTCAAGGAAAAAGTTAGTGACTATATAAAGTGATAAGCCCTAACAAAATTAAAGTGTAACTAAAATGCTACAGGATTAGATCCTGCCATGATGCTCAGGTGATGTATTATTCAACCAAAGCTGGTACAGTTACAGGTGGTGAATGGTTCTGTCTTTTGAAAACTAAATTTGGAACGTTAAGGTTCTGGTTTGAACTTTTGAA
This sequence comes from Girardinichthys multiradiatus, assembly GCF_021462225.1. Classification (NCBI taxonomy): domain Eukaryota; kingdom Metazoa; phylum Chordata; class Actinopteri; order Cyprinodontiformes; family Goodeidae; genus Girardinichthys; species Girardinichthys multiradiatus. The sequence continues at coordinate 43,797,681 of NC_061810.1, forward strand.
GTTTTTCATGGTCATGCACCCTGAGATCAACTGCTTAGGGATTGTTTTCTGTCCCTAAATCAAGGCTAAAAACTAAAGGTGATAAAGCTTTGGCAGTTGTGGCCCCAACACGCTTTGCCCTTTCATTTATAGTCTGTGGCGTATTTGTTTAAGAAGCAGCCCAAGACATCTTTTCAGAGTGGGATATCTTCTTTGACTTTGCTGGACTGTATTTTGTTCTTTTCTATTCTTTTTTGGTGTTTAGATGTTGTCTTATATATATATATATATATATATATATATATATATATATGTGTGTGTGTATATATATCAGTGGCGTTTGCTCTAAGACTGCAAGGGAATATATACTGTTGTGTCTACATGTCATTGACTAAATATGCGCTTCTTATCTCTGGTAACAACGCGGCTTTCCTTTCACTCATTCCCGCAGCTTCACAGTGCTTTAAACAGTGAGTTCAATAGCGAAGCAAAAATCAGACGCCCTGTGTTTCTGGGGTCTATGGGGCTATATATATATATATATATATATATATATATATATATATATATATGTATACAGTACAGACCAAAGGTTTGGACACACCTTCTCATTCAAAGATGTGTCTTTATTTTCATGACTATGAATATTGTAGCTTCACACTGAAGATATCAAAACTATGAATTAACACATGTGGAATTATATACTGAACAAAAAAGTGTGAAACAACTAAAAATATGTCTTATATTCTAGGTTCTTCAAAGTAGCCACCTATTGCTTTGATTACTGCTCAGCACACTCTTGGCATTCTGTTGATGAGCTTCAAGAGGTAGTCACCTGAAATGGTTTTCACTTCACAGGTGTGCCCTGTCAGGATTAATAAGTGGGATTTCAAGCCTTATAAATGGGGTTGGGACCATCAGTTGTGTTGTGCAGGAGGTGGATACAGTACACAGCTGATAGTCCTACTGAATAGACAGTTAGAATTTGTATTATGGCAAGAAAAAAGCAGCTAAGTAAAGAAAAACGAGTGGCCATCATTACTTTAAGAAATGAAGGCCAGTCAGTCCGAACAACTGGGAAAACTGAAAGTTTCCCCAAGTGCAGTCGCAAAAACCATCAAGCGCTACAAAGAAACTGGCTCACATGAGGACCGCCCCAGGAAAGGAAGACCAAGAGTCATCTCTGCTGCGGATGATAAGTTCATTCGAGTCACCAGCCTCAGAAATCGCAGGTTAACAGCAGCTCAGATTAGAGAACAGGTCAATGCCACACAGAGTTCTAGCAGCAGACACATCTCTAGAACAACTGTTAAGAGGAGACTGTGTGAATCAGGCCTTCATGGTAAAATAGCTGCTAGGAAACCAACGCTGAGGACAGGCAACAAGCAGAAGAGACTTGTTTGGGCTAAAGAACACAAGGAATGGACATTAGACCAGTGGAAATCTGTGCTTTGGTCTGATGAGTCCAAATTTGAGATCTTTGTTTACAACCACTGTGTCTTTGTGGGGTGCAGAAGAGGTGAACCATCCGTTCACCTCTTCTGCACCCTATATTGCCCCTCTTCTGACTCTACATGCCTGGTTCCCACCGTGAAGCATGGAGGAGGAGGTGTGATGGTGTGGGGGTGCTTTGCTGGTGACACTGTTGGGGATTTATTCAATATTGAAAGCATACTGAACCAGCATGGCTACCACAGCATCTTGCAGCGACAGGCTATTCCATCCGGTTTGCATTTAGTTGGACCATCATTTATTTTTCAACAGGACAATGACCCCAAACACACCTCCAGCCTGTGTAAGGGCTATGTGACCAAGAAGGAGAGTGATGGGGTGCTGCGCCAGATGACCTAGCCTCCACAGTCACCGGACCTGAACCCAATCGAGATGGTTTGGGGTGAGCTGGACCGCAGAGTGAAGACAAAAGGGCCAACAAGTGCTAAGCATCTCTGGGAACTCCTTCAAGACTGTTGGAAAACCATTTCAGGTGACTACCTCTTGAAGCTCATCAACAGAATGCCAAGAGTGTGCGGAGCAGTAATCAAAGCAAAAGGTGGCTACTTTGAAGAACCTAGAATATAAGACATATTTTCAGTTGTTTCACACTTTTTTGTTCAGTATATAATTCCACATGTGTTAATTCATAGTTTTGATGCCTTCAGTGTGAAGCTACAATATTCATAATCATGAAAATAAAGAAACCTCTTTGAATGAGAAGGTGTGTCCAAACTTTTGGTCTGTACTATATATATTTATTTATTTATTTGCTTATGTACCTTCTTTCACTTCACTAAATAAGCACTTAATTTTTTTCATCTATCATAGATGAGTAAAAAAGTCTATTATAGCTACAATTTTACACAAGGATAAATTTTAACCTTCAGAACATTTCTACCATGTGGTTTTTACTTTAGAAGCACCGTTAGCATAATTTTCTCTAGTCAGAGACCAAATGGACCAAACGGAGGTAGATTTTATCCACCAGTTTTCTAATTCGAGTCCAGTGTGAGATTAAGAAAAAAAAAATCCTTTGAGACTTTAAGAGGTGAAGAGTTTTGTCTCTTCCAGTGCCCTCAGGAGACTGTGCAGAAAAGATTAGGTTCATGTGCCACTCAATTATCTCTTCCCTTAAAGCTCTCTCTTTGTGGCTGAAATTATACAGGGATGGATGAGAATGAGAATTTTTGACACTGTGATGTGGGGGTGGCCACTGGTGGCACTTTCAATTTAGAAAGCTAAATAGATGCCATATGTCCTGGCAATGTTTTTATTCTCATTTGGTGGAAAACAGTCACATTCCTGATTTAAAAAATAATGCAAAAAAAGGGCAACTGCATGCCCAGAGGGGGAGATTTCATTTTTCCATCTGTTCAATTAATTTGCCATTTAATGTGGTCCTGCTGCTTTGCCTAAACTTTGTGTGTTTTTTGTTGCCACCTTTTGCCAATTTTATCCTGCAGACTTGAAACATGTGGACATAGTTTTTTTTCTGATGAAAAACTCCTATAATGCCTTTGTTAGGGCCTGAGTCTTGAGTCTTTATGAAAAGGTTTCACTGTACAGCGCATGCTTTACCAGATCAGGTTTCCACCATTCCCCCTCTGAATCTCCCTCAGGCCCAGCTGCCTGGCGAAGCATTCAAGATTAAATGTGAGACACGAGCCATCCTGCCAAGAGAAAGCAGGAGGAGGGGCGACTGGCTTAGGATGACCACAGCCTGGAATTTCTTTGCTGTTTGTCATACACTCTGAGAAAAATGAAAGCAGATGTAGAAGAGGGAGAGGGGCGAGGAAGGGAGAGAGGTAGTTATCAAAGACAAGAGGTCTCTTAAGCAAGAAGTGCTGCAGAAATAAGTCTAAAGCAATATTTATAAAGGACTATATGGTCCATAGTGAACAACCAGGCAAGTGGGGTTTTCAACTACACAAACATTTCTTGTGAGGCACAAACAGTTTTATTGGTTGAGGTAAACCACAGTGGGCCAGGCTTAGGAACCACAGCTTTTCTGGCTAACAAGCCAAGTTGCGTTAAAGCTCCACTAATATCATAATTACAAGGGAGGAGGTGAAATGATGTTTGCTTTATTGGCAGGATGACAGTGCATTAATGTGAATAGGATTGCTTAAACTGATGAACCCACAAAGATTTATCTTGCCGTGTTGCAACTTCGGCACTGCAGTGTTTCACCATCTGCTAAAATGTACGAGGTTCCAAATGTCTTTGCTTTGTAATTTTTTATACTGGTGAAGGAAAAAAAAACAAATGTGGTGAGTTCAAAAAATGGGTACTGTGAGTGAGTTTTGCTTTGCTTTTTGTTTTCTGGTCTCTTCCCACTGGTTTTATCAACAGCACATCTAGTTGTTGCAGGTAGCAGGATCCTCCAGCCTGATCCTCATAAAACCATAAGCTTGCCACCTGCTGTGTGCAAAAGAGCAGACAGATCAAGCTGGTGAGGAAAACAAACTTTCTCTAAAGGTATGGGAGATATTTTCCTTAGTGATCAATGCTGCCCAAAATAGAACTTGAAGAGTCAGTGTAAAGTGTAATAACTAATTTTCAGCCAGTTGAGCCAGCAACGGGTGGGGGAGGGACAGCTGTGCATTACTGTGCTTCGCACTGCCAGACAAAACTATTGGATCTGGCTTCACAACAAAAATGATTTTAATCTGTAGAAGCAATAAAGCAAAATTTTAGAAGTTTAGAAACTAACTTTTCAGAGCCTTGGTATATATACCTTCATATGGGTAAACAGCCCATGCCTATTCCATCTCCAGACAAACCTGTATTGCATTTAAAGATCCAGCATTTCTTAAGTCCAAATTCACAAACGTACACTGAAAACAGCTGTAAAATTTTCTTACTCTCCTTCACACTTCAGAATTAAGACCTTCTTAATATTTTTCCATTTTTATGCTTTCATACAAATCTTCTTATTTCTAACCAGAGCATGGTGATAATTTCTTTATTCAAATCCAATAAAAACAGCAGATTTAGTGTTAATTCCAGCAGGAGTTTTGAGGAGTTCCATTTATGTAACATCATACCATCTAATGTGTTCTGCAGCCTCTGCTGTTTGTTTAATTTTAGTATGTTTGCTCTAAGAACTACAAAAACAATGATAGAGGATCATTGTTTAAAAATATGTCCTCTTAGCATTAGTAAGCTCAGTTTCTTTAGACTACAGCTATTGTCACAATGCTTTGTCTTTGACCATGCATAGTGCCCTTTACATTTATTGCTCTAAAGATGTGTAAAAAGTCTTAAAATTATTTAATCTTTCATTGCAGTAGCATAATCCCTTACTGAAAATAAGTGTGGGTGTTTGTTTGTTTTTTGTTTTTTTTCTCAAACCCACTGCTTTTAGCATTACTGGCACATGCAACAGCTGCTTTCAAATAATTTTAAATGAACCTTTACAGTTATTATTCATTTATTTGATTTGATCAGGGTTTCAATAGGCTTATAATTATATTTACTGAATACTTGGGATAGCAGGGAATAAAGTAACAGAGGCACATTTCTTTTAGCCAATCTTTAAAAATGAGCAAAACAAGAAAACATGCCACTTAAGAAAGGCTGGTGTGTTCGTGGCTACAAATCAACACACCGAGGAAAACATAAGGAAGGTTAAGAAATCTGCAGAACTAATTTGTAGAGCCCTGATGCAATTTTGTTTTATCGCATAACATTATGTTAATGCAGGAAACAATGAATTTATTTTAAGGCCTTTTATACATCTTAACCAGGGGTGCCAGTAAATCTAAAAAAATACTTTTACCATATGTCCAAATGTGATGAACCGAAGCACATTTTGTGAAACATCAACTCCTGTCACATAGTACTTACAACATATTGTAATGCCCCTGTATATATATATACATACAGGGATTAAATGCTGGGAATTTTAAAGCATGCTAGTTCTTAAGGGCAACATATTATGTTACATTTCTGGGGTGCCAGTTTCTCATTCTTTCTATTGTTTTGGCATTTTGCTCTTACTTGTGATGGTTTTGCTGCGGATCTGTGGGAGTCACAACTGGAATTAAAGATGTTGCACTTGTGATTTATTTCAAACTGTTATATGTTACGTTGTGCTAAGTGTGAAGAAATGCAGCATATTTTGTAGAACAAGTCCTGTCATGCCTTGTATATGTGTTGCTTTTTAAAGAGCTCTAGTTTTGTATAATGTGTTCATCAGGTTGAAGTAAATTATATTTATACTTCTATTGCATCAGAATGAGGTGCTTCCTTTGCCAAAAAGTCATTTACTTCTTTTAGCTTTTTTGTATTTGAGAATGAACTGACCAACTGGAACTTAAAGATAATGCTCTAAGAGTTCCCCCAAAGGGGTCAAATAATTATAGCTTAATTATTTAAATAAAGAAGCTGAGATACTCTCAGTTAAACAATTCAGCATACAAAGATGAGTAAGTATTCACAAAACAGAGTGTTTGCAGAGATGCCAAGCTCATGCCATGGAAAGTTTTTCACAAGTCCAAATAATCAGTGGCAGTCTGGCTCAGATGGATAATTTTTCAACATGTCCATAAGAAGCAGTGTCAGCATATTTGTGAAATGAGACAATATTTTCTTACATTGGCCTATCTTCGTATGGAATAGAAATGTGAGGTAAACACAAATGGGACATGGGTAAAAAATGTACATAAAATCAGCTGTAGCTCTCCATTCTTTGTGAAGATTTTATGACAAACACATGTAAAGGCAGCAAGAAGTGAACAAAGGAAGAAAATATGTTTGATGTTTTACTTAAATTGCAGGTAATAATGAAAACATTCAATACATTTAGTAACTTCTAAGGATATCAAGAGTTAAATGCTTCTATGTGTTTCTTTTTTCTTAATTGTCATTTTTTCTGCTCTAAGAACAGCAATACCAGAAATCGGAATTTCTGAAACCCTAAGTACTTTAAAGTCCTCTTTTGTGATTGTTATTCTTTTGCCTCCATTTTCTCAAACAATAAACATCTAAATCCAAGAACTTGAAAAGAACTTGAACTCGCTAGTCACAGCTTTTTTTCCATTTTTGTCAAACTTAGCAGAAATCTGTCACAGCTGTGGTTTTTAATTTGCTAAGAAAGTGAAGAGGCACAAAACTTGATAATTGACGTTTTTTAACACAAAGGATGGGAGCCACAGCGTCAGGTTTCTGCATTTGTTACATGTGTGAGTGTAATGGGGGAGCCAGATGTTTCAGCATTGTAGCAGGAGAAGACGGTTCAATTCCAGAAGAGTTTCGAGGTGCAGTATATGAGAAACATCAAATAATAATTCGTCACTATAGCAGCCAGAAATGTGATCAAGAATTATTTATTACCTCTGGAATGCTTTTATAGATCTTACGAACAGAACAGGTTTTTTCTTTGCTCCTTCCTGTTTTAATCATGATGTCTGCTCAGGAAGAATGATTGACACAATGTGGAGGAAAAAAGCTCCCTGTAAACTGCATTTGTGTCATGGAAGTAAAATCCTGTTTTTCACATCAGTTTTGTCTTTCCTCTTTAATTTTGTAAGCAATTTTGAGAAGGCACTAATTGCATTTTAAGCAGAACCTGTACACAGTGCCAACAGACAACATTTACACCTTTTTTTCATGTTCTGTTACATTACTGACTCACTGTAAAATACAATAGTTTTTTTTTAGAAGATTACACAAAAGAATGCATAATGACTAATTGAAAACATGTTTCCAGGCATTTTTTTCCAGGTACATTAATAAATACCACATTTAAAAATGATACATACATTACAGTTTTTCTGACACTCAAAATTAGGCTGTCTATCTGATATCCACTGAGCACACTTGACATGCATCAGCAACTTACCTGAGTCCACCAGTTGACTGAGCGGGATTCATAATGAGACACTCTTGTCTATATCAGGTCTCACAGTTCGCAGTACATATCGGAGCAGAACCTAAGGGTCATCGTTTTTCTAGCTGCTTTGACCCTGAAATACACTCAGGAAAACAGGAAACGTTTTACCAAGTTTATTAAGAAACATTCTGTTTGCTGGAGAAACAGGAACTCACTGCTGTATGGAGAAGGGATCAATGGTAAGTGACGGGTAATATTCTGGGTTGTTGATCTTGATATATTTTTGCTTACAGATGGTGATTAGGAGATCCGCCAAGGGGGAGGAGAATTGAGATGACGGAAAACTCCGGGAGCATGTCGGGTAAGTGAAAGGTCCAGGTAATTCTGTTTACTTGCACTTGAGGTGGAGGGGGCATCAGGTGGATGATCTTGGAGGGGAGTACGGTGGAGGGTGAGCCAGGATCGTTCACAGGAAGCTTGAGGAGACTTGAAATCCGAATGCAGCTAACTGTGAAAGATAATCCGTGAGGTTCTCTTGCGGAGAGAGAGTCTGGATCTCTTGCATACGCAGACTGGATAAGAAGCTCGGAACTGGAGGTAACCTGGGAAGGAGGACACAAAAAGGTAAGTACTCAGAAAATAATCACAAGGAGACTTGTCTTGGCCAGCTAGAGTTACCACTGCAGGTTAACACTCAGGCGCAAGAGTTTTGGCAACGTTGGGTACTTAAGCTCCTCTCCTGATGAGGCTGATGGAGAACACCTGTGGACTCAGCTCCTACTGTGCGTCTGATGCCATCTAGAGGTTGGATGGGGTTAATAGCAGGTAAAATAGGTGAACAGAAAGAAACTCCTAGACCTCCGACAGTACTCCCCCTCAACAGCCACCGCCTGGCGGCCCAGAAGAAGGGGAGGGAAGAGAGGAGAGGGAGTCAGAGAAGAAGGACTTGTGATGACGGGTTTGATCTGGGAGACGTGGAACGTTGGATGAATGCAGAGACTCGCAGGAAGCTTCAGGCAGCTGAAGGACTGATAACTGCCTCAATCTCATACGGGCCAATGAACCTGGCAGCAGGTTTCTTGGACATTGATTCTAGAGGGATATCATGTGACGAGAACCAAACCTTCTGACCAGGCTGGTACTGGGAAGCTGGAACCCTTATCCTGTCTGCATACCTTTTGTTCTGCTCAGCAGTGCATTGAAGGGCTTGTGCGGTGGCTGTCCAGATGTGTTTGCATCTATGGATGTGATGACATACAGAAGTGAATGAGATCTCTTTCTCGTCAGTGGAAAACAATGATGGTTGGTAGCCCAGAGAAGCTTCGAAAAGGGAGAAACCTGTGGCAACAGAAGTGTGAGAATTATGAACGTACTCAACCCATGGCAGGATTTGGTTCCAGTCTGTGGGGTTGGTTGATGTTAAACAACAGTCTGACTATTAGACTGAGGGTACTATCCTGAAGTCTGAGATACTTTAGCTCCCAATGCTAAGCAGAATTGTTTCCAAACCTTAGCTGTGAACTGAGGTCCGTGGTCGGAGAGAATCTCCAAAGGTATACCATGGAGTCTGAAAACATGCTTTACCAGAAGTTGAGCTGTCTGAAGGACAGAGGGTAGTTTTCTGAGTGGAATGAGATGACAGGTCGATAATAGTGAGTATGTTGGTCATACATCTTGAAGTGGGAAGTCTGGTGATGAAGTCGAGATTTATATGTGACCAGGGACCTTAGGAACACAAAGGGGTTGCAATAGTCCTGCGGGTGGTTGGTTAGAGGACTTATTTCTAGCCCAAATAGTACAGGCTTGTACATACTCTTTGACGTCCCTATGAAGGGACGGCCACCAAAACCTTCTGGAGATGAGGGCGATGGTTTGACTAGAACCAGGATGGGGCGAGAACTTGGATGAATGGAACCAGTGGATTAGGTGGGACCAGACAGTTGATGGGACGTAAGTTCGATTTGGGGGTCCAAGTCCGGGATCTGGTTCGTTTCTGAGGGGTCCAACAACACAACTTTGCGTTAGGATGGGAGCAGGCTCCTTGTCAGAGTTGTCCGGGGAGATCTGTCGAGAGAGGACGTCGAGCTTGATATTCTTGGAACCAGGTCTGTATGAGATTGAGAGGTTAAAACGTGAAAAGCAAAGGGACCAACAAGACTGGCGAGGGTTAATGCGTTTGGGTGCTTGAAGGTAGTCTAGGTTTTTATGATCTCTCCATACCACAACTGGGTGTTCAGCATGCTCCAGCCAATGATGCCACTCCTCCAGGGCCAGTTTTATTGCCAGGAGTTCTCGTTCTCCCACATCATACTTTCTCTCGGCTGGATTGAATCTGCAGGAAAAAAAGGCACAAGGGTGAAGTTTGCCATCAGAGTTAGAAACTTGGGATGGCACAGCCCCTGCTCCAATATCAGATGCATCAACTTCTAGTGTGAATTGTTTTGACGGGTTTGGATGAATGAGAATGGGGGCTTGAGAGAAACTGTCCTTGAGCTTATGAAAAGCAGCATTTGCCTGTGGAGTCCACTCAAAGGGGTGTTTTGTGGAAGTCAGAGCGATTAATGGGGCTGCAGTTTGACTGTAGTTTCTGATGAATCTTCTATAAAAATTGGCAAAGCCCAAAAACCATTGAAGCTGTTTATGTGAGTCAGCAGTGGGCCATTCGAGTAAAGCCTTAATCTTGTCTGGATCTGAACGAACCTGCCCAACCTCTAGGATGAATCCGAGGAAGGTAACAGATGGTTCTCTAGGAGGCGTTGTAGGACCAAGCAGATGTGTTGTTGATGCTCTGAGAGTTTCTTGAGTAAATGAGGATGTCATCTAAATACACAAAAACGAAACAATCAATGAAGTCCCTCAGGACATCATTCACTAGGGCCTGAAATACGGTGGGGCGTTACAGAGGCCGAAAGGCATACCCAGATACTCAAAATGTCCTAAAGGGGTCTTAAAAGCTGTTTTCCATTCGTCCCCCTGGCGGATTCGGACAGGATGGTAAGCATTACGGAGGTCGAGTTTGGAAAATATGGTAGCATCTAGTACAGGTTCGAATGCGGAAGAGATGAGTGGAAGAGGATATTTGTTCTTGATTGTGATAAGATTTAGTGCCCTGTAGTCAATGCATGGACAAAGGGATCCATCTTTTTCCCCACAAAGAAAAGCTGCCCCCCTAGTGGAGACGATGAGGGACGAATGATGGTTGCAGCTAGGGACTCAGTGATATATCTTTCGAGGGTCTGTCGTTCAGGGCGTGAGACATTATAGAGTCTACCGGAGGGCAGAGGTGCCCCGGAGAGAAGGTCTCGCAGTCGTATGGCCTGAGAAACAGGAAACACGAAAAAGGATATCAGTTCACGATGATTTCCAGAGATTATTAATTCTAAATGCTTGGTCTTGTGTGTCATGTGTTGAAGGTTCTCACCATTCTCACCTGGCAGAAACCAGGTAAGGAATAGGAAGGAGTTCTGTCTCGATCTGAGCCTGTTCCACCAAGCATTGGTCGATTATGTTTTGCTCACTTCCTGAGTCAGTGAGAGCTGATAAATGGAGTGAGCCTTGGGAGAACAAGATGGTAGTTAGTATGGTGAATCTGTTATTGGTAGGGGTGAAATGGTAGTCCATCAGGTTCCCCTTTACAACTGGCGGACCCTCTCTTTTGGTCGTACTGGACATGAGGCAATGAAGTGTCCGTGTGTGCCACAGTATAAACACTGCTTGGATTCCATTCTTCGTTGATGTCCCTCTGGGGAAAGCCCAGTCCGACCAATTTGCATGGGTTCTGGAGAAGGTGTAAGTGGTTCAGGGTGAGGTGCTGCAGCTGAGCTCAGAGGTGCCTGTGATCTCACAGCAAACCTTTCAAAACGTGACTTTCTTCCATCTCTCAATCTATTATCAACTCGAGTAGCTAGAGCTATAAATTCATTTATAGCCTTGGGTTCATCTAGCAAACTATCTTATCTTTCAAAGATTTGTCAAGGGACTGGAAAAAAGTGGCTTTAAGAGCGCATGTATCCCAACCTGAAGCAGCTGCTAGTGTATGAAACTCTATAGAAAATTCTGAAATTGGTTTGTTTCTTTGTTTTAACGCCCACAGACGGCGGGCTGTATTGGTCTGATCTAATTTGGTGTCAAAAATCTGCTTGAATTCACTTATAAAATCATTATAAGTGCAGCCAAAGCGGTCATGATTGGTAAAGCGAGCCTCAGCCCATCTTAGTGCTTTCCATAAAGGAGTCCTAAAATAAAAGAGATTTTAACATCATCATGGGGAAAAAATTGTGGAGAGCGATTAAACACTAGGGAGCACTGTAGGAGGAAACCTTCACAACTACCAACCTCAACGGAGAACTTCCCCGGATTGGGGGAAATAACGTCACGGGAATGAGGAAGTTGCTGTCAGTGGCGCTCTCTGGTTTAGACTGTTCAGATCATGCTGGAGTAAAGAGGATATCTATTCAATCTGTTGGTTTGCATGGCGTTGTTGTTACAGGAGGGATCGAAGTGAGTTTCCGTGGGACAGGATCTGGTGGCTGTGATCTGAAAGAGTCTTCCTCAGTGTATCTGCTGGGTCAGAGTGGCCTGAGTGTTCTGTCATCGTTTTACTAGCTGCTTTGATCCACGTGCAGAAATACACTCAGGAAAACTGGAAATGTTTTAACAAGTTTATTAAGAAATATTTTGTTTGCTGGAGAAACAGGAACTCGCTGCTGTATGGAGAAGGGATCAATGGTAAGTGACAGGTAACATACCGGGTTGTTGATCTTGATAAATGTTTGCTTACAGATGGTGATTAGGAGATCCGCCAAGGGGGAGGAGAAGTGAGATGATGGAAAACTCTGGGAGCATGTCGGGTAAGTGAAAGGTCCAGGTAATTCTGTTTTACTTGCACTTGAGGTCAAGGTGGCACCAGGTGGATGATCTTGGAGGGGAACACAATGGAGGGTGAGCCAGGTTCGTTCACAAGAATCCTGAGGAGACTTGAAACACAAATGAAGCCAACAAAGAAGATAATCTGTGAAGTTCTCTTGCGGAGAGAGAGTCTGGATCTTCTGCATACGCAGACTGGATAAGAAGCTCTGAACTGGAGGTAACCTGGGAAGGAGGACACGAGAAGGTAAGTACTCAGAAAATAATCACAAGGAGACTTGTCTTGGCCAGCTAGAGTTACCACTGCAGTTTAACACTCAGGCGTCGGAGTGTTGGCAACGTTGGGTACATAAGCTCCTCTTCTGATGAGGCTGATGGAGAACACTTGTGGACTCAGCTCCTACCGTGCATCTGGTGCCATCTAGAGGTTGAATGGGGTAAATAGCAAGTAAAACAGGTGAACAGAAAGAAACTCCCAGAACTCCGACACTAAGCATTGAAGTTAAAGGAATTATCTCTAGCCCCCTGACACCAGATTGCACTCACAGAAAAATCATGGAAAGGCAGCATTTAAAGTCTCAAGAACAATGTGTTCTCCATTAACTAGAAATGTAGGAAATTTTGAGCCACCAGGATCCAACCTAGATATGGCCACCTGATATAATGGATTAATCGAGGAGGAAAACCTTGCACAGAGAGGTGACAGATTCAGCCATCTACAAGGTCCACCATTGCTTATGCACTCCAACAATCCGGTCTTTTTTGGTCTAAACTCCACGTTTCATGTCTGGAGAAAATCTGGCATTCCTCAACACCTGATTAACATCATCATAACATCATAGTGTGAAGCACAGTGTTGGCTGCACAATGCTGTGGTGATGTTTATATGCACCAGGAACTGGGTGACCAGTTCCTATAATCAGTAAGATGAGTACACCCAGATTTAAAGGTATTGTTGAAGAAAACTCCAGAGTGTTCAGAGCTTAGATTAGGATGATGATTTCTCTTTTAACATGACAATAACCCAAAGTACACAGCTAAAATAACAAACGTAGGACTTTAGGATCGGCATGTGAACGGCTTTTAGTGATCCAACCTCAGTCTGGACTAAAATTCGATCAAACACATATAAAGAAACCAAAATAAAAAGGTTTTAAAGGACCTGCAAGAAGAATGGGAGCTAAAACAGGTGAACCTAACATGTAGAGAAATACCCAAGAGGACTTGAGATTGTGACTGCTGTCAGAGATGCCTCAACGCAATATTAAACCATGGGTTTGAATACTTATGAAACACTGTACTGGCAACCTTTCGGCAATAAAAATGTGATGATCTTTCTAAAAAGCTATTTTTGCCTTTTCATGATGGTGTACCATGTGTAGATCTTTGACAAAAGATATACTCAGAACTTAAAAGAGTAGAATAGAATAAGTTTGTAACAGAAAGTGAGTAAAAAGTGAAGGACTTTTTATAGTATCAGGTGGCTCTGCATTTGCAATCATTCCCATTTACACTTGTGATGTTTTGGTTAAGCTGTGTATTGTGTGGCCTGCAATACATTCTGCAAAAGACCCATGTCATTGTTGCTGGGACTTATTTGATCCAGGTTGCACTGCGGTTTAATCATTGTCTGTGGAAAGCCAGTGGCGTCGGAGCTGTTTCATAAAGAAGAGATGGTAGTGCAAGTCTTCTCTCCAGGACCTAATTCAATTGAAGAATAAATGAGTTCTGTTTGTAATTTAGAGATAACCTGTGCAGTGGCCGAGCTTAAAAGGAGATAAGAGTCGACACAGAAACGAAGACAAGAAAACGAGACAATTTTTCACCCTGCCAATGCTGAATCAAACTTTTCCCACTCTGCCTCAAACTTTAATTAAATCACACACTTGCATGCACATTGTGCACACAGGTTCACACAATCAAGCTCACATGGTCTAATATCCAACAGATAATCCAGGAGGAGCAGTCAAGTTGTTTGGGAGAAATCAGTAGACAGTGAGTGGTGAAGCTAATTGGTGAAGCTTCTCTATCTATCCTTTTGTTGTTGGGATTAATCTGCACTCTGAAAGTCAGCGGTTCCTTGAGTTGTATAACCAAGAGATATACTGAAGAGTTTTAAAGCATTACTTCACTGTAAACAACACAATTCTTGTATAAAGATGGCATGTGAAGTGAAGTCAATTTTAGAGTATAACATTTCCTTACATATTCTAAAAAAAGGTTTGTATAGCATATGGTGTCAATTAAATGCTGGAATTGATACATTTATACATTCTGACTCAAAGTCACTGAAGGCAATGTGAAGAAAACATCTCTCCCTGTCAACAGAAGGGAATTGACCTTACCATATAACAAACTGAACAAATAGGACGTGCATGTAAAGTTACGGGTAAGTCAGGCTTGATGTGTTACAGAAATAATAAAAAAAACCCACATATAACAGTGCCAGGTTAAAATTATTGCACAGGATTGTACCCTCTGTGCAAAGAACTCCTTTACAGGGGTCATCTCTCATGCTGCTAATAAGCTGATGAGCATATTGATGCTTTCTCCTCTTCAGCTTGGCTGAAACTGTTATTGGAGGTACAGAAACCTACCACTTCGACATATTGTGACATAGTCAAGGTAACACCCTAGCACATATTTGATGCCTGTTGCTGTAGCATTACTGCTGCCTGGCCAGGAAAGAGAAAATTTATTTCGTTAGTATTAAGAGCGCAGTACTGTCATGCTTGTGTTTGCACTGAAGAGAGGTTTACCAAATTTGCTGTAATTCAACAATGTTTAAATTGTCTTGGAGACTGTGGGGATGTCTAACTGCAATGTGAATATGGAATTCTATTCAAACTGCAATAGAGCAAGACAGCCTTGCATAGACATTAGATACAAGGAGGCATGTACCAAATGTTTGGTAACTTTGTGTTGAGTCTGAGTCCACGAAGAGTTTGGCCTGAGTCTGCTGTGTCATGATTTTCTTATAAAATTCAAAGCAACGTTATCAAGAGATGGTGGAATTATGATGGTAGAAAGTCAGCTAATTATTGGTCACACATTTGATTTGTGTCAGTCTTTTTGAGGAAGGTAAAGAAAACATTTCCTAATTTTATATTGATAGTGTATTGTCTAAGGTTTGGCCAGAAATGACAAAATTCTCTGTCTTTAGTTTAAAATTTTAGTAAAAGGAAATTTTCATTTTATTCAGTCAGAAAGACATAAGTCAGAAAGACAATCTGGAACTCAAGAAAGTACCTTCATGTTAACTGGTGATAATGATAAAGGCAGAGAGATGCATCGATATAAGGGGATGAATTATTCAGACTGAAACCTTTTTGTATATGGAGATTCAGAAATACACACTAACGTTATGCCAGCATCCTTTAAATTTGTTGAGTATCCCATTTTAAAATTGTTAAATATCATAATTCTTTATATCACAAAATCTTTGCTCTTTGGTTTTCATATGTTTCTTTTCAGTTTTCAGTTTCTTTAACCATAAAGTTGGTTTTGGGTTTTGATTGTTGGTAAGGTTTTAAAAAACATGGTTGGTTAACTGTAAAACAGGTCCCTCTAAAAACAGCCAACACATGTCCCTTTTCAGAGATCTTTTTTCAGGCATACCAGGTGATGAATGCCACCACATCTGCAAAAGCCATAAATGTGCTGCACACACAAAAGAAAGCCTCTTGAAACACATACCTTTCAGAGCATTTTGAGGTTTGATTTGTGTGTAATGTTTTCCATGAAAGAGGCTTGTGGACACAGAAGGTACAGGAGTACCATGGTGATCTGATGTCCTCAGATCATCTAAGATTAAAATTAGCAGAGTTGACCACATGACAGAGGAGTCGGGATAATAATTTGGTTTTGCTTAAGCCTCAACTGTCTCTAACATGTATTTGTTCAGCCAATAACACAATGAAGCTTTCAGGCTCTGGGGCATAATAAACCAACTATCAACAATACAAACAAACCGCTGCCAAAAGTGCACACACATAACACAAGTCGATATGAAAACTGCCATTTGGCACAAGCAACTCTCTTTGTGAGTCACAATGTGATAAATTTGATTGATTTTCAATTATTGCAGCGGTTTAAGAAGTATTGTTGTATGTTTTAACATGTAAATAATACATTTGAGGCTGTTTAAACTAGTGGAAAAAGCAGAAATGGATCATACTCAAAAACATATTTTCTTTGTGTTTGATTAAAACTATTTATAGAACTGTTACTATCATAAAAACAAATCTAAACCCTCACAAGCTCAAACTAAATATTCATGTGGAATGAATGGATCATGTATGCATGTGGTTTTAAAAAAAACTAGCGTGCCCACCCGGGTCTTCGTCTCCAGTCCTCCTCAAAATTACACTGTTGCAGCTCCACTGGAACTAAACAAAGAAACATAAATGGCATTAAATGGCATTGGAAACTGCCACATGGAAGCATTTTTGAAGATGGAGCCTTTAGCAAATTGTCTCCAGATCAGTTACTCCCTGATTCTCACATGGTAACAAGTCAAAGACCTATTTAGCAGTTGTGTTCATCATCTTCTCTCACAGTGTGATGTGATACTTAGTGACAGCACTTTGATCTGTAACTATTTTGAGTCTCAAGTCCCACGAAGTCACATTACACATTCACCTCTTTTTCTCCAGAGATTGTCCCTACTTTGTATTATTAGTTAATTATCAGAATAAAGTATTCTTTGCTTTCAGAGTAAAGATGTAATCCAATCTGCTCTGATCTGTTTTACTATCCAGCAGCTTCTGCTGTCACTTTGGCCAGAAGTAGGCATAGACAAAATACCAGATGACAGGGAGAGAGAATCTTCTGTTTATGTGCCAACAGATTTGGGTAGTCAAAAATAAAAATATTCAAAATAGATGAGAATATATATTTCTATGTAGGATCATCTAAGATCTGATTTGGAGCAAATCACAAACAGAAGCCATGATATTTCTCCTATGGTAAAACTCCTTGTAACACTTCATTCAACATCATTCCAGCGTAACATCGCTGCCAGTGATCATCTGCTGAACACGCACAAACCTAATCATTGCAAAATGCGCATATAACTGATCAAGCGCACACATCCTGCAAAAGACCCACTGTGCTTTGATGTTGATAATATAAATAATAGGAAAGAACTAAAGACATTATAAGGCAGACTAAATCCTTCATTTGCAAACTGGATGCTAAAATCCCTTATTAGCAGGTGAAAAATCACCATTTTAAGGCAGCTTTTCCATGTGGTGACAAAGAAAGTGTATGCTTTAACCTTGTCATTAAACAAAACGCATTGCATTATTGACAGTAACGCTATGTTATTGCAGGGCAATTAGAGCTGGGTCAGTTTGACTACGTTGTTTAAATGTGAACATATGCCAAGGGAGGGTTTTGTTTATGCAGTTAAAAATTATTTTGTGTCACCAAAAAACAATTTAAAGAATCAAACACGTTGTATCGTTAAAATATTGGCAAAACAAACAAAACGAATTTAGTAAAATCATCATAAAATTATTTATTTTTACATACATAACGTACACATGTTTGATTTAACTTTTTTGCAGGACAGTTATGTGACGCTATGTTTTGAAATTAGCAAAACTTTAACATACAGATTGCCAACTCCTACAATAATCTATTTTTATGTTGCTAATATTACATTCAGGCTTAAATATTGTGGCTGTTTATGATAAACTCTGACCTCTACAAACATATACTCTCAAAAAAACAACAAAACACAGTGAGTCTCCGAAAAGAATTAAAAGTTCAGGGGAGACAAATAAATTAACAGACATATTTGTCATTTATATTGTTAATATTGATTGGCCAATTTCTTGCGAGTTACGTCGAGCAAGAAAGGAGAAATAATCTCGTCATGGCAGATGACAAACTTCCTGTGAGTAGCACAACAAAAGTTAACTAACCATAACAGTCCAGAAAAGCAAGAGCCAAATGGAACAGAAGGGAAAAAACAGCAACTGGATCTTTTATAATGATGCAGGGCAACAATTCCTGCGTATTTCTAGTAACACAGCTGAGGATCTGTTTGATGTTCCTCTTGTCCCAGCTAGTAGCACACACAATTTTAATAGAGCGGTCAGCACTTGCTTTGCACCTGCTATACAATGTGCGCGCAATCTTTGAAAATTGCATGCAACACGCCCACTTATTGCACATACAATGTATTTATAGTACATGCAATTAACACCCGCTATTTGGGATCTTTGAAGATCAGGCCCTAAGTTTTTCCAGAAGAAACCTACGTTACAATCATTTAATGTTTTCTAAAAAGGCTAATTCTAAAGAATTGTTGGATATTTTACATGTTAAACTTATTTCTGATTAAAAAGAATTTTAGAGGGTTATTTCTTTCAATAATCCAAAAAGAAAAAATAACAAATAGCTTAATGGTTATGCTACGTCAATAGGTGGTTGCTACTGTTTAATAGTTGTTGATGCTTGTGAGTGAGTTTATGCTCAATGTCACCAATTTCTGAATTTGAATATCCACTGATGCTAATATATTTCGATTATCCTCTTTTACTTATACATTTAGTGTTGCTATGAGCAAATTACAATAAATCATATTGGCAATGTCAGTTACACTGCTGCAATGTTTGCATTTTACATTTACAAGACTGATAATTACCCTGCAGAACTTAAAAATGTAGTAAAAAGTAGTAGTAGTAGTTTCCTATTTTAGTAAAATTAAGTCAAGATGGAGACATTTATAAAAAAGTCTAACAAATGTGTTTGCAAGTAAGATGTTAGCATTGTGAACTGTAATGACAGTATATCTGTGAATTTTCTACTTTGTAAATATTTTTATTTTGTGTCAAAGTCTTTAAAAAGAAAGAAAAAACTGTTAATATTTCTTGATTATTTATGTTACAAGGCAGATAAAGGTTAAAGGAAAAAAAAACTAATAAAAACAATAAAGAAATAACAAAAAGTAATGTTTCATATTCCAGTTAGCCTCCCTGATTATGGAGTTTTTCGCTCATATAACTTCCATCTATCTAAATGTTTGCAGAAATATCTGATCAATATCTGATCTAAGAATGACACCAAATGCAAATGGAAATAAATCTAGAGATTTATTTGACAACTTTACCTTATTGCTTGTAAGTGCAATGTTTTACATTTGGTCTCTTCTTCTTGACTCTTTTCAGGTTTGTACTAAGGTCCTGTACACCAGACACAACTGACTGTAAGCAAGTTATATAAAAACCTTATTTGCACGATATATTTCCCACTGTGACAATCAAAGTATGATTTTATTATGTGGTGTGGTTGATCACAATTTTAGGAATTTGTTATTAGCTTCTATTAGTTAACTGAAGACAATAGGTGAATGATCAAATTTGCATAATTGAATTTATAAAAGAGGTGACTGGTGTTAAATGGGGCCACAAGTCAAATTGTGGTTTCTACTCCATGCAACTCTGAGGTCACAACATATATTATCAAGATAATCAAAATCTGCTAATAATAGTGGATAATCATTTCATTCTGAAGGCTCGTTAAGAATTAGAGGAGTCTTGAAACGTGTCTGCTATCAAGTTGGGGATAAGGTTAGATGTGTTTGCTTTGGATTCGGGGACGAACTGCATGAGCTGGTGGCGCTCAGAGAACAATGAAGAATGTTGTTACTGGGGCCATGCTGACATCTTTTACTTCTCTCCCCCTCCTCTCTCTTTCTCTTGCCGCAAGTTAACGGTTTCCAAAAGCAACAAACTGAGCTCAAAGAACCCAAATATGTAAATGTTTAAATCTGGTAGTTTCTCCAAAAGTGTGCACATGCTTGTGCTTATTTTCTAGATGTTAACTGCATCTATGTCAAAACAATACCTCCTCTCACCCCTGTAATGATCTTAAATTTCAGCTCAGCTTGAGGTAAGAGTGCTTGCAACAGTGATTTTCCTTGGACTGCACTTCTTTCTTTCCAAGAACTTGCACAACCTTGGATTTGGGGCAGGGTCTAATTTTCCCCATTCTCTTCTTCTCCTCCACCACACTCTTTTTCTCAGCTCTGGTTTCCCACTGCAGATAATTTTCAGTGGTTACAGCAGAGTCCTAAGATTCCCCTGCAGTATTTAGCGGTGGACACATTGTAACTAGTTTCAGCAGCTCGATGAAAGCAGCAGCCTTTGAAACTCGGCTGTCAGTCCAAGCAGTTGCAGCTCTGAGAGCAAAGCTGCATCCGACTTTGGTGAGTGGGTGATGGTATGCATGCAGAATCCCAATATTCACCCCTGTTACATGGTCTGTGGCAGATCTAAGGTCGGGCAGCTTCTCTCAGGGAATTTTTTCTTATATGTGGTGAAGAGGACACACCACCTCATTTTAACTGTAGACATTGGGCAAACATCAGATAGCAGGTCAGGTATATTCTCACATTAGCCAGTTGCATTAAACAATCATGGAAAAATGGATGCCACTTTCATTTTAAATACACGGAAACCTGAATCCCCAGCTTAGATGATTGAGTGACCTTATTTGGCCGCCCTTCATGGCAGAGATCTTTTCAAATAGCTCTCCTTCTCATTGAACATTTAAACCATAAAATCATGGTTTGCGGTAACGGCTAATGTCTGTCTCAGTGGTGACACTTTGCTGTGTCAGCATATTTTTAAACGTTTGTAACTGGCTCTGCTCCACTGTTATAACTTGTCAGATTCACTTGTGTTGCTTTTCTAATTTCTTGATAGAATTGGCAGCTTTTTTATGGTTGGACCTGAGATACAAAATTATTGGCAAGACTTTTTTTTCTCTCAACACTCTTGTTCAAGCTTGATTTACTTTCTTTTATTGCCTGAAAAATCATAGCACCCCCACATAATGTATTATTCTTTGTTGCTCCCTCCCATATAACAGCATGGAATACAGGATGAAGGCATTCCATCAGTTGATTGATTACCTCTTCCACTAACAGTGCAACATCGTGTTTTCACTACAGTGTTTCCCCCAAAATATCAAGTGCTGTGGAAATAGCCCACTGTGGCATCCGTCTAGCAATCTGGCTTTGCAAAAACTAAAATGAGTACTACATTTGTGCCAATTTGTAGAAGCTACTTTCCCATCAAGCAGCAGGGAAGCTGCATCTACAGAAGGAATTGTTCTGGCTCAATATTTAGTCTACAATTGATTTTGCATGTTTTTCATGCATACAGATGTATTGTCTTTAATCTTTAGCTCTAGCTTTTGAGAATCATTTGCTGAAACCCCTATCCCCCTGTTTTTATTTTGATTTGTGTGTGAGCATGACTGCCTTCTTTCTACAGTCTTCCTGAAGGCAAATTCATACAACAGTTTCTTTTACAACAGTTTTTCTTGCTAAGACATACATTTCTAAACCAGTACCTGCTCTAGGGTGTGCTGGCACTCTTAGTACACATCCATATGCAACCAAGATTCTTCTGACCATGCTGACTGTACATGCCGACAATCATAATAAAACCCCTGTTTACATCTTTGTGGAACAAAACAGTGCTGTTTATGTAAATTATGTCTGCTTTTGCTGAGAGGGTCACTACTTTTAGTGCAGGTGTTTAGCTGTTTTGGAAGCAAAATAAAACTGTAAAACTGAGAGATTTCTTATTCAGCCACTGAATGTGTAAGAGAGAAAGAGAGACATGCCCCCTATTGAGAACTGTGATTTTTAAGAAATTAAACAATAACCAATGATTCTGACATGGAGATTACACTTTGTACCTTGTGTAAAGTGACTACAAAC
The DNA here is from genome assembly GCF_021462225.1 of Girardinichthys multiradiatus. Taxonomy (NCBI): domain Eukaryota; kingdom Metazoa; phylum Chordata; class Actinopteri; order Cyprinodontiformes; family Goodeidae; genus Girardinichthys; species Girardinichthys multiradiatus. The sequence continues at coordinate 43,819,598 of NC_061810.1, forward strand.
TTTATTGAAAGGTGTAACACTGGCATGTTGAACGTTAGAAGCTAACAGTGAAACTGACAGGTTGACCTATTTTTTGTTTAATTTGGCTGATAATTATTAATCTTTTGGGTGCACTCATTCCAATTTAATTTCCAGATTGATGGTTAATGCTTGAAAGGGAAAGAATTAAATAAATTGAAGATGTGACATCACACCAAATGTAAGTGTACCTAGTCCTGACATAGCAGGACACTGCACATTTCAAAGCCTTGATTCAGATACACGTGCGCTTTTCAAAATGCGCGTCTAAAGTGACATTTTTCAAAGATGCCACAAAACTTGGTTTTCCACAGAAGCTACTTTATTTCCTCATGTTTAATCCAGCATACTGGGCTGCCCTGTGGTGCAGGTGGTAGCACTGTTGCGTTGCAGTAAGAAGGTCCTGGGTTCGACTACTGGCCGAGGATCTTTCTGCATAGACATTGCATGTTCTCCCCCATGCATGCATGGGTTCTCTCTGGGCTTCCTCCCACAGTCCAAAAATATGACTGATAGGTTAATTGGTTTCTCTAAATTGCCCTTAGCTGTGATGGACTAGTGACCCGTCCAGGGTGTACCCCGCCTCCTGCCCATAGACTGCTAGAGATAGGCACCTGTTGGGACCCACAGCCATGGAAACAACATTAAAACTCCGGTACAAACTTTTCTGGAACTTTCAAAATAAATTGCATTTAACTGACTTCCAGCAACTGAGGAAAGGGGGGTAGCAGCGGACTTCCCATGATGCCACTGTCTGTATAAAAGCACCCCCTTTCCAATGGTCCGATCTCTTTCCACTGCTCCTCTGCGGGACCAGGAAAGGGGAGGCCCAGCGCGCTAATGTCTCTTTGCCGGCAAAAAGACATAAACTCTTCAACTGGATCCAAGGGTATCATACGATCATCGATCATATGCACTGAGTTAAGTACTGATGTACTGATGAATTACTGTTGAAAGAATCTGGTATTCATTCATAGAAAGGGGTAAATTAAGGTATAAGCATTGCTTACTTTCTCTTTGAGACCTGCAGAAGCAAACTGTCCCAGAGAAGTCCCCAGTAGAGAAGCTGTCTCTACGAGCCGAGTGAAGCGGTTTTCCCTGCCTGAGACAAGGACAACAGGAGCCGCATCACCGTGGTTACGGTAACGTGCAGTGTGGTTGGCGGACACAACGAGCCATCTTTCATCCACAGCTACGGAGGTTATATGGAAGCTAAGCCGTTGTTCACAGAGCAGCTGCACCTTCAACACCCCCACAGCTACGGAGGTTAGCTGAAAGTTAACCGTTTGTTGACTGTGGACGTTTCTTCAAACTTCATCGTCGCCCGGACAACTCCTCAACACGTTCATAAGAGGTTAGGTTTGGGCAGAATAATAGTGAAGGATTTAGATTGAAATGATCTAAACGTTTTTCATTTTATGAAGTTTGGTTTTGTTTGTTTTGAACTCAGTTATCTTGGTGCTAGCAGAATATCTGCAGCACACATGTTCAGTTTTGTGTTCTTTGTCTGTGTGTTTTTAAAGTTAAGACAAACTTTATTTAAAAGGGTGATTTTAAACACAGAAGATCGGCCATAACGCGCCGCCCGCGCTCCTGCATTTTAACCCTTTTATTGACGGTACTTTTAAAGGTGTGTTTGATTCTGGTGCTAAGCTATCAGCCTCTGTTATGTTCAATGGCTAACAGGTAAGGACAGTGCTTGCTGCCAAATAACATTTACCCAAAAAGGTTGGTAATTTTCTATCCAGTAAAATATTTCCCTAAACATTGTTTTGCTAAATTTGATAACTAAGTAAACACCATTAAGCCCCATTTCTCCAGAAAGATTTGGTTCTTTTTCAAAATATTTCCTTAAATATCTGACTATTTCCTAAATAGTCAGTGAGTTGTTTTCTACCACTTATTCCATAGTGGTTCACGGGGAAGCTGTTGCCTATCTCCAGCAGTTTATGGGCGAGAGACAGGGTACACCCTGGACAGGTTGCCAGTCCATCGCAGGGCAACACACAAACAACCAAGCATGCACAATAATATTTTATCTGATCTTGCATTGTGAATGGTTGTCTAAAGGTATGCTGATTATAGCCTAAGTTAGTTCCAAGACTAACTTAACTTCACTTCCAGATTCTTCAAGATAATCCTTGATTCTCAAGCATAAACATTGCATGGTAATGTTGCATCACTCTTTTTGGTCATGATTTTTCAACCATCTTTGATCAACTTGTTTATATTGTACATTAGTCTTCGTTATTATTTAATTCTGCTCGGTAGTTTAGTTGGATTGTTTTAGCATAGTAAAGAGTTTGTTAACTGAAATATGTTTGACTTTGAGTTGACTTATTTTTGTTAATAAATTCTTGTATTTTAAGAAATTGTGTGAATTCATTCCATGTGTGTGCAGAGTTTTGCTGTTCAAAAATGTCAGTGGTTGGCTCATCCCTTTTCACTTTGTCCTATTACCACTGCCTTATTGGGCTGGTATTCACAGGACAACCCTTAACAGTCCAAAATATTTGAAAGAATTTTAAAATATTAATATTAAACATTAAATAATATATTCACATTCATAATCACAACAAGTATTTGGGGAAAATAACAAGAGTTTGTTTTTGTTGGGAGAGGCAATCACATTTATAAAACCCAGAATTGATTGTTGATTATATGTGTTTTTTTTATAATCTTCATCAACTTTGTCTTTTGTATATTTTTTTTAATTTCAAGCAATCAGTAACATAACTCTGAAAATTCTTGTGATTTAAATTAGTGAGAGCAGATGGTTTTATATTTACCACATTTAAGCTAATGTCACTGCCATTTTTAGGTCATCATTAGAGAAATGCAGTGCCAAGCAAACTAACTTTCAGCCAAGCCACATTATTTACATCAATTTTCGTGCCATCACAAATATTACTTTCCACTAGACAAATTATAATTCTTCTTCAATAAATCTGTGGTTGAGAACACAGTGAATTAATATGTAAGAATTTCACCCATTTTCCAGTTGTTAGGTGGGTAAATTCCCCAAGATCTTTTGAACTGAGATAAGCTTCTACACAGATAACATAAAATGTAAAATTCTATAAAAAGAATTGGGGTGAGTCTTTCCAGGGCAACATCATTAAAATGTTAGATTGCAGTGAGCCTGTGAATAATTCAGGAAATATATTACACTTTATGCCATGTGGTGCCTCCAGAGCCTTTATGAGCTCTGGTAAAAGATGCTATTTTTGCCTCTAAATTGAAGATCAAACTTCAATTTGAGTCGAGGAAGACACAATTCCAAATATGTTCTCATCGCTTCCAAACCAAACAAGGGAAAGTATCAGTAGAGAGGTCTTTTTTGGCTTACACAGTTCTGTTTGTGTTTCAAATCTAAACTTATGAAGACAGACAAGATGGTTATCTCTGGGATGGTCATCTCTGGAGTAGTTTTTCAAGGAGCTTCTGTTTATTTTTAAAACTGTGGTAGAGCCCTGAGGGATTTTGTTGTTTTGAGATATAGCTTACTTTATCGGAGACAGGTCGGTTTAAACCTGGAAACAACATTTGCAGACTATCTCTAAAGTAAGAACAGCAAAATGCATACCAGAACAATGTTTATTAACTCTTTACAACAAAAGTCCTTCTGACAGGCAGGATTTTTATTGAATTTGGATAATTGCTCATAATAATTTAATATTGGTCAATATTATTACACTCACTGTCCTGTGAAGGCCTTAGAGATATGTTAGAGAACATTAGCAACCAAACAACATAATGAAGACACAGCAAATGCGAAGGTAATTGTTATTCTCAGGTAAGGACATGTTGCACTTTTTGGTCTACATTTAAAGCCCTATGTGTGGTGGAAGACTAAAATTGCACATGACCCTAAACACACCATACTCATATTGAAAGATAGTACTGGCAGCATCGTTCTATAGGAATACATTTCATCAGCATTCTCCGAGTTGATTGCGAAGTGAAAAAAAACTAAATTTAGGACAATACTGGAAGAAAACCTCTTAGAGGCTGTTAAAAACTTGAGACCTGGACAGAAGGTTTCAGCACGACAATGACCCAGAACATACAGCCACAGGTACAATATGATGATTTTGATCAAAGCATAAAAAAACATTTATAATTTTTCTTCCCTGTTGATTTGTTGCATTAAGATGGCAATAAAATACATTACTGTTTACTGTTACAACATGACAAAAATGGACAAAGGTTACCAATAGATTTGGACAATGGTAGGGACTTCTTCATCAAAATGACACCCAGTTCACTGAAACACTGACACTGACAATGTTTCATTGATGGCTGTGACCAATGTGATTCAACATTTATATGTTAATCAATTTAGGTAATGTTTAATTATGAGGAGGATAATAATTTTGAGTAATGAAGTGGATGTTTTATGTATCTATGTAGTTAATAACCTTAGCAACCATTCATCTGACGGCATTATGAAGAGAATCATTTTAATGTCAGCCTTATGAACAAGTATCCTCAATAACTGTGTGGCATAATCTGCATCCAGCGAAGCCAATTCATTATTTTACATGATTAATATTAAATGTAATTACACGTGAAAGCTCACATTTTCACAGTATAAACTCTAGCTTTGTTTTTCAGCCATTTTCAATAGGTTTGCTTTTTTTTATAGTCGTTTAGGAATCAGCTTTTCAGACTAACTACAGGGAAAAAATAAACTATCTGATGTCTCATCAGGATGAAACATCAGAGAATGACTGGTGTGATGAAACTTTTCACGTAGTTTCTTTTTTCCAGGTGTTATTTTGTTTTCTATTTTAATGATGATTTAGATCCCAAATCCTTCTATTTAACTTATAAAAAAGCTAACAAGAGCTCATGAATACTGCTCTGAAAAAAAAATTGTGAAGTGACAATAAACATTGAAATGTCAGAGAAGAGCAATCTGAAGATTTAAATCATATTTGTGTTCTGAAAGCTTGAAGTCTGCCACTGTGTATAGTGGATCAATTATCATTTCCCAATAGAGAACATGAACAGTGGATTGTTGGACCATAGATATAATTTATGTCCCAACAAATGCTCAGTCCTACATGATTATTCAAATACGTTTATGGTTGTTGAGATGAAGCAGCCTCTTAGTTGCAGGGGCGGTTAAAAGAAGTAGGATGGGATCTACAGACTAAAAAGTATTCTTTAAATTGAAAGCCTCTTCTTGAACACATCCAGAATATGTTGCTTTGTCAGCTTTTAACCAGACAAGAGAAATTACAGCAGTGACCTCTTGGCGCTTGCAGGACAGACACAAAGGTAATTTTGCTTGCAGAGAGAAGGCAGCAGCGATAAGGTCTGTACAAATGCTGCAGATCCTCCAGTTTGGACCAGCAAGTGTCCACTAAATTAACATTCAGCACATACAAGAGCTCAGCTGGGGGATGAAAGAGCTGGGGAGCGCGAGAGAACCTGCTAAACAAACTGAAAGCTGCATGACCAAAACTACTGCTCTTTTTAGTGATCCCAAATGCATTTTTAAATCAGTTGGGGTGTATTTATATATCTATTTCACGAGATGAGTTGATACTCAATGTTTTGAGTGTAGTTGATTTCAGCCATATTTTGAGGAGAAGAAAGAATTACCATTTTTTAATTTTCACATGAATAGTAAAGGTTTTACAAATCACAAACTGTATTTTAACATATCTGTCAGCAATGAAGAACACTCCAGAATGGGTTTAGTCCGTTTTGTGCTTCTATAACTCCTAATGCTGAAAAACATAAAAAATTCTTAGTTATGTTTTTATTAGAATAAAGGTTTCCTACATTTCACACTGTATTTTACAGAGTATCTGTTCTGTGAAAGTATATGTTCTGTGAAAGTATCTGTTCTGTGAAAGTATCTGGTTAAAACTAGACCATTTCAAATTCTTTTTGATATTTTTAAAAAACAGTGGTGCACAATTCCTTAAAAACAATAAAATTGCCTTTTAACTTTGCCTCAATGTGTACCTGTAAAACAGATGTTAACGTAAGCATCATTAGTGGCATTAGTAGCTAATGGAGGTGGGGTAGTTTGTTTTTTATTGTGCTTACAAATTGTTAGTAAATTATCTGTCGCTCTGTCAGATTTTCTTCTTTTTTTCTCAAATCCCCAAAATCCCCTAAAATGTACCATCCTCCGTACATCTTTTTAGGAATAATGTACACACACACAAAAAACTGCTTTTAAATCATTGTAGATCAATGTTTTTTTTTGCTTTATTTTTTTGAAATCTTAAACACAACTTCAAGCTTGCTCAGAATTACCAAACATTCCATTGTGCTTATTTGAAATTTTCAATGATATATTACCAAAACAAAAACTCTTTGGTAAGTGCAAAATTATCCTGCTCAGGTCTGCTCACTCTAAGTACTTAAGATTTTAAACTAGGTGTGATCAAATACAGTCCAGGTTCATTAAAAACATTACGATTGCTTTGAGTGTAATCTCACAGAAACAGATTGTAATGTTAGGCATATAACTACTGTTCTCTGAAGAAGAGGAGCGAGATGCAACACATGAAGTATGGGATATCACGCCCCTGCGCGTCCTGGCTGAAGCCACATCCAATCACGCCTTTTAGGCAAACGGCATGATGATGACAAGCAACAGGCCTCACGTGCAGTATAGACCTATCTCTCATTACTGTCATTACTCAGTTTGATAGCCGCTCCTCACCGAGCCCATATGAGCAGCGGGACACCCATGTATTGTACCTCATTCTTTTCTTTCAGGAAACAGTAGTTATATTCACAACATTTCGTTCCATTACAGTCAATTCACTCAGTACAGCACATGAAGTATGGGACATATATAAACCCTCACATCTAACCTGGGTCAGACACAGCATGCTAGTGCAGCACCTTAAACCCAGCAGAAAGAGCAGAGTGAGCCACAGAAAGCGCAATCACATCCAAGGGGTTGCTAACCTTGCCAAGGGGAAGAATAGAGCCTTTCTCTTGGCTGGGTTAGCAAGCTCACATTGTGCGTGCAGTCACTGTAAATGCACACTGTATGTAAAGGGCACAAGGAGTGTGAGCCATCACGTGAATACTGTCTGGCGATGGGTATCACAGGCAAGGCATGGAGGTCCCCAACCCGCTTTGCAGTTGTCAGAGCAAGAAGCAGTGCAACCATATTAATGGAACCTCATATCTACTCCAAACGTTCAAATGGAGGGTCACAAAGTGCCCCAGGCACCACCATGAGATCCTAGGAAGGGATATTGGGTGTGACCACAGGTCTGGGTCTATAAAATTCTTTTAACAAACATACAGCCAGAGGAGGAACACCTGGCATCAGTCCATTAAAACCAACAGGGCAGGAAGAAATAGCAGCCAGGTAGACTTGAAAAAGAAATACCTTTTTCCAGCAGTTCCTGCAGAAATGTTAAAACATCCACCACTGAGCACTAAAATGGAACAAGGTGCTTGTCCTCACGCCACTGCTCACATGCTTGCCATTTGTAGGCATAAAACCCTCTGGTGGTGGATTCTCTCATGTTCTGGACTGTTACAACAACAGCCAGGAGGAGGCCATTAGCTAACAAGATGGACCTCTCAGCAGGTAGGCATGTGGCTTCTGCAGCTCCAGGTGAGGAGATGCCACGAAACAGGGAGTTGTCAGGGCTCTGCTGCCAGCAAGCTGATTATCTAGGCATGCCATGACTTCGCTGGCCAAAGGGGTGCTAGCAAAATCAGGGACTAACCGTGTTTGCCATCATGCCCATCAGTTGTAAAATCGTCTGGGAACATAGTTTGTGTCCCAACTCTAACTGAGTGAGGCAGCGATGAAACAGCCACTCCGTGGTCTGAAAGATGCACTTTTCTCGTCAGGAAGCATATTTCCAGCCCGAGAAATGAAAACTGCTGACCTGTGGTCAGCAAGCTTTTTTGGAAGTTCACCAAAAACCCCCAAAGCTTGAATGTGTGACAAAACCGAAGACAGGTGTACTGTCCCCTGTTCTGTGGAGTTGTCTATTAAAGCCCAGTCATCCAGATAAGGTACAATGTGGATGCCTGCTTCTCTGAGAAGTGCTAGTACTGCCTCCACACATTTGGTAAAGGTACGAGGAGCTAGATAAAGACCGAGAGGGAGTGCAAGGTACTTGCAGGCCCTCGTACTTGCAATGGTTCTCTCGCCTTAAGGTTGAAGAACGCATGCTCTAGAGGGGGAGACGTGTTGCTAGGTGAATGGCCTGCAGCACTGTTGACAGGAAGGTGCTGCCCACCTCTGCGAGAGAGGTGAAGTATCGTTTGACTTTCGCCTGTCTTTTAATTTTGACCTTTTTCTATAGGAAATTCAGCCTTTATTGAAATGTTTAGAACATTCATACAAACATTTGGAACAATTGTTGACCCAGAGAAACATTTAACATAAACAAACTGGGGGCTTTTAGTGCAAACATTGTGTGAGTGGGAAAATTGTGCTTGGGAGGCTGTGAAACACCAATAAAACACAATTTGGTAGGCCACCAAAAAATGGTGAATAAGTCTCCCTGTTTTCAGACCCACAGCTAGGAGGACTGTATCTTCTTTCTCCAGGATGTCCAGTCCCTCTGTAGTCCTGGAGTAGGACCCTTGCTCTAAGTCATGTTGTGGAGAGCTTGGCCGTGGTTCTGTGGCTGTGCGAGCTGGGAGCTCAAGCTCACGGGCCGAACTACCGTCTTTGGTTGGGGTGGTGGTATGTCCGGTTTGCTGGATTCGGGTCTCTGGCATGTCTTTAGTTTAGTTTTAAAAGCAGATGCTAACTTCCCTGACATTAGCTGCTAGCAGCCAGTTGGTATTCCCTGACAGTTTACAAATCCTTCATATTGTGTCTGCTACTCCGTTACAGTTTCTGTTTTCTACTGAGCAACTTATCCAAGATGGTGCAACACAGACAATTTAAAACATTTAGGCAGTTTCTTCAGTGCTTATGTAGTAAATGTAGTTGAATTTCTTGTTTAGCCTGATGCAAAGTCTTTACTAACCAACTCTGTCAACACAACATGGCAACTCATCTTCACTTCCTTTCTTACTTCAAAATAAAGGTCTCATACATATAGGCTACATAGCGTAGCATACAGGGCGTCTATACCATACAGGGCGTCAAACTTAGAGCAATCAATTTCCTATGTGGGGTTCTTGATATCAACTCACATTTATCTGACTAGATAAATTAAAATGCCAACAGTAGCTAAACCTTGTGATCTCATTACACCCCTACAGATTAGTGATGATTCCTATGAACACATCATGTACTCATCTGTACAAAACCAAACGCCTGTCGGACAGTGTGTAATACTTGCTATATGCTTATGTATTGCTTTCTAATTAGAATACTTGGGTGCATAGACTATTTAGTAGGAATAATAAAAAGTAATGCAGCTTTAAAAATAAGCTATTACTTTCTGACATTAGCTAGAGGCATCCTGAAGTTAATAAACAAACCCAATTCACTTCCTGCAGCAATGTTGCAGTTTATTCTTCCATTAGAAGGCAGTGGCCCACCCCTTCCAATCATCCTTTAATTAGAGCTGTTGTTATTTGAGCGGTCACAGGAGGTAATACCTCATGACAGTGTCAGCATCAGCTTGGCATTCTGCAATTTCATATTCACTGATGGCAGGCTTTGGTGCTCGTTTGTCGTCAATTCATCTGCCTCGCCGGACGCTGTGGTGAACCAGCCATCAGCATAGAAGCGAACAAAGTGTTTTTTCTTAATTATTGAAGGCTGGTGATTACTTCCCCAGATTGGCCTGATGTATCACTGAGTCACAACATGTTTACACAGGAATGGAAGTGGCTATAAAGAGGAGCAGAATGCCTCAGCAGACATTTATTCAGCCATGACAGCGGCATCCATCTGCTTGCTCCGAGTGTCAATTTGAAAATCTAGAGCTAAAATGAAACTATGATGTAGATTAAAACAAAAATTGCTATGAGGTCATGTTGCTCAAATGTTTGTGAAGCAGCTAGGCAGGCATACATTGGTTGAGTTTGCTTCCATCTTAGTACACACATGTGTTGACAATTTGTATTTAATGAACTGCTGCCCTCTGTGGGGTGATTTCAAACACTTGCCTGGCCCCCATCAACCTCGGCCCCCTTTGTCAAGTTTAACGAAGGTGGTGAAGCAACAGACCCACGGTGTGAATTCAGGTAAACAATAAGGGTAAACTGCTTCTGAAATGATGATGACATCAAAATCGCCAGCTCCCAGAGGGGAAAGCTCTGAAAATGTTGAACTTTAACGAGATTACCAGCTCAGCATGGGGGAGGAAGGGGAGACAAAGCAGCATGCCCTGCTTGGAGTTGCCAGCATGAAATACGGATTTATGAACTCCATTAAACCACATTTCTTTCTCTTTATTAAGCCTGCTGATTTTACCCAAAGTGGAAAAACTTCCTGTTAAATTACTAACAGCTTGGGCATTGTCTTCTACATTAGGTAGCTGCAAAACTCATGAGCTGAGAGATAAAAGCAAGCTTGACTCTTACACTTTGCTGGTTTACTGGCGAACTTTGGGTGCGTTCCTTGGAACAGGTGGTCATCTCAGACTGGCTTTGTCGGTGTGAAGCTGGCATAGGGTAGAAGCCAAACTCTCAATCTGTCCACTTCAAAAGACCTCAGTATTGCTGGAAAGTTTTCTGCTCCCTGTGGAGGACATGGCAATTACAATTTCTGATGGGATCTGCGAAAAGCGCCAGGAGCCACAGCACATTCCTGGAATATGATCAGACTTATGCCTGGAACATTTTAACAAAACACCACCGCACAAATGTCCTCCTAATACCATCAGTGTGACGCCTCAGATATAATACGCTGCCTTTTTACTGTCTTTTATCATATTGCCAGGGGTGACTTTACATTTAATGACATCATTAGGCTGTGAATTGTCTTTACTGAGCCAGTGCTTAATGAAGCACACTGGGCCACAGCAGGTATGTAGCAGTGATACCTTATAAACCTGCTTCCATTTAGGCCCTTGCTGTGTTCTGTGACAGATTGGGCATTGGAGCTGCCTTGGCTCTCTCCAGCTGGAAAGAACCCAACCTTTGACCTCCTACCTGAACTCTTCCTGCTCTGGAATGTGTGACTAACATGTTCGATGGGAGGCTGGATAAAAGAGAGCACACATGTTTCATCTGCCTCCTGGTTTGCTTGTGATTTAACACATGAACAGCCGTGACAGTGAATTTCTGGATCAGATTGCATGTGGTACAGATTTACTCAAAAAGGCCCACAACTTAGATTGTAATCAATTTAAAGGCCTTATCCTTAGTTTCTTCTTTTTCATGAGACCCCAAGCCTATGCCAATCTGAGAAACATAAATTACAATTTAAAATCACTGCCAGGAAATCAAAAAAGAAAAAAAAAATCAGAAAGCACTTACATCTCATTGCAAAAGTATTCATACCCCTGGATTTTTAAACATTTTTCCTTGTAAAGAATGCAAATATATTTTTGTGCAATTTAGTTTGATAGACCAACACAAAGTTGTACATAACGAAGTGCAACTGAAGTGGAAAGAAAATAACACATTGTTCTTTACAAATAAAAATCTAAAAAATGCTACATTATAAAGTTGTGTAGAAGTTTTAAACAGGATTAGTTTATAATCCATTATGCAAAAATCAAAAGAGTATGACAAAATGGCTGTCCAAATAACTGACAGACCAGGGAAGAGAAGAGAAGCATTAACCAGAGAAGCAGCCAAGTGGCCTTTGGTCACTCTGGATGAGCTGGAGAGATCCAAAAGGAGGAAAACATGGTAACAAGGCTACAGTAGTCAGACACTCTGGTCAGATCTTTACGGAAGAGTGGTAAGAAAAAAGTGTTGTTAAAGGAAAGTCACAAGCTTGGAAGTAATATAGTGGATACATTAAACATATGGAAGATGGGGCTTTGATCAGGTGGGAACCGGGGCTGAATGTTTTGGTCTTCAAGCAAAAGGCTGTGTAAGTTGAAAATTAACACTGCACATAACCCTGAACCCACCATCCCTGATGTGAAACAGAGTGATGTCAACATCATGCTGTAGAGATGATTTTCTTCTGCAAGGACAACAAAGCTTATCAAAGTTTATGGTAGAATTTATGTAGGTAAATATATGGCAATGCCGGAAAAAAAAAAGAAAAAAGTATTTAAAAGGCTAAAAATAAAGTGGGAGGTTCACCTTCAAGCAGGATAATGATCCTAAACATACAGGTAGAGCAGGTAGCTTAGAATAGCTTAGATCAGAGCATATGTGTGGGTTAGAATGGTCCAGTCAAAGTGCCCCAACATGTGGCAAGGTTTGAAAACTGCTCTTTACAGATGCTGTGCATCCAGTCTGACTGAGGTTGAACTACCTTGCAAAAAACAGGTAAAGATGAAGTCTTTAGATGTGCAAAGCTGGTAGAGACATATCCCAAAGATTAGCAGTTGTAATTGCAGCAAAACGTGACTATACAAAATCTTGATGCATGGGGCTGAATATGAATGCACATCACACTCTAAGTGGCACAGGAACAGCTTAATTCCTGCACCTATCATTCTCTTAAATAAATCTTAAAATTAATTAACTACCATATTTTCCAGACTATAGAGTGCACCTCAATATAAGCCGCACCCACAAAGTAAAAAAAAAAAAAATGGAAATGTACATATAGCCGCACCGGGCTAAAAGCCGCTGATATTGACTGAACTGATTAGATAGTTCAACTGAACATAACTGAACTGATTAGTTTCTGAATGGTGCCTGTAGCATAAAAGTGAAATCACTGATCAAACATATTAGAAACGTTATTGATTGGTTTATTCATCATCCTCCTGCGCACTGAAACCACTGAAATCATCTTCTTCAGTGTTGAGTTGAACAACCTCAGAAAAAATCTCTGTCGTGCCTGCTGCTTGCACGTGTTAAATGAAAATTAGCGCTTTCTTCTTCTTTGATTTCCAATTTTGACTTCCCACCTGTCTCGTTTTTATCACTTTCTGCTAAAGCGCCCCCTGGCGGGTGAAGAAAAATTCACAGAAAAGCCACACCTCATTATAAGCCGCATGGTTCAAAGCATGGGAAAAAAGTAGCTGCTTATAGTCAGGAAAATACGGTAATACAAATTTTCTCTGTTGTATTCCATGTTTTACTGTTTAGCCTTTGCTGCACCTCTGATAAACGTATTCTTTAGTTCGCATGTTTTTTTAGCGGATGACTACACTGCAGTACCGCAGCAAAAATCTACCCATGGGTACCAATAAAGAGACCTGAACCAGAACCTAAGATATATATTTGTAAACAGCTTTGAAAACCATGTGTCTGTTTTTCAATTCACAATAATTATCTACTTTGTGTTGGTCTATCATAAAAACAATAATAATAAAATGCATTAAAATGTGCAATTAAAGATGTGATAAAATGTAAAACAAATTGAAATAGTTGAGCAACGCAAATGTATCTACTGGGCAAATTAAAGAAAACATCTTCAGAGACCACTGGCTGGCTGTTTGACTGAAAAAACAGAGGAACTTGCTGCATTCAGCCAGTGATGCCTTCTTGATGAATAGTCATAGAAATTTGATTCCTCGTTAGCCACCAGCTGATGTGAACTGCAGACTACAAAACCTATGGGAGCTGACAAAGAACTGTATGAAGGCCGGTGATGTTACTCTGAGTCTGAATCCAATGCAAGGGGGGAAAAAACAACAAAAACAAATACATCTGGTGCAGCTGAATGAACACTGGGGAGTAGATGTGACAATGAAGGTTGCCACCACATCAGAGGGAGCTGGAGCAACAAAAACCCAAGGTCAGGTTTGTCATCTTAAATTTGACACAGTGCTGGACAAGCACCAAAGAGAGAGAGAGTGGCTGCACGGACGGGTGCTTTACACTTATTGTAAATCAATAGCAGGCTTTCAGTTGCAGCCACAAAACACAGCATTTGAAGAACTGTCTTTAAACAATGTTTTGGTCAGCTTTTATGTGGGTTGTCAACTTTCACAATTCTAGAATGTCAAAGGTGTGTTTGATTTAACAACTTTGATTTGACAAACAAAGGGTTCACATTTTCTTGAAATCAGACATATTGTAGCCATTGTTAGACTGTCAGTATGGAAATAGTAAACATGCCTTTTATTTAGAAATATTTATAGTACACTACATTTACAGTATTTATACCCTGCAAAGTTTTTGATATTGTATGATGTTACAAAAACAAAATTTCCTATATTTTTTAAAGATTCTTTGTGAAAGAACAAATAAAGGTCTGAAAGGTGTGGTGTGCCTTTGTATTGAGCCCCCCTAATCTGATTCTCCCGTTGGTCAACTAGAAAATAGTGTCAGTCTGTGTGTACTTTATTCTTTAAATAAATACATCTGTTCTGCAAAGGTTTCAGGGGTTTGTTTGAGAACATTGGTCAACAAACAGCATCACAAAGACCAAGGAACAAACCAGACAGCACAGGCATTAAATTGTGGCGAAGTACAAAGAAGGATTAGGATCTAAAACAATATCCTAATCTTTGGTAATTTCACAGACCACTGCTCAATCTTTCATCTGAAAATGGAAAGAGTAAACCACAACTGGAAAACTACCAAGATATGACCCTCCACTTAAACTGAATGGACAAGAAGAGCAATAATAAGGGAAGCTGCCAAGAGGTGACTCTGGAGGAGCTGCAGAGATCCACAGCTCCAATGTAAGATTTTGTCCACAGAACAGTCCTGCACTCCGGAAAATTTATATTAATGGAAAAATTAATAGAGCAAAGTCATTTTGAACAAAAGCCACAAGAAAAAGTATTTGGGGCTTGCAACATGCCATGTGGAGAACACAGCAGACATATGGAAGAGGGTACCTGAGATCAAAATTGAACTCTACTACTTGCAAAACACTGTGTGTGTCAGAAAAGGAACACTGCACCTATCCCTGAATACACATTTCATAGGGTGATACAAGGTAGTGGCAGCATCATGATGTGAGGGTGTCTTTCTTCAACAGGAAAGGCAATCAGAGTTAATAGGAAGTTAAATAAAGGGCATATACTGGAAGGAAACCTATTAGAGATAAAGATAGGGAGCATATTCATGTGTTAGAATGGCTCAGTCAAAGTTCAGATCTAAATAAAACTAAGAATTTATGGGTGGAAAGTAGATTTTTTACAGATGCTCTCACTGCCATCTGACTGAGCTTGAACTATATTGCAAAGAAGAATCTGCAAACATTTCAGACACTAGAAATGCAAACTCTGCAAAGACATGTATCATGATAGACTTAAAGTTGCATCGAAAAAAGTTTTGACTGAGAGGCGGCTGAATATAAATGCACAACATACAATTTTAAATCAGTAATCATTTGTGTTCGACTTCACAATAAAACTATATGCTACTTTTTGTTGTTTTATCACACAAAATCCCCCCAAAATATAGTGCAGTTTGTTGTAACTTGACAAAATGTGGAACAATTTGAAGAGGTATCAATATATTGACAAGGCTCTTAATTTAAAAGTGCTAAATCTTTTTACATAAATCAAACAGGACAATATACTAGTCTATTTTTTATTTATTTTGAAAGGTAGAATCATGCATCTGATTCTGTCATGCTTCGTTGGCTCAAGAACATTTTTGAAGGAGGAGATATTTTGTCTGTATTGCTCTTTTGTGAATGCGACCAATGAAAAAGTTGTTTTTAAATTACGCTACATGAAATAACCATGAAGCTATTACCTAAAACTCACATTCAAAGCAAAGTAACTTAAGTATGCAATATTCTCTTCATGTTTGTTTTTTTAATTGCAAAAATTTTAAAGAATTAAAATAAAAACAAATAAGACAAGAATTTTTACTTTGTTTTAAGTTGGAAACTACTTTTTCCTAAAGTAATGTTGCTGTAATCTGAAAATATTTTTGCTGCAAATGTACACCTACAAACAGTGTGTGTGTGGTATGCTTTTAAATGATGAGGGAAGTCTGATGCTGCTCTGTTAGCAGGGTTGAAAGCAGAAATAACACACATAAGGGACAAACAGTAACTTAGTTATATTACCTATAATTGTTAGCAATGGGCTGCTTTTGGTTTAAGAAAACCCCTTTTCTTGTAGCACTTCCTGTTTATGGCAAGTTTCTGAGTATGGCAAGTTCTCATTGGTAGTTTCTTTTGTAGGAAAGAACTGAAGATTTTTCTTTTAAAAAACGCTGTAGTATTTAAGTGTTCTTTTAATCTTGCTTATTTTATTGCTTGTTTAATGTCCCTGTATTCAATTTTTCCTCCTGTAGCACTTTGACTTTATAAAATGCAAAAAGTATTATAAATTAAATAAATTATTATTATTATTATTATAAAGAACCATTAAGGCTCAAATCTGCCATGAATTTGACACCGCTTGAAGACCATTGTCACTGTTCACTGAAAGAAGTTTAACATCATAATGAATTTTGAGGACGCTGACTAAGAAGAGAAGCACGTGCTCCAAAACTGACATATTGTAATTCACACCTAAGTCCTGTTTTTAAAGTACATTAAAGATGTTTGTACTATCTACCATGAAAAGATTTCACTTTAAATGTAACATGAGGAGCAGAAATATTATGATATTGAGCTCCATGTAAATTGTGTATGTAAACTTCTGGCTGGCATTGTAGAGTGAAGCTCGACTCTGTGAAAATATCCAGGTTCAGGTCAGTAACATTGTAGCTGCCGTAGGAGTAATATTGCATGCTCTCTAATGTTTTTACTGTCCACACCTGCCCCTGTAACATTTACCAAGTTACGCCATAAACAACAAAGTTAAATATGAGAAGAAACCTGGTGAGTGGGATGCTTTAATGTGGAACTCATGTACAGAAAATTAAGGCTTGAATTTTTGATGTTTCTCCAGCTACACGTGAAGCAGCCAATGTGTTCAGACTGTGCAGCAGATGGCTCCCCCAACTTCATGTGTAAGGAAGTGACAGTGTAAATCCCGAGCCTACGGCTCCTCAACAGGGAAATTGCATTCTGATCCAGTCCTCTTTTCTGTGTATTGGTGTTATACAACACACTATTGTGTCTGGCATTTGCATTAGTGGCATGAATTTCAGCCCACTGGCTTTCATGATGTAGCACGATGTGACAACAGTAGGAGTTCTGGCATATCGATTCCCTTGCTACAACAACATCACATTCACACTTGGTCTTTCAAACCACTCCACAGCCTTTTTATTAAAATAAATATAAAAAAAAAAGATTGTGTGGAGCTAAAAAAAATATTCACTGTTTTTCAGTGTAAGGTTTTGACATGATATTCCTTTTAGGAACAAGATGACAGAAAATTAGATCAGCCAGGGCAACAATGGCAAGACAATCTGATAGACGTGATATATAGTCACTGACTGTGGCACAAAGTGCAGGATACAAGGTGGACTAACGTGCTTGCTATTGTGTGGCTGTGTGTGAAGTAGTCCTCTGTGTATCCATCATTATGAGTGGTGAATCAACTGAGCGGGGACCATCGAGTAGAGGCCCCCTGGGAGTGAGGCCTTGTCCTGTCACCATGGGGAAGGGCGTGCAGACAACAATGGAGACATCATAAGAGCAGCAGATAGGCTGTCCTCTTCAAATTGCCAGATTTTCTCCAAGCTGATGATTGGTCCCTGGCATGTCTTAAAGAGGACAGCTTCAACTGCTCCTGTCAAGAAAAACATAAACCATGGCTGTTTTCCTGTAAAAAATTAATTATGCCTCTAAAATGAACTGTTCTATTTTTGTAGCACCTGACATCAAATTAAAAACAACAGAGATCCCCATGAGGCCTGCAGTAAATTAGTCTTTTATCTAAGTCACAAAAATCATGATTCGTTGGTAATAGCTCATGAAACAGGACTTTGTGCAAATAAATGAGAAATCATTCCAGTTTCTTCCAGTATAGTTAGATGAAATAGCATCCAACAAATATTCATTTTCCAGTTTGTCGGTATCTTGTATAAAACATTTAAATTGTTGCTTCTTTATGTTGAAGCATAGCTCTTAATGAAGAACATATACAGAACATATATGCCAAATAACATTTTCAACAGATTATGATCATTTAGCACAATCTTTGCAAAAATATGTCTAAACCTTTTTTGCAGTTAATAAAGCCTATAAAGTCTTGAAGGACAATTAGTAGAATTAGCTTGACAAAGTATGTTATTTGAAGCCAAGAGCATAGTATTCATCCAAGTGACACTTTAATAGACACAACTTGTTATAATTTAGCTATTACCAGGTTGGAACCACTTTTGGTCTTGAGAACTTCCTTTATTTTGGAACATAATGGATTTTGTCCATATTATCACGATAACATCACACAGTTCCTGGAGATTTTCCTGCTGTACAGTTGTGATTTAAATTTACATTCCACCACATCCCAAAGGTGCTCAAAATTACTGATATCTAGTGACTGTAGAGGTCATTAGAGTACAGCGAACACAGTTTCATGTTGCACATGATTAGAACGTCAACACGTTCTAATATTGTCATATTGTTCAACCTTAGTGTGGCTCACTAAATTTCATAGACTCTTTAAAAACCTTTATAGTGCGGGCATAGCGTTAGACAAGGAAAGCTTCTGCAAAACAGACTCCATCAATCTTTTGAGTATAATTGCAATTCCTCTGTCAAAGTGAATACAATCTACATTATCAACAGTGCAAGCACAGAGAACGCAATACACAGAGCAGCATCAACAGTCTGCAATGTTTACTACATTGGTTTGGAACCCCCTGTCTCCCTCATTAATCAGCTAAAGTGATGTCTGCAGTGTAACGTTTGCATGTATTTCCTTCAGCAGAATGAGGTCCATTGTTCCAGTGCAATGTTGGAAATACAGGTGCTTCTCAAAAAATTAGCATATTGTGATAAAGTTCATTATTTTCCATAATGTCATGATGAAAATTTAACATTCATATATTTTAGATTCATTGCACACTAACTGAAATATTTCAGGTCTTTCATTGTCTTAATACGGATGATTTTGGCATACAGCTCATGAAAACCCAAAATTCCTTTCTCACAAAATTAGCATATCATTAAAAGGGTCTCTAAACGAGCTATGAACCTAATCATCTGAATCAAGGAGTTAACTCTAAACACCTGCAAAAGATTCCTGAGGCCTTTAAAACTCCCAGCCTGGTGCATCACTCCAAACCCCAATCATGGGTAAGACAGCCGACCTGACTGCTGTCCAGAAGGCCACTATTGACACCCTCAAGCAAGAGGGTAAGACACAGAAAGAAATTTCTGAACAAATAGGCTGTTCCCAGAGTGCTGTATCAAGGCACCTCAGTGGGAAGTCTGTGGGAAGGAAAAAGTGTGGCAGAAAAACGCTGCACAATGAGAAGAGGTGACCGGACCCTGAGGAAGATTGTGGAGAAGGGCCGATTCCAGACCTTGGGGGACCTGCGGAAGCAGTGGACTGAGTCTGGAGTAGAAACATCCAGAGCCGCCGTGCACAGGCGTGTGCAGGAAATGGGCTACAGGTGCCGCATTCCCCAGACCTGGGCTACAGAGAAGCAGCACTGGACTGTTGCTCAGTGGTCCAAAGTACTTTTTTCGGATGAAAGCAAATTCTGCATGTCATTCGGAAATCAAGGTGCCAGAGTCTGAAGGAAGACTGGGGAGAAGGAAATGCCAAAATGCCAGAAGTCCAGTGTCAAGTACCCACAGTCAGTAATGGTCTAGGGTGCCGTGTCAGCTGCTGGTGTTGGTCCACTGTGTTTTATCAAGGGCAGGGTCAATGCAGCTAGCTATCAGGAGATTTTGGAGCCCTTCATGCTTCCATCTGCTGAAAAGCTTTATGGAGATGAAGATTTCATTGTTCAGCACGACCTGGCACCTGCTCACAGTGCCAAAACCACTGGTAGATGGTTTACTGACCATGGTATCACTGTGCTCAATTGGCCTGCCAACTCTCCTGACCTGAACCCCATAGAGAATCTGTGGGATATTGTGAAGAGAACGTTGAGAGACTCAAGATCCAACACTCTGGATGAGCTAAAGGCCGCTATCGAAGCATCCTGGGCCTCCATAAGACCTCAGTGCCACAGGCTGATTGCCTCCATGCCACGCCGCATTGAAGCAGTAATTTCTGCAAAAGGATTCCCGACCAAGCATTGAGTGCATGACTGTACATGATTATTTGAAGGTTGATGTTTTTTGTATTAAAAACACTTTTCTTTTATTGGTCGGATGAAATATGCTAATTTTGTGAGATAGGAATTTTGGGTTTTCATGAGCTGTATGCCAAAATCATCCATATTAAGACAATGAAAGACCTGAAATATTTCAGTTAGTGTGCAATGAATCTAAAATATATGAATGTTAAATTTTCATCATGACATTATGGAAAATAATGAACTTTATCACAATATGCTAATATTTTGAGAAGGACCTGTAATAGCTTTATGATGCATGTAAGAGTCCATTTTGAGTTCACTGTCATGTTTGAGCCAATTTAGGCTTCTTTGGAACAGATGATGGAAAGCACATTAAAAATGCAGCAGCGACAGCAGCTGCTCATTGACCACAACAGTGTGGTATTCATGCAGTGCCAGGGAGAGGAAGGACAATGGTTTTCACATTGAAATAAGTGTCTGAAAATAGTATTTGGATGTGTTTTTATGACACAAAGGCTGAAGCCAGGAAAAAGCTGTGTCAAATGTTTTGCAGAGATTTTCCTGTTGGAACACTCCATTGTTTTATTGTTATTTTTCAATACGTTTCTGCTTACACATTTACAGTTTCAACCAAGTTACAGAGCTGATTTTTTTTTAAATAGGGTTTTGTGTTACAGATTTAAAAAAATAATCTTTCAAGATCATTACAGGGCTTTGCAAAGGTGTTTTACATTTTATCAAATTAAAACCACAAATCTTGATAGTATTTACTGACATTTTAAGTAATAGACCAACCCAAACTAGTGCAAAAATCATAAAGTCGAGGAAAAACCATTACAAGTTTTCAGATGCTTTTTCAAGTCAATTCAGCAGTTTCAAGTCCTGCCACAGATTCTCAGGTACCACAGATTTAGGTCTGGATTTTGATATAAACCATTTCACAGTTGCTCTGGTTTTATGTTTAGTGTACTGTCCACCTAGTAGCGGAACATCCAACTCAATTCAATTCAATTCAATTCAATTCAATTCAGTTTTATTTATATAGCGCCAATTCACAACACATGTTGTCTCAAGGCACTTCACAGCAGTCAGGTATATACATTCCAATTAATCCTAACCATTGAACAGTGCAGTCAGAGTTAGCTTTTTATTCAAATTGGATCAAACGTTTTTCTGTCTAAGGAAACCAGTCAGTGACTTGCAGCATTCACTCCTTCTGGATGAGCATGTAGAGACAGTGGACAGTCACTGCCATTGACTTTGCAGCAATCCCTCATACTGAGCATGCATGTAGTGACAGCGGAGAGGAAAAACTCCCTTTTAACAGGAAGAAACCTCCAGCAGAACCAGGCTCAGTATGAGCGACCATCTGCCACGACCGACTGGGGGTTTCTTTTGAAGCTTCTATTTTCTTCCTTGTATTTTGCTCCATCGATCAACTCTGACCGTCATCTGTGTACCTGCCAAAGAAAAGCGATTTGACCAGAGCACTTTCTTCCATATGTTAACTGTCCCCTACATTACATGTGACAAACCGTAAAAGGAATTACCTATGGCTTTCTTTTCAGCAATGGCTTTTTCCTGCCACTCTTTCACTTAGGCCAGATTTGTGGAGCACACAAATCTCTCGAGAGCTCCAGAGTTACCCATGGCCTCTTGGCTGCTCCTCTGATTAATGCTGTCCTGGTCCTACACTTCAGTGTGGGTGGACAACCATGTCTTGGTAATTGTATGAGCTTCACAAAATGGTTATATTTATACTGACATTAAATTACACATTTGGTTTACTTAATTGCTAACATCTAAAATCAGTTGGTTGCATTTGAATGTATTTAGGGGAATCCCATTTAAAGCGGCAGAATACAAATCTATATCTATATCTATTATTTTTTTCTTTTGCTTTGCAGTGATAAACGACTTTGAGTTATTGATTCATATAACATTTGATTGAACACACTACAGTTTGTAATTGTAATTGTGTCAAAAATCTAAAGGGATATGAATACTATGAACGCATGATATGTGGAATTAATAACACTTCCTTCTTGTCACTGCCAGGTTCTTTTTCTGCTGCTTTTCTGCCAAGTACAACCTAACACCATCAAATACTCAAAGAACACCCAGGCTGACATTGTCATTTCTTCTCTTGTCTGCAGAGAAGCCAATGCCTCAGGGTCCCCCAGGTGGTGTTATCGGGATCCTTGGAGGTGTTGTTGCCATTGGACTCATCATTGGTGTGGCTGTTACTGTTTTCATGGTCCATCGGCGACAGCAGAAGACTCGCACTGAGACAGATAATGACCTGTGAGTACCAAAGCCAGCACCAGAGAATATTGCAGGGGGGGGGGGGGTGGACAGGTTGCAAGATTAGGTGGGCGCTCTTGTCGGTCAACGAGAGAAAAACTCCTTTTCAGCAGAACTGTCTTTTAACAGAAGAATATGCTTCAAATTTGTTTCTTCAACTCTTTCTAATGTATACTAGGAGTCAATAATCTCATTTCCTTTACATCTCCGGATGAAACATAATGTAATTGCACTTGTGCCGAAAAAAAAGGAAACAAAATCATCTTTATTTTCAAGAGCAGATAGAATCAATGATCATATCTACCAAGAACCCTCCTGATTATAATGTGGATCTGAAACACTATTGTTTTAATCAGGACTGATTGCAGAAATATTCTCTGCAGTCTCTTCTTAAGAGAGGCTATCTTGGATCAAATGGTTATTATATCATCACACAAGAAGTTGACTTTTCAGAACTTTTAAGAATACCGCTGGAAAGGGAGTAAATTTAACCTCCAAACATATCGCTATGCTTTGCAAATACATTTCATCTGCAATCGATATGAGCTCGATATGAGCTCGAGATGAGCGATCTGTAAACAGGCATAAAAATAAATAAAATCCATGCTGTTAGCATTAGCAATGATGCAATGCATACCAGTTAAAATACTGGTTTGATTCAAACCCGTAAATGAAATGTTGTCAAACTTAAAATTTTCTTGAGGAAAACAAAAAGACAGATTTCCTTTGTAACATCAATTACTCTCATGAAATTGCTGTTGAAGGCAGATTGAGGGAGCACTTTGTTTACCTCTGCGACTCCACCTCCAGCCAGCTAGGTAATTTTGTTGTGCCTGCAAACCAGGGGGCCGTGGCAGTTTTGAACATTGCCAGCTGCTGCCTGTCCACAGGGGGAGGAAAACAGACCACTGGGTGCAGCAGAGAGAACAATGAGCAACAGAGCTGCAAAAATCTAAATTAACATTTTCTGTTATCTCAAAGTGTGTAAACCCTGAAAACAAGTAGCTAAAGAAGGAAAGAGATGAACAGCCATGACTGATAGCTTAGAGGTTGCCAGGTTCTATATGATGCACTTAAGCATATAGTGCATTTTCAAGATGCAAACCCAATTCCCTTGGAAATTACTCTGAAGTGGGAAGGTACTGGGGAAACTGCCTAAGCTTCACGATCAAGGTGGTGCAGAATCAAAGTTAGGGTACAGAAGAGCCTTTATAAGCTTGGAAGACGAGATTGTAGATAATATTAGAAGCCGTCCTAACAGTCACAAACCACTCTGGCAGCTTTTTTGTTTCCATCTGCAACAGAGACCAAAAAAGTTGCACGTCCAACTCTGAACCCACAATGACCTAGAAACCCCACTTCTCTACCTCTCAGGAGCTCATTTTTTCAAGAGAGATGAATCACACAGACTCTTACCGCCCCCATTGCTTTCTGTCTCTTTCTCCCTCCTTGCTAATCTATCTTTCTTTCTCGCTCTGACGCTGAAGTAACTGCTCTTTGTTTCCCACTCCACTCCCTCAGCATTGCTGTTGCTGCTGTTGCTGATAGTTGTGTGACACAGGCTCCAGAGAAGCCAGAGTCCCCCACAAGGAAAGTAGAGGCACCTGACCCCAGTCTGTCACCCGCTGACCCCTGCCCTCCTGGATCCTCTATTCTGTTGCCTGCATGTAACGGCGGCCTGCAAGTGACATATTTGAGCACGCCATTGTGAGCACTGAAAGCTGCAAACTTTCATCGATCATGACTGAGAAACACTGGACTTCACATGTTAAAAAGATACTTATTTTAATTCTACCTTATAGACTTCTGAACTCAATTCCATTTGATGCAGAAATAAAACAGAAAATAGCCAGCTCCATGTCAGCATGGCATGGAGCTGGCCAGCAATTCCTTCTGATAAACAGTTATGCAAGAAAATTAAGCTTGATGAAAAGCAACTCGAAGATTAATTAAACCCCATCAAAATTATAAAGATGAAGTGTCCAACTCCAATTAATCAGGCTGTATTTGAAATACTGTGATGAACAGCAATTATTGTATATAAACATATGTTGTACTTCAAATTCAAAGCTGAGGTTAGTTACTTAGCTGAGGTTATAAAACTTGTTTAGTTACTGCAGTAATGGCTAATGTTGCTACTTTGAATTTATATCAGTTGTATGGGCTATTTTTGAATTACAAATCTCTGTTTAACCTGGCATTTGACCAAAACATCACACATCAACATCAAACCAAGGAAAAGAACAACCAAATAATGAGCCAAATATTGTGTTTATGATGAGGAGTTACAAAGGGTAAAACTAGGAACACAAATAAAAATGGATCTCAAATGACACAAAAATGGAAGATTAGATAAATAAATAAAAAGAAAAGAATTAAAAGAAATACCACAACTATCAGATTATTCAGATTTGGACTAGAATAGATTAGATTATTTGAAACACAGTCTGAAATTTCTAAAACCTGTTGTGAAAAAAATTGATGTTATTTAGGTTTTCCACAAAAATATTATCTCTTTTTGTGATCTGAATTCATCATTACATAATACCAAGAAGCCATTGTTAAGTTTGTTTATCAGCTGAACATGTTTAGGCTGCCACGGTATGAACCGTCCTTATCAACTATGACTTGTCAGTCCACTTGAAGTCCATCAAGAGTAGAGCAAACCTATTTACTTTGCAGCTGACTTTTTAAATGTGTAGATGTTTAATATCTGCCAATAGTACTTTGTATCCTCAGCTTCAGCTGTTTGAAATTGCCAAAATCAGCTAAATGGGGGTTGGTCTGATTAGCGGCTACATTCCTACCAACTCACTACGATATCTTTCTGCTACGGGTTTGGGAACGTTTGTTGATATTAATCCTATGCAGCCTCTGTCTCTTTAAGGTAATAGAGACTTTGTGTCATAAGCTAACACACAATAATATTATGTTTAACTGTCCACCTTTTCCCACTTTTCTCCTATGCCTCTTGTTCCTTTTCCCCTTTTTGTGTGCATGATTCCTGTCAAAAATGCATGACAAGATTTATTGTTTTGTCAGTACTGTGACTGTTGTTGTCTTTCACTAGTTCGGCATGGAATGCTTCATGTAGTGAAATGTGGTTAAATGCTATTTGTCTGTTTCCTGTGACTTGGTGTCAGTCATGTTCAGTGTCTTATTAGAAAGCTATTCACTTCTTTTAATTGAAATATCTAATGATATAAATACTGATAAGGTTCAGGAAGAGAATATGTTGCGTTTGTGTTACTGCAAAGGATCATTGTAAAGAGATTCATAGTTCTATGTGAGAGTGTAATGCCAGGGTAAAGGGGAAGCGTTTAACCAGACTGTTTAATTCTGCATGTTGATGAGCTGTTAATCAAGCTTGGGCATTTGATAACATGCCTGACTGCACCGCCAGTCACGCCTCTGTTTGCCCTCACAAAGCAGCACATGATGTGACTCAAAATTGGTCAATCCTAATAAATCACCGGGCTCCTTTTAGAGGCTACACTGGTACAATAGTCAACTGATTATCAAAATAGATGGGCAATGTCAAAGGCGATGTTCTTCCAATATGGTGATCATCGCTCTGTGTTTTGCCAGAGCTTGATGTATGACCTCCAAAATGTCGAAAACCGCGGCCAATTATAGCAATGTGGGAAAAAAATGATGTACAGATTGGGTTATCATTATTGTAAATAGTTGCTGGTATACACTGCTTTGATGCCAACTTCCAGCATGCTGTCAACTGCATAAGAGAATACCCATAAAGCTGCTGTCACACTGCTTCTTAACTTGCCACGTATCTTGGCATACAGATGAGGGGCATAAAACTTACAGTGTGCTATGTATAAGGACAGAGTAATTAGTTTATGTCATGATGTCATTGTCTCATTTCATTTCTTTTCTTTTTTTTCTTGTTTAAAGATCACCAGACCCTCTGCAGATGAAAGTTGAATTCTCTTTCCAAAATTGCCTGCAGTTGAGTGACACAATATGTCACTAACATATCGTCACCACAGTATCAATCGGTGCAATAATATTATCGTAAAAGACAGTTTGGGACGCATTATCATTGAATATTATATTCCAAATATCATGGATTTACATGCTGCCAATAATATACATGTATTCAGGCTGATTGATGGAGTTTTAACTGTAATAGATGCCCACACCTGACAAAGGTTAAAGTGCCAAAGAAACTAAGTGCTGGAAGCATTGTAATGAAACATGAGATCAACCAACAGGATGAGGATATTGTGGATATTTCCTGACTATCTTAAGGCATCACAAACAGGTCCAATTACCATGCATGCACACACTCAATACTAAAGGCAATTTTAGAGAGAACATACAAATTCCACCCAGTAAAAACTGACAGCCCCCTTAGGTTGGTTGCACTTTTTTATCTCTTAAAGTCTAATTGTTATAATGAGGCTTTTACACAAAACACAAGTTTGTGTTTTACTGTAAATTGTCCTGACTTTTCTTAAGCTTGTAAGAGTTGCGACCCTGCAATTTTGAAAGTTGACTTTACTCATAGTTTTAAGGCAGCTTTTGAACTTTTGTTTCTAAGTTAAGAAATAAAACAATGTATTACAGTGCATATAAAAAATCCCTTCTTGCTGCAAGGCAACAGTGCTAACAATTGTTCCACCATGCAGCCCAAGCAACTAAAATCATGGCAATAATTAATGAGACAACCATTGCATGATTGTCTAATATTCCACAGCCCTAGCCCCAATTATTTAAATAATGACCAAATGAATAACTCAGAAGACAGAGTCATGTTAGCACGGTGAGTGAATGTTCACCAGTGCAGACAGAGCGTCTGCATGGCTTATAAGGAGATCGGTTAAAGTTTTCAGATCACATTTGCATATCATTCACATGTTCCAGTAGTGCATGTCTGCTGTATGTGCATCCATAGATTGCAACGCTTATGCCTCTGAATTTTTGCCTCCCAAAAAATCTGAGGAAGTTTACCTGGAGATCAAATTACGTACTCTATGGTATCAGATGATTGAGCGTTATTTACAAAAAGCAGCATATATTTGTATGTATTTGAAACGCAGGTATGCAATAGTCTGTCAGGGTAAATAAAAACATCCAAACTAGATGTAAAAAATCAGTACTGAAAAGAACTTAAATAGAGCATTTCTATTATTTTGGAAGGTGTTTGAAATCACTGTTACACAGTAATTTCCTGCTTTAGCAGCACATTTAAAACATTCTGGAAGAACTAAATCCAAGAGACATGACTTGTTCTTGTGTACCCTTTGATTTGAAGGATGGTCATCATTGCTATGTGGACAGATTTTAAATGTGATAAATGGTAATTTATTGTTGCACACCCTCTTGCTTTAAGCTGTAACCAAAGTAGGATTGTTTCTCATGTGAGTCTTTGAACATGGACTGTTACTGGGTGTCAGTTAAAATATTTTATTTTTAATGTCAGTAATTAAAAATGGTGCTTTGTTTTTCTGTATAGAATGTGATACATGCAGTACAAATGTCTAGGGCAACCACCATAATCCCCATGGTTTATTTGTATAGCAGAGTATGTATGTGTACAATGTATTATGTTGAAAACATATTGAAACCGAGTGGATATATATGATTGTAAAGTAAATGTTTTTGGAAGCTAAGCTATTCCCCTCAGCAAAAGAAATTTTTTTTTGATAAACTTGTCAAATAACAAAAAAAAACCCACTTTGCTTCTTTCATTTTTTTTCCTCTTTCTTCTTTTGCAAGCAAAGAAGAAAAGCTGAGTTCTACAGAGTAATTGTTGTCCGCCTTCTGAAAAAGATTGGAGCCAGACAAAGCATGAAAGTAATTGCCTCCTAAAGATCAAATTACATTTATCCTGTCTTGCAATTAAAAGTATCATTAGCATTTAAATTGCCAAATAAGATTGTGATCAACAGAAATCAATGGGAGCGCCAAGGATCAGCTCCAGCACTTCAAGTTGTTTTCTATGGGTTTGGCTGCAGTCATAAGGTGGCTATTTAATCCAAATGCTACTGGGGATGCAATACTTTATAATCTCTTGCCAAGATGGAGAGAGGAAGTGAGACAGTAAGGGGTGTTTTCTGACTGTCATGCTGAGGGACATCTTTACCCTGATTAAACACAAAAAATGAGTCCCACCGGTACAACACCTTCTAATAGGAAGGTCACTTTTTTCTGATTGTATTGTAAAACGTTATTTCCTTTGCAGTAAATCTTCCCTTTCAAATTACTCTTCTCAGTTTAAGGATTAGTTATGTTTTCTCATTGCTATCCCCCTCAAATCTCCCCCTTAAGCTGCCCTGAGCCTTTTGTAGCCAACCGAGCGAAGAGGAGCGAGGTCTTCAAGGTGGATGTCTGAGTAGGAAACAAAGTGCAAAGCCAGAGAGTAGCTTATGGTTCCCTGCCCACTGCTTTCTGCTCCCCTTAGGCTTGCAGATCCTGTCAGCTCTCATTTGTGTCTGCCTCACACAGCCGACGCCCTCATGCTGCCAGCATCGCGTTCGGCTCTGAAGAAGCCTGCACATTCACACAGCTGAGATGCACATGAGGTGATCAAGCCAAGGAGAGCATCATTGTTTCTGACTAATGAATGACAGAGCTAATGTCATGAACAACCGGAAAGATGAGTTTAAACCTAATTGGTGTAATTAAAATGTTGGAGACAGAGAAGTGTGGTGGAAAATATTGGACTACAAATGTCATTCATGAGATGTTTCTCATGTAAACAAGCCAAATAAATATTTAGAGTAAGAATATCTAAGCATCTAAAAATAGTTGATCCAATAGTGATCTTGGGTGTTCTGTACATCATAGTTTGTTAAAAAGAAATTCAACTATATATGCTTAATTTAAACAGCGGTTATCAGTAATTACTCACAAACACATTAGCTTAAAATATCATAAGGAGAAATCTGCAGTTGGACTTGAGAAATCCGGTTTTATATTTGAATAGAAGCTTTATAACTATCTGCAGCGACACCATCTATCAGTCAAAGTTTGGTGAAAAATACTGGCATACAGAGGTCAACAGGCGAAGGACAGGGTGCACAGGACATTACTAAGAGACACAAACAACCGTGCACACCTGAGGGAAATTTAGAGTGACCAGTTATGTTTTTGGACCGTGGGAGAAAGCCAGAGAACCCAGCGAAAATCCATACACCCATGAGAAGAACATGCAAACTCCATGCAGAAAGACCCCAGGCCGGGATTTGAACCCTCTTCCTCTAAAGCACTAAAGCAACAGTGTCACCAACTGCAGTCCATGAAACATCCCAATTTGAGTTTTTTCTTAACTCAGTCCTGAGTCAAATTTGGACTAATCACTGCCTGGCTTGATTTAACAAACAGGTTTGGCTGTTGCGCCAGTGGGCGGGGGTGGCGTTGCGCAGGGCCCTTGCCTTGCCATTGCGGCGCGTTGTGTGGTGGGGGAGCGGGGTGCGGCGGGGGTTCTTAGAGCGTGGCTGTGTGTGGAGCTTGCACTGTGTGGGTGTGGCCTCATCGGCTTCTCGGCCATGGAGTTCACCTGTGGGGGAGGGGATTCGTGGCTTTTGGGTTCGGGGAGATGTGTTCGATATTGGTGTCCTTGTTGGGGGTGGCCCTGTGGGGAGGTTCTTGTTGGGGTTCACTGGGGGTGGGAGACTCATGGGGTTGGGATCGGAGCTCATTGGGGGGTCGGGTCTGCTCCGTCCTGGGGCGGCTCTGGTTGGCGGGCTGGTTTGGGCCATGTGGACCCCTCTTTTGTACATAGCCCCCTCTCCGGAGGTGGATGGGGGTTGTTGGGTTCGGGGCGGGGGCTGGGCCGGGGCTGCCCGGGTCTGGGCGGTGCCGGCCCTGCCCGCCTATCTCTGCCCCAGGAGGGAAGGGGACCACCTCCTGGGTCCAGGGGCTGGTTGCCCCTAGGTGGTACCGGCGCCTGGACCTGGGAGTATAGAGTATGCATGGGGAGTGTGAGTGAGTGTATGACGTCCATTGTTGTTTGTTGGGTTTTATGTGTATGCATGAGGGTGGAAGTGGGTGATTGTGACCAGCTTAGGCTCCCCATATTATGGGGGGCCTATTTCCTCCCCGCCACACCACCTGCCGCTGGTTGTAGTCTCTGCACGCTGGTGTACTTGTGGTTCTGTGTCCGGGGCTGGGTGCTTTGGTGTGTGCTGGCTCACTCCCGGTGGCTGCTTGCCGGGGCCTGGCCCCATGGGCTCTGTTGGGCCTCTGCTTGGGATGTGGTGTGTCCCGGGGTCTTTGGACTCTGAGTCCATGGCTGGATCTGCTCGGGTGTGGACGGCTGCCGGTGGGCTTGTTGCTGCAGCTCCCTGGGGCTTCTGCACTGTCGCTGCTGGGTGGTTCCCCTGGGACTCTCCACTGCTCTTCTCTGGGGGGTTGCGGTAGTCCCAGCGGTGGAGAACCACTGCCGGGCCTTTGGATGTCTGTGGCTCAGACCATGGGGCAGGTCTGTGGGTCCTCACACTCGCTATTGCACATTTTTGTGGAGAAACCTTGTATACAAAAGCACGTCCACACTCATACTCACAGGTGTTAAGCTTCAGGTGTTGACAGATACACAGATGTTCTATATTGGGCTGCACCTCTCACTAAGTACATTTTACATTCATAATTACCGTGTACTATTTTGTTAAAAAAAAACAAAAAAACTGCTGCAGGTGTATAATCAAGCAGGTTGTAATCTTGTATTATCTTCATCCATCTTTCTCTCCTCCACTCTTTCTTCCTTTTCTCCCCTTTTTCCCTTTTGCCCCATCTCTCTCTTTTTTGAGCTTCTTTTTTCCTTTTCATTTCAGTCTCCGTGTCCGTAATAATTGAAATATTCCCAAAGAAGTTTATAATAAAGTTTCTTTTATAAATATCAAACAGAGCTTTAAAGCATTAGTTATGATGCTCTGCTTGTGAAAGTAAATCTCTTGGGCAATTTCTTGGCGCTCAGACAACAATTATGAGCGCTACACTGCTGGACAGGACATGGTAAAAAAAAAAAAAAACAGGTTTGGTTTATGGCTTTGACCCAGCATGGTTTTTAATCCCACCCAAAACAGATAATTGGTCAAAATGATCTCTAAAATTAATGCTGCCAAAGAATGGGTTGATAAAAATAGGCCATAACCTCAAATACCGAATAAGTAATGCTCAGGTCTCAATTTACTTTTTATTTCTCATTTTTATAATAAAAAAAATAAGGACAACACCTTAATAATTTCTGAAATAATGTGTATTGACAAACAATTGAATTTGGACACCAGAATTCACATTCTTCATATAATATTAAATATTGCCTGTCTATATTGACTGTATGACCTGTATCTTTGGTCAGAGTATAAATGTTGAACATACAGTATTTAGCACTAGCTGATGCTAACAATGTAGGAGGTAAAAAGCTTATGTTGTGAACAAGCTTCTTCTATACTATAAGCAAAAGTAATTAACACAACACCCTGACATCAACTGTTTTATACAGAATGTCTTTAAGATCTTAGGCTTTCTCATTTCAGGTTGATGTATAACTCAAACTGTTGGTCATGAAGAAAGATGAGGCCCCTTCTAGTCGCTTTTCTAACTTTAAAATTTGGGTCAAAAAATATGACAACTACCTAACTTTTTTTTTTTTTTTGCAAATAGCATTAACCTAACAATTGGGTAAAATAAATAAGCCAGCAACTTTTGAAGTTAAAATAAGATTGCATAAAAATCCAAAATAAAGAAATAAAGTTTAGAGAAACAGTTTTAACAGACTGCTAAGTCCAATTATTTCTGGTGGTTGGACATAAAATTGTGCAGATATTTGAGACCATCCTACCTACCTCCTCTGAGAAATTTCCCTCATTCACTGTACCTATTATCCATTTTATGAGGGAATGCCTGTGAAGCCAGCATTGTCTAAATGACTTAATAAATACACTCTGTGAAGCTTTTTCCCCTCTTAAGCAAGTAATTACTCTATAAACATGTATACATTTAGGACCTGTTGTAATTAGTTCACTGTGTTCGCATATTTTTTTCAGGTAATTCTCAGTTTGCATATACAGTATAATATGTTAAAATTTACTACTATATGCTACTTCTGAGCAGTAAAATAGGAAACTGTGCTTAAACTACTCATTTTAGACATTTCCATGCTGTTTTTATAATTCAAAGTATAGTTTTGTAATATATTAAGATTTTCTATGAGGGATGTGCCAATTATAATTTTTTGTCACCATTACCAATCTAAGAAATCATTTAGATACATTTGCACATACCAAGTCCGAGTCCAGTACTAAAATAAATCTCATGTATATGCGCCACAGTAAGAATACAGTGAATAATAAGGGCTCCGTGGTCTGTATTACTATTGTGTGAGTCCCACCCACTTCACCCTGGATAGATGTTTTGGACGCTGCAGTATCCAGTCTTTTCACTGTTCCTCAAGACAGACGTAATATGCTGCTCCAACATGGGTCGACTAAATTAAGACATGATGTTCTGGTATCACCAAAAACATGTATAGCTTTATCATTTCTTTCAAAGATATACATCTGACTCAGCATATTCAGGTACAGTCTGATGATGTTTTCATGCAGAGCAGTTTGCTGAAAAGGCATTGCAAAGGGTAAAAAACACACAGATTTGTAAGATTAACAAAACAATGTATATATTCTATGCTACAGAACTGCAAACAGTGCACATTAATATAGGCTCTGATTATTCAAAATTGGCTGTTCAAATGGTGACGGTACGTCTTGCTGGTGGTGCAACTGTCAAAAGAAGTACAATCAACACATATCAGCAGTTAAATTTAGCCAGTGAATTGATCAAGACCCAGATTAGATCCTCGAAATCAGATGTGGCCATCCCTAATTTCAACTATTACTTTTATTTTTACAGATTTTACTGTAATGTCCAAATTAGCTCTTCCTGAAGACACTATTAGATATTATATATTTTTAAAGATACATTTTGTTTTACTGATGTGGCTTAGATTAACTCCATTAACTACAGGCTGCAGATGAGCAAATCTAATAGAGTGACACCTAAGGTGGAACAGAGCTGAATTATGTTCAGATATGATTTCAATTATTTTTGATAATGTGGTTAATGGCCATTCAATGTTAAACACCAACTCAACCTCTGTAAAAACACTTGTGTTACACTTGGCTGTTTAAAAATCGGTCTATAAAACAAAGTTTGACTGATTGATATAAAAAATTACTTTGGCAGCATCTTTTGAAACATCCCAAAACACATTTTGGGTTTTGGGAATGTCTTCCTTTTTCATGGCTGTATTGATGTATAAAAATACATTTTACACAATAGGTTGTGTAATTAAGCAGCATGCATTGAGGAACCCCAAGTTTACTTTCACAGCAAACACAGGCTGTGTGTGTGTCTTGGTATCTGCTAGCCTGTGCTCTGGTCTTACCATCTATTTGTACGCTCTGCACACACAGCACTTCATCAAACACTGTTGCTGCTTTTTGCTCCCTCCTCCCAAGCAACGTGTCAAATGGTAGCAACATCCTGTGCTACTCTCTGCTGCTTGTGTGTAACATGATAACAAATGTTGCGGGATTCAATCAAGAATGGGAAGTATGTCAGGGCCAATATGGCGGCTGCAAGGTGGCAGTCATGAGATGAGTGAATATCCTTGTGTTTGGTCAAATTTAATAAACCACTCTGCATAGTGGTGGGGATGCAAATAAACGGCTGTCTTGCAGTGAAATGCAATCACTGACGTTTCCACAAGATCAGATGTAGGCAGACAAAATGCAGACCAAAATGGAAATTTACATGCATACATATTGCAGGATTTTACCTTGTTTGAATGAATGTGTCCACACCTGAGGACAACACAATTGCTTTTTTTCACTGCACATTTAGATTTTCCTGCATTGAACAACATAAAATATGGAACAGATCAAAGAAGATCAGTTAGGAATTTTGTTGGTTGCCAGTTGAGTGCATTACTTTGTGTTTTCCTTTAACAAACCCAGCTAATTCAAGGTTATCCTAAGGCTGTCAATGAGTGGTCCTTGGATTCTGGACAATTCTTTTGATTTTCCCTCTGTCAGATATCCTGTGAGGAGCAACTGTTCAAGGCTGGTTTATGGTGAAATGATATTCAATTTAATTCAAGTCAGTTTTATTTATATAGCGCCAATTCACAACACATGTCTCAAGGCACTGCACAAAAGTCAGGTACATACATTCCAATTACTCCTAACCATTGATATTCTTCCCATTTTCAGACTGTGGCCCCCAAAGGGGCTTATTGGAACATTCTGAAGTTTAGGAATGCACATGTGACCAATGCCATCAGTATGTTTTACAACAATTTTCCTTTGACAGTCCTGAGAAAGCTTTTCACCCATCATTAGATGCTTCTTTTGTGATACCTTAGTAATGAGAAACATTTTCACAAGCCATTAGTTAGGATGAAGCCAGCTGATATGCCTTGATAGGGGGAAGAACTGGCCTTCAATCCAGCATCTCCTTTTCAACACATTCGCCCTGTTTTATTTCATCTTACTGCATATGACTTCGTTTATAGACTAATCTGTATTGATTTTTTTTTTATATCTGGATTACTTTGGTTGTTACCAACCTGTGACACCATTGTAAAATTCATGTGGAAAATGCTGACTCATTCAATACTTCTGGCAATTCTTGACCCTGCTTTAATGCATTTGTCCAATCTAAATTAGGCAATGCAAATTTTTTGGGAGACAGTAAAAACTGTCAAGATTTGTGAAACTTAATATGTCATAGCTGTAATTTGCTGTCTTGTTGTCTGCACAGGGCAGATAGAGGGGGAAATGTATTCTTCAAAATACCAGTATGTTGTATCCTGTCAAACCCTTTTTAAATTTTCCCTGGTATTGATATACAGTCTGTCATAAGCAGTGGATTAAAATGCTTTTAATGAGCATGCTGCTGTACCTGTGGATAATGGATTTCTTTAAGATTGATATTTATCTATCTTAGAGAAAATTGTAGGTGCTGCCTTGTGGAGGAGGCAATATGCTGAACGTCTGATAGCTGTGCCTCAGTGCTGCAGGCAGGCAGGCTGAGCTTGGTGCCACATGTATCTGGCAGGGGCACGGCAGCCCCGTCTGGAGACAAGGTGATACGGACCGGAAATAATGAGCGTGAAAGAAAGAGTTAAGAGGTGCACTCATGCACAAATTTTCTGCACATTAAAACGCCAGCATGGCCTTGCAGAAAGGTCATGTTATTCAATAAGGACGTGAACCAGTGCGAATGGGAGGCGGGAGGAGGTGGAGATAATGCGTGTAGGTACACAGCTTAGTATCCATGCTACACTTCATTATCTTTGATCACTCCTGATATCATGTCAGAGTACGACAGCTGACATCTGACTGCCGGCATGTTCGAGGGAAGAGGTTTTCTTTGTGACTGTTGCATGGTGGCAAACCTTTCTGTTTGAAATAATTATCCAAATTCACTTCAAAACATTTCAACATCAAGCTTTCAATTACTGCTGTCCATCAGGTCCACAAATCTCATTTTCCTTTTCTGTTATTAGATCAGATCATGACAGAAAATGTTTTACTATTGATCTGCTTAAAAACTGTCAAAAGGTTTTGACCTTCAGCTGAAACCAGATGTTTATACATACTGTATAAAAAGAGATGCAACAATTTTTTCTTTCTATTTGACTTTAAATCAGACTCAACTTTTCCTGTTTTATGTCTGTTAGGATAACCAATATTTATTTTTGATAAATGCCTGAATAAGGAGGTTTTTTTTGTTGTTGTTGCTTTTTTCAAATACAGTGTTTTACATACACAAAGGTAACTATGCCCGTACACAATGTGACAAATACCTATTGATTCTGCTAAGCTTTGCTTGGTGATTTCTCAGCTTCAAGTTTTATTTTTTGTTTTTTGTGTTAGTTATATGGTGATTAATAAGCCCATTTACAAAGTTCAAAGTGAGATTTAGTTCCAAGCCCATAGGATGATGTTTTTACAAGTGTTGAGGAGCAGACTTTGTCTGTTACAGATTGGTCACTGGACGAGCAACTTCCAGCCACCTGTAAAGCCCTGGGAAGTTTTCTACTGTATTTTATCAGATTCAGGGAGAGTGAGAAATATGCAGCACAGTTATGACACTTTAAAAGCTCATTCAGATTCTGTTTATTTTACCATTACTACACTTAGTTGTAAACTGTCTGACTGAGAAGATCATAGATAGACTAAGCAACTGTGAGTTAGATCAAACCATCCCTGAGGTGCAGGAGGTTTGAACTAAAATTGAAAAATGTTATGATTCTATATACAGTACAGACCAACAGTTTGGACACACCTTCTCATTCAAAGAGTTGTCTTTATTTTCATGACTATGAATATTGCAGCTTCACACTGAAGGCATCAAAACTGTGAATTAACACATGTGGAATTAAATACTGAACAAAAAAGTGTCAAACAACTGAAAATATGTCTTATATTCTAGGATCTTCAAAGAAGCCACCTTTTGCTTTGATTACTGCTACACACACTCTTGGCATTCTGTTGATGAGCTTCAAGAGGTAGTCACCTGAAATGGTTTTCACTTCACAGGTGTGCCCTGTCAGGTTTAACAAGTGAGATTTCAAGCCTTATAAATGGGGTTGGGACCATCAGTTGTGTTGTGCAGAAGGTGGATACAGTACACAGCTGATAGTCCTACTGAATAGACTGTTAGAATTTGTATTATGGCAAGAAAAAAGCAGCTAAGTAAAGAAAAACGAGTGGCCATCATTACTTTAAGAAATGAAGGTCAGTCAGTCCGAACAATTGGGAAAACTTTGAAAGTGTCTCCAAGTACAGTCGCAAAAACCATCAAGCGCTACAAAGAAACTGGCTCACACAATGACCGCCCCAGGAAAGGAAGACCAAGAGTCACCTCTGCTGCGGACGATAAGTTCATCCGAGTCACCAGTCTCAGAAATTGCAGGTTAACAGCAGCTGAGATTAGACGACAGGTCAATGCCACACAGAGTTCTAGCAGCAGACATTAGCAAACAAGGTAACCTACAAACCTACACAGTTACACCAGTTCTGTCAAGAAGAATGGACCAAAATACCAGCACCCATAAAACATTTGTGGAAGGGACCTAAAATGTAAAACTCAATTCACCAAACACTAAGGAAATGAAAAAAAAATCAAAAAATCAAAAACTTTCTAATTCTCATTATTCTGGCATTTAGCAGATAAAAATAATTTTGTAGTCTCAATTGACCTAAATCAGGAAAAGATTAGCTTAGTTCAATGTCACTGAGTAACAAAATGTTTTATATGGTCTATGTAAATATTTGGCTCCAAATGTAGATGAGCACTAGTATTGAGTTCATGTAGGTTTGTTTTTCCCAGGTGTGGCCTCAGAGGGGAGGGGTGAGTGCATTGGGATTAGGGATGCTTGCACCAGTGAATCGGTTAAAAGTGCCCGCTGAGCTCTTTGTGTCACAGCTCTGAACGACATGTCAAACAAACGGACACTGCACAGTAGGCAGGGTGTTTGTCCAGGTGGCACCCTGGATGAGGTTCAGTCCAACCCTCAGGATTTGACTCACACATGCACTTCTCCCTGCCCTGTACACCCCCTCCATCCCCATCTCCTCACCTCAGTGTCCAATTACAGCCCACTCTCATTAGCACAGTGTCTCTCCAGCGATAGCCTTTGCAAGGGCAGGGATGGCTGGCGCTGCAACAAAGCCACCAACACGAGATCTATCAAAATCCAAGGAAAGAGTGAAAAAGGCAAGTGCAGGCAGGACTTCTCATTATAGAGTGCTGTAGAAGGTGAGGGACATAAAGAGAAGTACACCCTGACTGTGCTGAGTGTAATGTTGTCTTTTCAATCTTTTAACAGGACTGACCTCCCACCTGCCCACAAACCAGCTCCCCCACCACCCAAAAAGAAGAACAGTGACATGAAGGGACATCTGACATCTGACGACATCCAGGTAAGACGTCTCATTATCATCCTTGTCGGCTGAACTTTAAAATGAAACCATTAAAAAGTGAAGCACAAATTTATCTTTAAATTGTCGCAATAAAAATTTTTGAAAATGTGAATTATTGTATTCATAGAATTTTGCATGCAGTAACACACCAGGGTTAAGCCTCTGCCTTTTTATTTTCTTGACATTTTTATGAATATGTATCAAGTAGAATTTAGCTGAATCCCATTTCCCAGGGTTCCCTAGATGTCCCCTTACGAATTCTCTAACTGTCCTCTTAGCTCTTTATTAAAATCCTCACAGGCTGGTGCTTAAAATGTGAAACGGGACCCCACCATAAGAAACCTCCAGTGGCTCGCCAAAGTATTCATGCCCTCTGAACCTTTTTACATATTCTTGCATTAGAACCACAAACTTCAAAAACTTTTATTGGTATTTTATTTAATAGACCAACACAATGTAGGCCATTATTAGGAAATGGAAGAAAATTGTCACATGTTTATAAAATTCTTCAAAGAAAGACAATCTGAATATTCTTGGGTACACTTGAATTTAGTTCTACTGAGTACTTTGTAGGACCATCTTTTAATGCAAATATAGCTGCAAGAGTTGTGCAGTGTGTCTCTAGTAGCTGTTTTCTTCCAGGATTGTCCTATGTTTAGCTTTCTTGTCACTGCTAAAAAAACATCCATCAGACATCAAAGTTTGTGGTTGTAAAGTGACATTTTGTGAAAAAGTTCAACAGGTATACTGCTAGTTTTAATGATGTCAAGGTAGATACACAACAATACCAAATATAACACATCGGAATTAACAAAACTGTCTCAGCATATGCTATAGGTAACAGGTATGTTTTCCAAGGAAAAAAAATGTCTCAATTGTGAATTATTTTAGTAACAGAAAAAAAATCCAGAAAAATTATTTTCTCGGACCAGGTTGGGCTAATAATGTGCAGTCTTCAGTTCAAGGGGGAGTCAAAAGTTCAACACACTGTTTGAATATTTGGTCCCGCCCACATTTTTACACTCCAATCTGCGACCTGCTGGCCGAAGTTAGGTGCCACATCCATAGCCATTAACACTCCTTGGAAGAAAAATGATAATGGTTGAGGCCAGCTGTGTAGAAGGAAGAGGTGTATTCAGTTGCCCTTTGATGTTTGGTTGTTATACGATAAAATACTACTTTGATTAAATTTGGCTGTTATGCCTTAAGCACAGTGTGCAGTGTTGTAATGCACAATTGTCTGGACAAACTTGTTACAAAGTAGTTTCTACTTACAAAGATATTGTAGATCAATAAGTGAAATCAGTGTATGTTCCCGTATTTCTAATAGTTAGACTTTCAGTGTTTGTGACTTTTTGGTTAAGTGTTAGGTAATAAAATCTAAAGTACGTTTTATAAACATAGCCATTGAATCAAATCTCTGCCACACATTTTAATGCAATAGACTGTGATTCTTTACTGCGTTTTTGTGAGACTAGTATGGGTAAAACTGTTCTTGATGATTCTTTTTAAATAACCAGTGGACCTTCATACTCCTGTTGTTAGGACCACAGTGTACTAGAAAGGGTTTGCAGAACCAACAGTAGTTGGTATTTATTGGATGGTGCAGTAGATACTTTATAAAGCAAAGATTTTGAACCCTACAGAAATTGCTACCTTCTTTAATATTGGCATTAATTGCAGTATTCCCCAGAACAGTGAGAAGTACTGAATGTTTAATGGACACTTAATTTTTGATTAAACTCATAATATGGATAGTAGGTATTGGCACAACTTTATGACACTCAGAATCATTGAGTCAAACCGCTGTACACCTGAACTATCAACAAGCTGGAGAATGAATGTATCATTCCATCCCGATTACGATGGAGGAATAATTGAGCAAGAGATTTAATGCTTCAGTTGTGAAAAAAGAAGGCTCAAGCTGCAAAAGAATGTAATCTGCTCAGGTTAACTGCTACTGTTGTTTACATAATGAACAGACTCATGCCTATCACATCAACAGTAAACACTGCATGAAATAATGCATTGTGAGGGATTAACACTGTGAGATTAATATGCATTTGCAGCTTGATTTACAGCGGTCAGAAGTTCACATCCACTTATCATGGACATTAATGTCATAGATTTGGCTTTTAATGTTTTATTTTAACCGTTTTGTGCTATTTTTTAGTTTGTTTTATTCTGGATGCAATAATTGTATAAATAAAACTGAAATCTGCAAAAGAATCAGAATCAATGGTTTAAATGCATTTAAAAATTGTTTCTCTAGTCCACTTGTACGTCAAGGGTTAAATGTATAGTTCTTAAAATTAAGAAGTGGTGCTGAAAGTTCTAGAATGTTTTTAACGTCATCCTTTTTTTATGTCTACCGTTTCTTCCATAGTGGGTGGTGGGGTGTTTTTAACATGACAATGTTAAAATTTGTGGTTAAGGATCATGACAGACTTTAGCTTGTAGTTTCACTTTGCCAGCATAAATGCAAGTTGTTTGACAGCACTCAACAGATTGACTCGTTTTCCCTAGGAAACGTTTAAGGGACTCAGTGAAATTATAATGACATCCAGACTTTACTTAAAATTAGAGGTGGGTAATTCCTTGGTATCCAGTGTCTTGTATGTTTTAGATACATCGATGCTCCAAAATATCCATTCAAATAGTTCTGCAGTCTGTTCAAAGTCAGTTAAGTCAGTGACATACCTACAACATGCCGGATATCAGCTTTTTAATGCCTTTTAAGGCCCTCCCTTAAGTCAAATCAGCCGTTACACAGGAAGTGAGCAATTCTGCCTCTAAAGGGCCTGTGCCAGATTTCAAGTATGGCGGTGACAGCAAATTCTGGTGCTTTTTTGACCACAGTGCTGCAAAATAAAAATAAAATTATTCCCAACCTCATCTGAAACCAGCAGTGGGTGATTTCAGTCCTAGGAGCTCGGTGTCTTTCATGTTATAAGTGTGTCCTTGCTCCAAAACATTTAACATCAGTTAAATTTTTCAATTGTCTCCTCATTCTGACAGCAAGCTCATTCAAATTAGATGTGGTCCATGATAGAAATGCCTGAAACATAAAGCCCTAACATCTAACATTAAGTCTCTGGAATACCCTCTACAAAGTTCTGACCCAAACCCCATTAAAAATGTTTCAAATCCAAGTCCATGCAGGAAACAAATCAATTTAAATGAAATGTATAAAGTCTGATAACAATAGAAGTCAAATATCCCACCAGAAGTGTTCCAGAAGCTTGTAGATGTTCAAGATGCTAAGTAGGGGAAATACCCAAATTATCATGCAGTTTATGTACATTTTTCAGTCTGTGTGTATAATTTTGAGTTGGTATTAATTAAAGAAAACCCACATAAATTCAGGTGTTGCTTATTGTGGTGAGAAAACAATTCTGCATTGCAACAGCTCATATTGTTGGAATGACCCACTGAAAAAGTAAATTTCACACCACCCTAAAAAAATAGGCGATTTTTTGACTGTGTCCTCTAAATCATGAGGCAGAGAACAGTATCTACATTTGTGTCTTCATCCACTTAGCTGGGTGAGATCCTGCCTGAAAGCCTGTCAGTCAATGTGATGAGCTGTTTCCTTAAATGACACAGAGATAATCAACATCTGCACAGCCACCAGGCAACTTGTAATGACACAGCTCTAATTATTGTTCTCTCTACGTTTTGAACTTCTAGAGGTTTTGCCTCAGGAAAACTTTATCAAAATTATACAAAAACCTTCACCTTCACTTCAAAAACCTGCTTTTTTTTAGCAGTCATTGCAAATTAAAGCATTAAAACCATTTTTTTTTCTTATTCTGAACGGTCTAAGTGATCTTTTCAGACATTGCTGCTTGCATTGATCCCTTACAAGGAGTTGCCACGAACAGCAAAGTATTTTGAGGAAGTGGCAGGTAGATGTCAAAACAAAATCCATATAAATGTGAGGAGACAAGATTATTCCCTTTAGCTGTCATGTGTTTTAATGATATAATGTTGCTGGGATCCAGTGAATTCTTTTTAAGAAAAGAAAGGGAAAAAAAATAATTTGCTGTATATTGAAAGGATTGAAACAAACCTGAAAGCTTTAGAGCAGTGGTTTCCAAACAGTGCTCCAGGTACCATTTGTTGCCCTAGGAATGACTTTCTGCTTTCTGTACTCTACTGTGAATGAATTGTGATGCTGTGGGCCTGGTTCTCTTCCAGAAACTGTGAAACCTTGGTAATATCTACAATATTAAAACATTATATTCACATGTAACTTTCAAGAAACGCAATGTCACTGTGGAAAGACAAAAAAGGAATCAACAGAGCAAAGAGCAAAGTGGTACAAACACACTGAAAAAGGAATAATGCATCAATTAGGTTATGACAGTTCTAGGGTTTGAATGAACATTTCAGTAGTCATCAAAAATTTGAAAATTATTATTTGTGTCAAGGTGCATTTAATAGCATAAAAGGATGTCTGTTTTATCACTGTTAAGTCTGAGAAGGTTTTTGTAATAGCATGATGCTACTATCTGCAGGGACTTAGAGAATGAGGTAGATGAAAAGGAGGAGGTGGATTTAGTGGAAAGTTATAGTTGGGTATCATCCTGTTAACAATGGAAGAGAATGTCATTTTTATGCAACACATTACTAAGAGGGAATAGGTGCATGACGAATAGTAGCAATCCAAGCACAAAGCCTTTGACATGGATTTGATTTTGGTCCAAAGTACAGACAGCAACGAGGGAGCCACAAGGTGAGTTGAACGATT
This sequence comes from Girardinichthys multiradiatus, assembly GCF_021462225.1. NCBI lineage: Eukaryota > Metazoa > Chordata > Actinopteri > Cyprinodontiformes > Goodeidae > Girardinichthys > Girardinichthys multiradiatus. The sequence continues at coordinate 43,862,738 of NC_061810.1, forward strand.
ATTTAATGAGTGTAACAGAAGAGACTTACAAGGGGTGGAAACACGGGCAAGGAGCGGACAGCAAAACTGAGTGACTTCAGGGTTGGAATCAGGGAACCAGTGGCAAACAATGAAAACCATGCTTAAATACTGAGGGAAGTGGAGTGTGGAACAATGAACTAGGAGAGGAACTAATCAGGAGAATATGAGGCAGCTGGTAACATGGAGTGAAACAATACAGGGGGGAAAATGTGGACGATGGTATGTAAATAATTTAAGTTGCACCACCTGAGTGAAGTGAAAGAGCTAACACTTTAATCCACAGTGCATGGAATTACGAAACAGTTTGAGTAACATTTTAGTTAAACATTTTAGTTAAACATTTGGCAGACTGTCAGAAAACTGAGATCAGGCCACCACCAGATGAGCAGGCATGCTGAATCATATGGTGGAAGCCTCATCCAAAGACCTATTTCTGAACAATATTTTCTCAACAGGAGATTCCAACTGAATAAGTGTATTGAAATTCCTCTCTGTTCAACAAATGACAATCTTTTATTTAGAATTCTTGTTTTGTTTTTTTTTTCATTTTTTATTGCATCTGCTTATCCATAAGGCCTATGTGACAATTTTTGTATTTCTATCAGCGCATGAATGTCCCCAGGGTTTCTCTGCAGCCGACTGAATGCGGCTCAAACATTTATGATCAAGCAGACTAAATGCAGCAACTAATCTGCCCCTGGCAAATCCTTCCACTCAGGAAAAACAAACCAGACAAAGCAGACAGAAGTACATAGATGGGAACTCTTATCCTCACCTCTGTAATGCCTTAATAATACCACAGATATACGCTCAACCGATAATATGTTCATGCATGAGCACGTTCTGTATAGCTGACCCCAAATTAAATATGTATACCAGGTACAGAAACCCTCCAGACAGGCTTAACATTTGTTGCTCTGAGATCCAAATAGAGTTCAACCATCAACAAAGCTGCAACATTTTTTTGTTTGAATAAAACTGTCCTTCATTTTATTACATTTAAAGTTCAGTCCTCAGCTCTCTGTCAGTCCACTGAGGCATTCAATTCTTCACCTTTTGACATAAAGAGCTTCGCAGTACCCAAGAGTGTATTGACTGGAGTTCAACTGCTACTGCTGACTGAAAGGGAAAAGTGAATTAAACAGCAGTGGGCAGCCTCTTGATCCCTTAAACTGAACAGCACATTGTTGCAGAGACAAAACAAATTTTTTTGGCAACTTCATTTTTTTTGGCTACTTTGACAACTTTCAATCACTTTTTGGCACTTTTCATTGCAAAATTTGAACAAATGTTTAATAGGGATGTTTAGGGCCATAAAAAGTAGCAGTTATTGCCTCCTTGTCCCAACACGTGTTAAGAGCCTGTTGTGAGTAAACCACCTTGAAAAACCTGAAAAAGCCCCTTTCTGTCAAAGGCCTTGTACCCAGCAGGTGGATAGATCCATTAAGAGTATACGATGGGGTCATTTTAGTACAGACAACCTGCTGAAAGGAAAAATGACGCTTCTCTGAACATACAACACCTCAGATTTGCTTCAGGTGAATCAGTAAAAGCTGCGATTCTAAAGTGAAGACTACAGATATATGTTTTAACCCATAACTGGCTTCAACAGCACTAAATGTGTCATAAATTTGTCATATTTTAAAACATATTCTTTTTTGGGTAAAATAAAGCCTTAGTTTGCATACATAAGTTTCATATTTTTAGATTGACATATCAGTATGTTAAAAAATGCTTTCAGTGCAGTTTGCTTTTATTTCAGATGAGTTACAAGTCCACAAAAAGGCTATTTTTTTTAAGAATGATGTTTGAAAAACTATATTTCCAGAGAGATCTACACTACTGGTCAAAAGATTTTGAATGCCTTTCTCATTTAATGTTTTTTTTTTTTATGTTTATGACTATTTACATTGTTCTTAGATTCTCACTGAAGGCATCAAAACTGTGAATTAACACATATGCATTTATGTGGCAAACAAAAATTTGTAAAATAACTTTAAATATGTTATATTTTAGATTCCTTAAAGTAGCCGCCCTTTGCTGAGATGACTGAAATATTAACCTTTGGCCGTTTCCCAATGAACTTCTGAGACGTTCTTTCAAGACTCTTTGAAAAACTATTTTAGGTGACCACCTCATGAAGCTCATGGAGAGAATGCTAAGAGATCAAAGCCGTTACCAAAGCAAAGGGTGGCTATTTGTAACAATTTAAAATATAAACATTTTTTGAGTTATTTCACACTTTTTGTTTAATACATAATTCCATGTGTGTTCATTCATAGTTTTGTTGCCTTTGGTGAGGATCTACAATTTAAATTGTTATGAAAATAAAGAGACCCATTAAGTGAGAAAGTGTATCTAAAACCTTTGACCGGTAGTGTATATTTATGGATTAGTTGGGATTTAAACATTGCTACACTTTGACATGGCTACACTCTGTCGCCATTGATATTACTGTATTATTAGTAATATTACTATATTACTATGCCTTGCAGCAAGAAGGGCATGGGTGTGAATCCTGGCCTCGGGTGTTTCTGCATCAAGCTTTTAACTTCTCCCAGTGCATGCATATGTTCTCTCAGGGGAGTAAGGTTTCCTTCCACAGTCCAAAAACATGACGGTTAGGTTAACTGGTCGGTCTAAATTGCCCTTAGGTGTGACTGTGTGTGTGTGTGTGTGTGCATACAAGGTTGTCTATGCTGTGTGTCTTTGTGCTGCTCTGTGAGGGACTGGTGACCTGTCCAGAGTGTACCCAGCTTCTCAACCAATGACTGCTGGAGATAGGCACCTGACCTTTCAATCATAACCAGGTATAGACAGTAATGAATAAAAATGTCATTGCATGTAAGAATTTAAATCCAAGTGTGCAAAGTTGTTGACAGAAGAGCCTATTTTATTTTATTTAATGTTATTGGAATTTCAAGGAGGAACATCAATTTGCAAAAACAGCTAATAACAGTGAAGTTGAAGGAAAAGGGTTTTATTTTCTTTATAAATAAAATCTTAAATCAAGTTCATTTAGTTCTAACTTAATGGCCCATTCTTCTCTGCAAAATAATTCAAGTTCAGTCAGATTGAATGGAGGGCTTCTGTGAACAGGAAGAGTCATGTTTTGCCACAGATTTTCAATTTGAACTGTGTAAGGTGAACGTGCTCCCCAGTCTCAAGTCTAATGCAGCTTTAATCAAGTTTACTTTCAGTTTACCCATGCATTTATTGTTGCCTGTCTTCTAATCAACTCTGACCAGCAGAAAAAAAGCATTTCCACATTATGATGCTGCCACCATGTTTTTTTCAGGGAGATATCTAGTTTTCAGCACACATAGCATTCGGCACGTAGCCAAAAAAGTTCAGTTTTGTTCTCATCTGACCAGAGCATCTTCTTCCTTCTGTGTCATCAAAATAGCTTTTGGCAAATGTCATTTGGGACTTCTTAAATAATGTTTTCAACAAATGTTTTCTCTTGCCATCCTTCCATAATGGCCAGGGTTCACAATCGGTAGTTCTGTTGACTAATTCTCCAACCTGAACTGTGTGGGTTTCTGCAGCTCTTCCATGCTGCTTCTGTTTCTTTTACAGCGCTTTGATTGCCTTGTTGCTGAAAAGCGCTATACAAATAAACTTGACTTGACTTGACTTAACAATTTACTCTTGATGTGTCCGTTGTGCTCCATGGTCTTCGTGAGGTTGTGTGTTTACAGTATTAATGTTCTCTAACAAACCTCTGAAACCTTCACGGTGCAGCTGTATGTATTAAATTGCACACTGACTTTTGTACATTTGCACTGTATTTTATTTTGTTGTATCAGAGAGAAGAGGAGAAACAGTTTGGAGTTTTACATTTTTCAAAACCTTTGAAAACCATATATTTTGTTCAAAGTTTATAGTGGTAATATGACAAAATATGAAAAAGGCAATACAAATGTAAATATGAATAACGGGGTCAGCCAAGGGTCAGTTAGTCTATGTTTGTATCTGTTTGCCAATCAAATCCCACCTTAAAGCATGAAATAAAATCCCTGTAGCTATGTTGTGTCATTTTATTTCAGCTTTACAGTCGCTTTAACATATCTGCTCTGCTATTTCAGAGATTTGCATCATGCATTTCTGTGATATGAAAATCATTAATTTGACAAAATAACTGGTGCAATAGTTCAGCACTGCAGCTGAAAGTTTAAAATACTGTCAAGCTGTAATCCTTGTCAGTTTTGAGATTAATGACGCCAGTTTTTGCTCATCAAAACTCGAACCGAATATGAAGAAAACAAGTCAGAAACCTTTAATTTTAATGTGTTTGTGTTGCTGTGTTGTTGCTTTGAACTATATGTATATGCAGTAAAAGGTGGGACTTTCAGCAATGGAATAGTTGCAGCATAGACCTCATGAGTAGTTCTTGTCATGTTGACCTCTTGCTGTTTCTTCAAGGTGGTGCATCTCGACAAGGATGACGAAATGCAGAAGCTGCCTCTTCAGCCCCCTTATTATGACATGGCACCCTCTGAGTCCACCCCCTTCACTGATAAACCGGTGAGTGCTGATGCCACGAGAAGGTGCACAGTAACTGCGGGATTGTTCTGATCAGGTGTAATTTTTATAAAAAGGGTGACCTTTTGTTATCATTATGCTTGGAGTTGATAATTGTTTTGCAATGTTGAGAGCCTCCACAAAGTCAATGAGGATCTCTTATTTTTGCTTGCCTGGTGTTAAAAGTGAAAGCTGGCCAGTAAATCCACAGGGAGCTTTGTCTAAGCTTCTTACCGGATCATCTCCATCAGCTTCTCTCATCTTCTGGATAAAGGTGGCAACATCATCTCCTGCTCTCTCTGTATCATCTTTTGTTCTGACCTCGCTGCTCACCTCCTCCTTTAAACCCCCCTGCCTCACCTCTCCTCCACTCCATGTAATCCACTATAATTACCTGTGGGTTTTGCCTTGCAAGCATGTGCAGATAAGTTGCAGTGTGGTGGTCTACAGATGATCACCTCCATTAAAAAGTGTTTGGCTTCTTGTGTGCTTCTGCAGACTGTTGTGAATGTTCCTCAGTGGCTCAGATGTTTGAGAACAGGCTTTGTTTAGGCTTGTGTGCGCTGGCTGAGAGACTTTTGTTAACTGTGTTCCAGGTTAATGTGGACACTTTCTGGAGCAATCATATAGTAGTTAACACAAACCTCTGTCTTTTGAATCATCATTACTGATTGTAGCTGAAGATTGTCATATTGCTAACAAACATCTGCTGTTACAGTGGACGATAATGTATGACTTACTTGCAGAAACTGAAGACAATGATGTCCAGATGTTTTATGTATTTTCAAATACTCTAAATTAGCATTTTAAATTTAATTAATTCAGCTTTTATCTAAAATAAGTTTTAAAAAAATGCTCCCAATTAGATAGATGTTTCCTGCAACTACAGGGTCTTTAGATATATTTTGGGGGATTTTATGAGATAGACCAATAAAAAATAACAGGTAACTTTGAGGCGGAAGGAAAACCATACATGGTTTTCAAAATCTGTTACAAAGAAAAATCTAAATGCTTTACTGTGTAGCCTTCTTCAGCCTCTCTTGATTCTAATAGCCAAATTTAAATTTGGTCCAACCAGTTTTCTTCGGCACTCAACTAATTAGAAAATAGAGTCCATATCATTGATCAAAGAAAGCATTAACCAGAGAAACAGCCTAGGAGCCCATGGGAACACTGGAGGAACTGCTGAGATCCATAGCTTAGGTGGATCTGTTGACAGGATAACTATTAGTCATGCATTCGACAAATCTAACCTTCATGGAACTGTTACGAGAAGAAAGCCATTGGTGAAAATAGCCTAAGAGGAATCCAGTTTGTAGTCTGCTACAAGCCATGTAGGGAGCACAGTAAAACATATGGGGGAAAGTGCTCTTCTGGTGAGAAGAGACTACAATAAAACCTTTTGGCCTACATGAAAAAAGCTGTGTGCCCTATGGGCCCAATCAAAGGCCAGACCTAAATCCAATGGAAACATGTGGCCTAACTTCAAAATTGTACAATAGAATCAGAATCAGAATCAGAAAAGCTTTATTGCCAAGTACGTTTTTGGACATACAAGGAATTTGTTTTGGCGTAGTCGGTGCAATACAGTACAAATTAAACAGTATAAACATATCTACAATATAATATAAATATATGTGCACAGTTTTAAGTGAGTGAGAGTAAATATAGAGCAGTATAAGATGCAAGAGCAATACAACAGTGCAGGTGATCATTGTGCAAGTAAAGCAGTGCAAGTAAAGCAGGAGTCCAAGCTGAGTGTTAATGTAACGCATAGAGTTGCAGGTTACAGGTGTCCTGTCAGCAAAAAAAGGGGGGGTGTGGGGGAAAGGGACAGTGTCAGGGTGGTTTCCGGGCTTTGTTAACCAGGCTGGTGGCAGATGGGAAAAAACTGTTCTTGTGGCGTGAGGTTTTGGTCCGGATGGACCGCAGCCTCCTGCCAGAGGGGAGAGTCTCAAAGAGTCTGTGACCGGGGTGGGAGGGATCAGCCAGAATCTTCCCTGCCCGCTTCAGGGTCCTGGAGGTGTACAGTTCCTGGAGCGACAGTAGACTGCAGCCAATCACCTTCTCAATCTGACTGAGCTTGAGTTGTTTTGCAAGGAAAAAGGAACCACACTTTCTTCCTGTAGATGTGCAAAGTTCATATGGACATATTCTCACAGTTTTGCAGCAGTTTTTGCAGCAAAATGTGTTTGACTCAGGGGGCTCAATACAAATGCATGCAATACTGCAATATATAAATGCAATATTTTTATTCGTACACCATTTTGAAAATTCAGAAATGTCCTTTCATTCTAAATGATGCACTACTTTGTGTTGGCATATCACAAAAAAGCCTAGTAAAATGCATTAAAGTTGTTGGTTGTATTGTGGCAAATGTAAAAAAAAACTATTTTTTGCAAGAAACTGTGCTAAATTATTGTTAAAAAAGCAAGATTTCATATTGCAGACAAGTTTAATACATTATAGAATCACTTTTTAAATGTCTTATTGTGTTTCACAGCTTGAAAAAGAAATGCACCAATTTGCTGTCATTAAAAAATCATCAGTTTGTAAAACTATAGAATGCTGAAGCTGAATACCAGCCACCTTACATACTAATGAAATCCATTCAACTGCAAAAAGGGTTCTAGATTTCCACATTCAAATTGTTTCTGTGGTATATGTTGGGTGTGAATGCAGAAAGCATTCTAGTGTGGGTTTCCCTAAATCATTCATACAACTCTGGATGCATCCCCCTTTCAGATTTGGAAGCCTTTTTGCTCCAAGACTGGAGGAGAATCTGTCCTTTCAAGCCTAAATTTAAAGACACAATGATTTAAAATAGAAAAACAAAGGCAAAAATTGATAATTTACAAGAGATCTAGGCTCTCAAATGTGTTCTGTTTCATGCTTTTATCTGATTATATTCCATGTGACCTGTTGGTTTTTTAATCTTTTCATAACACATCTATTAAAAATAACCCCGACTGGAAGTTAAAGTGTAACCAAATCATTTATTGCAGGCTTTGAGGTGCATATTCAATTCGTTAAGTGCCAGTTCAAGTCATTTCAGAGCACCGGAGAGATATAATTACATGTTTTAGGTACGATTAAATGCAGCTCTGTAATAGTCAAGTGTAAGCCAATTCAGGCCATAAGTTTATTTCTGTATTCATAAAATACCAGTTTGCAAAATGCCCCAAACACCAAAAATCTGTCACAGTAATGTGTCTCAGCCTTTGGTTAAACATCATTGGAAGAAGTTATGTTCCCACATTGCCCTTCTACACATTAAACCCAGTAGAAACCACATGTTGATCATCATAAGGAAACCTGCCACTGATTTTTCTAGACATATTGAAAGATTCTGCTTCCTGAGCACAGCATGTTGAGGAATGCACACCATGTAAACCACATGTGTGTGCCACTTCTACAGAATCAATAGAAAGCTCCCAGATCACGATGGAGTCCCTTTTGCTGTGTGTTGCTAAAAACATGTCCAGTGAGACACTCCCTATCAAAGTTAAATTGGGAAAGCTTTTAGTGTGGGAAGAGAAATAGTCTTAGAAGATATTTTTTGTTCTTGAAGACTTTCTCTTTCAGATGTCTTCTACCTTCTGGTTATTGGGCTACAGATGGCATCAGTAATGGTCTTAGTTTGGGCCAAGGATTAGCCTGTGTCTTCACAGACAGTCTGGTAGATCCTTCAACTCAGGGCAGGTGAAAATATTTTGGAACTACCACTTTTTTGTCTCAAAACCAGTGATGGGAATGGTAGCGTTAAAATAAACGGCGTTACTTTTTTCAGTAACGAGTAATCAAATTAATTACTTTTTTCAGCGTTACAATGCTGTTACTGACAATTAAATGGGGGCATTATAATCTAAAGCTACTCATTCATCTGCCAACTAAGCTTTTTTACTTTGGTGAAGGACGGAGCGAGGGGCAAGACAATTACATAAGTGATGATGATTGGCTAAGGTAGAGTAAGCTTTCATTGTAAGCCAATCAGAGCAGTTTACACACAAAAACAGACCTGCTCATGTAAGCTGCAACAATGGCGGATCTGGAGGGAAAGATTGCGTTTTCAAGGTGGAAGTGCAGCCACTACCAGTGGTAAAAGGAAAGAATGTTCATGTGAAGTAAATATTTAAAGTTTAAAGGCTACTATACTTCCATGTAATACCACTTAATGCAACTGGCTTGTGAAACCTTAGAATAAAATAAATTCTTAGACATATTTATACTAAATAACACAATAGTTACTTTCCCTGTTAACTAATTACCTTTATAGTGGAGTAACTCTGTTACTAACTCTACTTTTGTTGCTAGTTACTATTTGGGAGAAGTAACTAGTAACTATAGCTAATTACTTTTTTTAAAGTAACATGCCCAACACTGCTCATAACCCTCATGACGGTTAAAGACATTTAAAGTGACTGTCTTATTACATCCAACCTCGGCAGCAATAGTGCATCAGGCTTGCTTCTCCAGTCTAACAATCTTTCCACATTCAAAGTCAGAAAGCATTTTCGCACCTTTATGACCTAATGCCTTAAAATATGATGCTTTGATTTCTGTGTTGTTTAGGTACTTTTTAAGTCTAATGTTCATAAAAGTTTGATTAGCTGAGGAACAGCCTGTTTGAGTTTAAATGCAGTTTTTAATAATTTGGCTACTCTTTTTCTCCCCTTCTCCTGTTTCTTTCTGCTTTTTGAAGCGTTTCACTACCAGGCTTTCATGATGAATATTTTCTGTCTTTAGTGGAAAAGGAAAGGATTAGAAATCCCATTTATATTGATTATGGAGATGAGCTCCAAACGTTCTACTTAGGGTTGAAAGAGCCACAGTGAGCCCCTGATACCAACATTTGTAACCACTGTGACATATTATGAAGTTGCAACTCTCGAGTTGGAGCTGTCATGTTTTTGGTAGTGGGTTGCTTGTTTGATTCCTAATTAGTCCAGATCACACAATGATTCTAAAACCTACATTGCTTCAAATGTGCTTCTAACTTGTACATTTCTCTGCTAAATAAAAGAAATATCATAAAATATAACATATATATATATATATACACTGCAAGCTGAGAAACAACTTTTACATGTTACACTTCCCTTGGAGGAAAATCAGTAATATCGGGGAGTGGAGGTGTTTGTGAATAACAGTGGATGCTAATAGAATAAAGACTTTCCAGCCACAGCTTGCTCATTCTGCTGCTGTTGTATTGACAAACTTTGGAGCAGCTTCTTTCCTCGGGGTGTGAGAATGAACTCATCCTCCACACTCCACCATGAAAAATAGTTTTATTCTTGGACTTGATTATTTATTCATTCATGTATAAATAGGAGTGAGTGTAATTTTATGGTGGAATATAAGCTGCATAATGATTCCTAAACTGAGTCTTTAATCTTGAACCTTGAACTGTTTATTTATTTGAATTATCCTGCAGTCTTGGCTCTCAGGTTTACGAGCTCATTTCAATTCTGTTTTTAAACACTTTTTTTTGTTGTTTTCATTTTTATCTGTTTGTATGTTTGGTTTAAAGTGTGCAGGACTGACCACATTTTGTGGTGTTTCGAAATGTATTACTTCCTAATTATTTACCCTGACTGCTTGTGTTTAGCGTAATTTATTTCCTTTAATATTTTTGTACATCAGCAAAGAAAATCAGAAAATAATTTCCACATTGACCAGGCTGTGTGAAGCTGAGGACATGTATATTTTTTGTTTATCAAGCCACGTTTACACAAACCACTTTCTTCTGATGATGCATTGTAAATATGACTCAAGCTTCTCAAAAAAATGCATAAATGAATCAGCTACAATAATTTTTTTCTTGAGTGAGCGGATTTTGATTTTCTGTGTACAGTAGTCGTCTTCATTTCAGTGCTCAAGTGAGCAGGTGCTTAGATCTGATAATCCGTGAAAATTTAGGGAAGATTTTTTTCAGATTAGTTCCTTATCGCCTAAAACATTCTACTAAAAGTGTAGTTTAGGTTGCACTTAAGATAAATAGGATATCAGTAAGTTTCCCAAAACGCTATCTGTGAGGGACATGCATTGACTGCTGAGCTTCAAGTGTTACTAATGATGGTTTTCTCCTGGAGGAAAACACTGTCTAAAGAATTTGAAGGCGATGTGGCTGTAATTTTCCCCCTGATTGCACTCTGGTCATGACAAATAGCCCATATATTTAAAAATCTACTGCGTGCAGATTGTTGGTGCAGAGGAAATATGCAAGAGTGAAATTGGAAAGTAGATTTAAATAACGTTCGGCAATAGCTCCGATCATTTCATCTCATTTGTTTTCAGATAAAAATAATAACCTATCAGTGCAAATGGGAATACAAGATGTACCATAATAGTGGTTTTCTTCTACACAGTCCTTCAACTTCCAAAATATAAATGCTGGCCTACAGCTCTCTTTAAAATGCACATTCTTCTACCCTTTAAATCTTTGCTCATCACTGGGGAAAATGTAGTTTCATCAAAATCAGTTGGATTTAGTGTTTGTTAAATGCAACAAATTACATATTGAATGGTTCTAGTTAAAATTGTCACTAAATGGGCGTTTATTATTTTTAACCAGTGAAAATGTCCTTTGTGTTAAGTGTGGCTGTAGATTTATAAAATGGCTACTACATACTGATATGTTAGCTGCTGTACAATTCTGTATTTATAACAATTTTTCTTTTAAGCCTATGTTTCTCTTTTACGCAATGCTTGGATGGGTTTCACTATTTTCGGCCCATTTTTGTGTGAATTTTCAAGAAATGTTAGGTTTTCAACAATTAAAATGAGATATTTTCGATTAGTTTAAATAAAAAATTGGAATGTACAACAAATGTAAAAATACAATGACCTGCTAAGATTTATTTGCTTTAATATATATATATATAAACTTTTTTAAACTTCACCAGGTATGTTCAACGTAGAGATACTTATTGGGTTCTAATTTATTCCTGTTTAGGTGCCATGGTGAGGTAGAGGAAGGACCCAGATGTAGAGCATAGCTGCAGTGATGAAAGGCTTTAATATTAAAAGGAACGTACAGGGAGACCAGGACATGGAGCATGAGGCAGGCAGGCAAACAGTAGGATCCAGAGGCAAGCAATAAAAACCAGCGTTTAAATACAAAGGCAGGGTGGCGAGATGATCAATGAACAAGAAGAGCTGATTAGATGAAATGTGGAGCAGCTGGTGGCAGGGAGAATGCAAAGCAACTGAAGGAGGGAGGCTAATGAACACAGATAAGCAGGAACACAGAAACACTGAAATAAATCTAACAGAACTAAATGTACAGGAATACAAGAAAAAATAAACAGTGAGATGAACTAACATAACAGGAACCAAAGAACATAAACAGGGATGTGCAGATCTAACACCTAACACAGGTGAATCATGACAGGAAGGACTGTTTCTTTTACATTAATCCATCAGTTTATTTTGCTTCTAATATCAAAAGATATTTTATTTAAAAGTGCCAACTCCAGATTGTCAACAATAAATACAACAAACCTTTTATTGTGTTTGTATTTACAAATAAAAAGCCTGAAAAATTGGCATGATGTGAATCCTGAATATGATAAGACAGAACTGGAAATAAACAAAAATGGGCATATTTTATTAATGAATGAATATTCTAAAGAGGAAGAATATGCCTTATAAACCCTTTATTTAAAATTTGAATTCTGATATTTTCTGATCCAGAACCTTTTCTTTAACATGTAGTGTTGTCTCCAAGGTGCCTTGAAATGGCCGCTGACGACAGGCACCACCTGTGATCCCACAAGGATAGAGGTTTATAGACATTTGATGGATACATATGTGAATGTCAGCTATACTGCTATAGTGCTACACTGCTGCAATTTGTGTCCATATCTTCAACTGTATTCATATATGCAAGACTGCTAATTACAAAAGAAGCCTCAGAACGTTCCTTTTACGCCTAAATTCAGATCTGGGCAAGCTGCAGAGCTGCTTTATCTAAAAACATAATGATGGTTCCAGAAAGCTTTTGACTGTCTACTCAATGGCTTTATTTGTGTGTAAAATATTGTATATATATATATATATATATATATATATATATATATATATATATATATATATATATATATATATAATACAGGTCCTTCTCAAAATATTAGCATATTGTGATAAAGTTCATTATTTTCCATAATGTCATGATGAAAATTTTACATTCTAGATCCATTGCACACTAACTGAAATATTTCAGGTCTTTTATTGTCTTAATACGGATCATGTTGGCATACAGCTCATGAAAACCCAAAATTCCTATCTCGCAAAATTAGCATATCATTAAAAGGGTCTCTAAACGAGCTATGAACCTAATCATCTGAATCAACGAGTTAACTCTAAACACCTGCAAAAGATTCCTGGGGCCTTTAAAACTCCCAGCCTGGTTCATCACTCAAAACCCCAATCATGGGTAAGACTGCCGACCTGACTGCTGTCCAGAAGGCCACTATTGACACCCTCAAGCAAGAGGGTAAGACACAGAAAGAAATTTCTGAACGAATAGGCTGTTCCCAGAGTGCTGTATCAAGGCACCTCAGAGGGAAGTCTGTGGGAAGGAAAAAGTGTGGCAGAAAACGCTGCATAACGAGAAGAGGTGACCGGACCCTGAGGAAGATTGTGGAGAAGGGCCGATTCCAGACCTTGGGGGACCTGCGGAAGCAGTGGACTGAGTCTGGAGTAAAAACATCCAGAGCCACCGTGCACAGGCGTGTGCAGGAAATGGGCTACAGGTGCCGCATTCCCCAGGTCAAGCCACTTTTGAACCAGGAACAGCGGCAGAAGCGCCTGACCTGGGCTACAGAGAAGCAGCACTGGACTGTTGCTCAGTGGTCCAAAGTACTTTTTTCGGATGAAAGCAAATTCTGCATGTCTTTCGGAAATCAAGGTGCCAGAGTCTGGAGGAAGACTGGGGAGAAGGAAATGCCAAAATGCCAGAAGTCCAGTGTCAAGTACCCACAGTCAGTGATGGTCTGGGGTGCCATGTCAGCTGCTGGTGTTGGTCCACTGTGTTTTATCAAGGGCAGGGTCAATGCAGCTAGCTATCAGGAGATTTTGGAGCACTTCATGCTTCCATCTGCTGAAAAGCTTTATGGAGATGAAGATTTCATTTTTCAGCACAACCTGGCACCTGCTCACAGTGCCAAAACCACTGGTAAATGGTTTACTGACCATGGTATCACTGTGCTCAATTGGCCTGCCAACTCTCCTGACCTGAACCCCATAGAGAATCTGTGGGATATTGTGAAGAGAACGTTGAGAGACTCAAGATCCAACACTCTGGATGAGCTAAAGGCCGCTATCGAAGCATCCTGGGCCTCCATAAGACCTCAGCAGTGCCACAGGCTGATTGCCTCCATGCCACGCCGCGTTGAAGCAGTCATTTCTGCAAAAGGATTCCCGACCAAGTATTGAGTGTATAACTGTACATGATTATTTGAAGGTTGATGTTTTTTGTATTAAAAACACTTTTCTTTTATTGGTCGGATGAAATATGCTAATTTTGTGAGATAGGAATTTTGGGTTTTCATGAGCTGTATGCCAAAATCATCCGTATTAAGACAATAAAAGACTTGAAATATTTCAGTTAGTGTGCAATGAATCTAAAATATATGAATGTTAAATTTTCATCATGACATTATGGAAAATAATGAACTTTATCACAATATGCTAATATTTTGAGAAGGACCTGTATATACAGTGCCTTGCGAAAGTATTCGGCCCCCTTGAACTTTTCAACCTTGCCACATTTCAGGCTTCAAACATGAAGATATAAAATTCAAATGTTTTGTGAAGAATCAACAAGTGGGACACAGTCATGAAGTGGAAGGAAATTTATTGGATGTGTCAAACGTTTTTAACAAATAAAAAACTGAAAAGTGGGGCATGCAATATTATTCCCCTTTACTTTCAGTGCAGCAAACTCACTCCAGAGGTTCAGTGAGGATCTCTGAATGATCCAATGTTGTCCCAAATGACTGATGATGATAAATAGAATCCACCTTTGTGTAATCAAGTCTCTGTATAAATGCACCTGCTGTGTGATAATCTCAGGGTTATCTTCAAAGCGCAGAGAGCATCATGAAGACCAAGGAACACACCAGGCAGGTCCGAGATACTGTTGTGGAGAAGTTTAAAGCCGGATTTGGATACAAAAAGATTTCCCAAGCTTTAAACATCCCAAGGAGCACTGTTCAAGCAATCATACTGAAATGGAAGGAGTATCAGACCACTGCAAATCTACCAAGACTACCGTCCCTCTAAACTTTCATCTGGAACAAGGAGAAGACTGATCAGAGATGCAGCCAAGAGGCCCATGATCACTCTGGATGAACTGCAGAGATCTACAGCTGAGGTGGGAGAGTCTGTCCATAGGACAACAATCGGTCGTACACTGCACAAATCTGGCCTTTATGGAAGAGTGGCAAGAAGATGGCCATTTCTCAAAGATATCCATAAAAAGTCTCGTTTAAAGTTTGCCACAAGCCACCTGGGAGACACACCAAACATGTGGAAGAAGGTGCTCTGGTCAGATGAAACCAAAATCCAACTGTTTGGCCACAATGCAAAACGATATGTTTGGTGTAAAAGCAACACAGCTCATCACCCTGAACACACCATCCCCACTGTCAAACATGGTGGTGGCAGCATCATGGATTGGGCCTGCTTTTCGTCAGCAGAGACAGGAAAGATGGTCAAAATTGATGGGAAGATGGATGGGGCCAAATACAGGACCATTCTGGAAGAAAACCTGTTGGAGTCTGCAAGAGACCTGAGACTGGGATGGAGATTTATCTTCCAACAAGACAATGATCCAAAACATAAAGCCAAATCTACAATGGAATGGTTCACAAATAAACGTATCCAGGTGTTGGCCAAGTCAAAGTCCATACCTGAATCCAATTGAGAATCTGTGGAAAGAGCTGAAGACTGCTGTTCACGAACGCTCTCCATCCAACCTCACTGAGCTCAAGCTGTTTTGCAAGGAAGAATGAGCAAGAATTTCAGTCTCTGGATGTGCAAAACTGATAGAGACAAACCCCAAGTGACTTGTAGCTGTAATTGCAGCAAAGGGTGGCGCTAAAATGTATTAATGCAAGGGGGCCGAATAATATTGCATGCCCCACTTTTCAGTTTTTTATTTGTTAAAAACGTTTGACACATCCAATAAATTTCATTCCACTTCATGACTGTGTCCCACTTGTTGATTCTTCACAAAAAATTTGAATTTTCTATCTTTATGTTTGAAGCCTGAAATGTGGCAAGAGGTTGAAAAGTTCAAGGGGGCCAAATACTTTCGCAAGGCACTGTATATATATATATATATATATATATATATATATATATATATATATATATATATATATATATATATATATATATATATATATATATATATATATATATATATATATATATATACACACACACATGAGTATATACACCTGCTCCTTTTTTGCAAAAACGTTTGTAAAGCTTTAATACCTTTTCTCTTTTCCTTGCCATTGATGCAACTCAATCATAGATTTAGATTTAAAAAAAACTTTCGCTGTAAGCTACAGCTACTACATTCTTAAAGTTATCTTTCCAACATGAGGTGTGTTCAGATTTAATCTAAAACAGGTTTGGACTCGATGATAGGCCAAAACACTCACACAAATACAAAAAGCTGTGTTTGTGCATTTGCTACTGTGGAAAAAGCCTAAGGCACTGAAACCATCTGGGTAGTTTTATACATTAAGAATTAATAGTTTGGGGTTCAAAAATATGTCTTACATTAGAACTTATCCTCTCACAGTCTGTCATATGTTAGAAGCCATGTTCCTTGGCCAGGTTCCACATGCAGCAGACAGCCCTCCTCACGAGGGCAAGAGAGAAACTTTTAACTCAAAAAAAAAAAAAAAACAGATCTCACATGAAATACTTTACACACACATTTTAGTTTCACATACAAAATATATATATATATATTTATTTTTATTTTTATTTTTTATTTTTATTTTTTATTTATTTATTTTTTTTTCATGGAGGTATTAAACCACTATATTTTAACCTCTGTTGGTAACAGAGACATCCGTTTAGCCTACATTTTGACTGGCCTACGTTAAAACAGCAATATATTTTCATCTAAACTATTACATTGTATCTCTAGCTTTATGTTTAGGATCATTGACCTGCTGAAAGGTGGACCTCTTGCAAAGGTGGACGTTTTGCAGCCTCTAACATATTTTCTTCTAGAATTACGCTGTATTTGTGCTGTGTTAAAAGCTTGTCCCTGCTGATGAGAAGTATCCCCACACTACGATGTTGCTAACACCAGGTTTTACTGTGGGGATGGTGTATTCAGGGGCATGTGCAGTGTTAGTTTCGATAAATATAAATATTTCACTCGTGACTTCAGGGGGACTGTGACTCAGTGAGTAGAGTAGTTGTCTTGCAAATGGAAATTTGATTCCAGCTTCATCTTGTCACATGTTGATGTGCCCCTGGGCAAGGCACTTAACCTCAAGTTGGGTATTGATCTGCATATTGGTGTATGGAAGTTTGCGTGCTTGAAAGTGGAGCTTGGTGAATGTGCCTCGAGTGTAAATCCCTTTGAGCGCTCACTATGTTTCGAAAAGTACCATATATTTTCTGTCCAATTACCATTACACTGGTTGGTAATACATAATAAACACATAGCCTGAATGGTCTGTACTTTGACTGGGCCATTCGTTAACTGAAAAAAAATCCATTTGAGCTCTGGCTGTTTAGGGTACTGTCCAGCTGAAGATGAACTTCCACCCCAGTCTCAAGCCTTTTAAAGCTTATAATTTTGTTTTTCCAGGCTTACCCTGTATGATCCATGTTCCATTCAACTCTGAGAAGCTTCCCTGTCTCTGACGGAGAAAAGCATTCATACAACATGATGCTGCTGCCATCATATCAGGGATGGTGTTTTGAGGGAAATGAATAGTGTTACTTTCCCCTGAAACAGGTTTTATTAAAGGTAGACCTCACAAAAAATGGCTAAATCAATTACCACCATTGAATAATGTGCTTTTGGTTTTATTCCTTCACAATCAAGGTACTCTTGATTGAGTAGTTTTTGCCCTAATAAAACAAGAACATACTGTGGAGTTTCAGTAGTAACAATCTAGTAGTAACAATCTAGCCCCTTTTAAACATATATTTAACTTCATTCCTAACATGTTGTATTCTTTTACATAGAATTACATGTCAATAGTTTTTTTTTTCTTTTTGGATATTTTTCACACTAAATAATTGTATTCAATAAAAACATTTGGTCCTTCAAAATTGGTCCTAGTTTTGCTTGTAAGCATCATTTTCATAAACAAACTTTCCTATAAGTGATATTTTTATGTCGGGAGAAAACATTTTTCAGCTTTTATTCTTACCTACTAATCAGTTTGTTCAGGCCATTTACTAAACCATTAACTTGGCCAGATCTTTATCAACTCAGTCCAGTAATCAATCATCCAACTTGTTTCTAACAATTATTGATTAGATGCTGTGTACATGCATGCTGATAGTGCGGATTTTTGAGGAAACCAGCCTGCCGTGTGTATTAAAACGCTTCTGGGCATGTCTTCTTGTTTTGCACAGCAACCTCAGTTCCAAGCATGATTTCTGAATTCTGTTGCTATCGAGACGCATAAATTACAGTCCTTGTGGTTTGAAAGACTGTGCGGACATGCATTCACCATAATTCAATCATTCAAGCTGCATGCAGCCAGTGTCTGTTTCACTTTAGTTCCACTGTTTATCTTTTTTGTTTATTCCATTTTCATGCCCTTCAACTTTAAATATGGCATACATTCCAAGAAAAGCACATTAAGATACAGACACAGCTTTAATTGTATATGAAAACACTTTAATTGAACAGTTCATTTATTGAAGAAAAACATAAAGAAAAAAGCCAAAATTTTGTACAAAGAGCCTTTTCCATCTCTAACCTTTTATTTATCACTCCTTTTCGAATTGTGTGTTATGTTTTCTTTGTATCATCTCCATCTTCTTGTTGCCTTGTCACTTTTGATCATTTTCAGACATCTTTCTTCGTATATGTTCCATGCCACCACTTTTTTATTTGCTCTGTTCTCTAACACAAGCTCAAAACGTCCCGCTCCCACCTAACATTTTTTCCTCATCTTTCTCTATTCTGCTCTTTGTCAGTTTCTCTCTGTCAGGTTATCGGTCTATTTCACTCTGACATTATTTGGCTGCCTCACTCCTCACACACCTTTCACCTCTCTTGTCTCCAGAACTCTGGCCACAAGGACTGTGATGTCCAGTATGCGGAGCTGGATACTGCAGCTTTGGCCTCATCTCCCAGCCCACGAAGCTCTGCTCACACTGGCCCTGGGGACCTTGTCGAGTATGCAACCATCCAGCCTAGCTCACACTAGCGCATGCCATAATAGGCCTTTTCCCCTCAAACTTTGGCCTCAAGGTACACAGACTGATGCACTCCAACCCTCCGTTCATGCCCTCTTTCACATGCACTGACTTCCCTTTATGTGATCCACAAGGTTCCCTTTACTACTTCCCTCTTTGGTCTTGGTCAATTTTTGATTTTCCCTCTTGCTGCTGTGCAGAAAGTTTGATCGAAGCCTATACAGTTTGTGTAAAACACAAAGGAACTCGAGTAGAAAGGTGTGAATGATGGTGCAAATGACACAGTGTGGAGCATAAATCCAAGGAAATGGTATTCAGAAATCAGGATAGCGGGCATACAAATACTCTAATCATAAAAAAAATATTAATTTCGATGTTTGGGGGAATTCAGAGAAAATATTTTCCATAAGCAAATTAGCTCTAGGCTTTTACAGTTCTTAAAGTTGTGTATTTTTTCACTAAGCAATGTACACTGATAAAATAAAAAGCTAGCTGGATAATAAATAATGTATTTCCATGGCATGATTTATCAACATTCAATGTTTTTAATAAAAGATTCCACTAAAGACAATTTCAGATTTTAGCGTTGAGTTGCAATTGAATTGTGATAGGCTCAGCCTTATGTGTTTGAGCCAGTTTGACCCTGCTGAATCCCAAAACTATTATGGATAACGCTGTGGATGGCGAAACTGAAGCAAACAATCACCATGATATTGTCTTCAGAACTCTACCATAAACAAATCTATATACAGTACAGGTCCTTCTCAAAATATTAGCATATTGTGATAAAGTTCATTATTTTCCATAATGTCATGATGAAAATTTAACATTCATATATTTTAGATTCATTGCACACTAACTGAAATATTTCAGGTCTTTTACTGTCTTAATATGGATGATTTTGGCATACAGCTCATGAAAACCCAAAATACCTATCTCACAAAATTAGCATATTTCATTCGACCAATAAAAGAAAAGTGTTTTTAATACAAAAAACGTCAACCTTCAAATAATCATGTACAGTTATGCACTCAATACTTGGTCGGGAATCCTTTTGCAGAAATGACTGCTTCAATGCGACGTGGCATGGAGGCAATCAGCCTGTGGCACTGCTGAGGTCTTATGGAGGCCCAGGATGCTTCGATAGCGGCCTTTAGCTCATCCAGAGTGTTGGGTCTTGAGTCTCTCAACGTTCTCTTCACAATATCCCACAGATTCTCTATGGGGTTCAGGTCAGGAGAGTTGGCAGGCCAATTGAGCACAGTGATACCATGGTCAGTAAACCATTTACCAGTGGTTTTGGCACTGTGAGCAGGTGCCAGGTTGTGCTGAAAAATGAAATCTTCATCTCCATAAAGCTTTTCAGCAGATGGAAGCATGAAGTGCTCCAAAATCTCCTGATAGCTAGCTGCATTGACCCTGCCCTTGATAAAACACAGTGGACTAACACCAGCAGCTGACACGGCACCCCAGACCATCACTGACTGTGGGTACTTGACACTGGACTTCTGGCATTTTGGCATTTCCTTCTCCCCAGTCTTCCTCCAGACTCTGGCACCTTGATTTCCGAATGACATGCAGACTATTGTCTTTCATCTGAAAAAAGTACTTTGGACCACTGAGCAACAGTCCAGTGCTGCTTCTCTGTAGCCCAGGTCAGGCGCTTCTGCCGCTGTTTCTGGTTCAAAAGTGGCTTGACCTGGGAAATGCGGCACCTGTAGCACATTTCCTGCACACGCCTGTGCACCGTGGCTCTGGATGTTTCTACTCCAGACTCAGTCCACTGCTTCCGCAGGTCCCCCAAGGTCTGGAATCGGCCCTTCTTCCTCAGGGTCCGGTCACCTCTTCTCGTTGTGCAGCGATTTCTGCCACACTTTTTCCTTCCCACAGACTTCCCACTGAGGTGCCTTGATACAGCACTCTGGGAACAGTCTATTCGTTCAGAAATTTCTTTTTGTGTCTTACCCTCTTGCTTGAGGGTGTCAATAGTGGCCTTCTGGACAGCAGTCAGGTCGGCAGTCTTACCCATGATTGAGGTTTTGAGTAATGAACCAGGCTGGGAGTTTTAAAGGCCTCAGGAATCTTTTGCAGGTGTTTAGAGTTAACTCGTTGATTCAGATGATTAGGTTCATAGCTCGTATAGAGACCCTTTTAATGATATGCTAATTTTGTGAGATAGGAATTTTGGGTTTTCATGAGCTGTATGCCAAAATCATCCGTATTAAGACAATAAAAGACCTGAAATATTTCAGTTAGTGTGCAATGAATCTAAAATATATGAATGTTAAATTTTCATCATGACATTATGGAAAATAATGAACTTTATCACAATATGCTAATATTTTGAGAAGGACCTGTATAGCAAAGAGGCAAGATAAAACATAGGTGGTTTAAAAAACATTAGAAAATAAACATCTGAAAAGTGCTGTGTGTAGTTGTATTCATCTTCCCTGAGTTAATACCTTGTGGAAGTATATTTTGTTGTCTGAGTAGCTGTAGTCTTTTGGGGTGTGTGTCTAGCAGAGAGACCAGAATTTTTGCCCATTAAGCAAAATAGCTCAAGCTCAGTTAGATTCAATGCTTCTGTGAATATCTCTGAGCTATGAAGATCAATTTTCCATACTTGGCAATACATTCTCAATGTGATTTAGCACTGGACTTTGACTGGCCCAGCCTTACACACAGCCCCAGTCTTCTTCCTTATCAGAATCAGAATCAGAATCAGCTTTATTGCCAAGTTCGTGCATACAAACAAGGAATTTGCCTCCGGTACACTTTGCTCTTTTGTTCTGTTTTTGCATTACAGAATATACAAATTTACAATGTACACTATTCACATATCTAATAGAAA
This sequence comes from Girardinichthys multiradiatus, assembly GCF_021462225.1. Taxonomy (NCBI): domain Eukaryota; kingdom Metazoa; phylum Chordata; class Actinopteri; order Cyprinodontiformes; family Goodeidae; genus Girardinichthys; species Girardinichthys multiradiatus. Next base: position 43,884,555 of record NC_061810.1, read on the forward strand.
AGGTGCATTTGCAACATCTGTATGCTGTTGTTTTGTACTCTATTAAATGTTCATCAGAGAAACAGCCTGGTGGAAAAAAAAACTGTCTCTGTGGCGGCTGGTTTTAGTGAACAGTGCTCTTTAGCGACGGCCTGAAGGTAAAACTCTAAACAGTTTATGTGCAGGGTGTGTGGGGTCTGCAGAGATGTTAGCAGCTCTTTTACTGACCCTAGACCTGTATAAGTCCTGGATGGAGGGAAGGTCAGCCGTGATGATTATCTCTGCAGTCCTGATTATTTTTGCAGTCTGGACCTGTCCTGTTTTGTGGATGAGCCAAACCACACTGAGATGGATGAAGACAGGACAGACTGAATGATGGCAGTGTAGAAGATGACCAACAGCTCCTGTGGAAGGTTGAACTTCTTGAGTTGCCTCAGGAAGAACAGTCTCTGCTGGGCCTTCTTTCGAACAATGTCTATGTGTGAAGACAATCTCAGGTCCTCAGAGATGGTGGTTCCTAAGAACCTGAAGTGGTCCACGGCTGATACAGTGTTGTTGAGGATGGTGAGGGGGGTGTATGGGGGTGGTGTACTCCGAAAGTCCACCACCATCTCCACAGTCTTGAGTGGGTTCAGTTCAAGGTAGTTCTGACCGCACCAGTGTACCAGCTGATCCACCTGGTGTCTGTATGCAGACTCATCACCGTCCTGGATCAGTCCAATGACAGTGGTCATCTGCAAACTTAAGGAGTTTCACGGACGAGTCCGATGAAGTGCAGTCGTTTGTGTACAGAGAGAAGAGGAGTGGGGATAGAACACACCCCTGGGGGGCACCAGTACTTATTGATCTGGATCGGGAGAACATGCTCCCCAGTCACACCTGCTGCTGTCGGTCCGTCAGGAAGCTGTTGATCCACTGACGGGTGGAGGCTGGGACATTGAGCTGGATGAGCTTCTGGTGGAGGATGTCTGGTATGATGGTGTTGAAGGCCGAGTTGAAGTCTACAAACAGGATCCTGGCGTACGTCCCTGGGTGGTCGAGGTGTTGCAGGATGAAGTGTAGACCTAAGTTGACTGCATCATCTGCCAACCTGTTTGCTCGGTAAGCAAACTGCAGGGGGTCCAGCAGGGGGCCTGTGATGTCTTTCAGGTGCTTCAACACCAGCCGCTCAAAGGACTGCAGTGTAAAGCAGTGTTTGTCTGAACAGTCAATAATATTTTAAATGTGTTCCTCAAGTGATTGGAGCTCTTGTAAACCCTGATTAGTAATGGAGCAAAACATGCCCTCATCTACAAGATTATGCTTTGATATGTCATTTGAACCCCACAGGAGAGCTAGGAGAAATCCCTCCATCACACATGAACACTCTCCTCAACACTACTTGAAATCTTCTTTATAACTATGCAACACAAGTTGGATATAAAGCAAAGTGGAAATGATCCTGTTGCTAGACCTGGTGCACTAGTTTCTATGGTAATCCCTAAAGTGGTTAAACCTGAGATTTTTCTCATTTAAAGATGATTTGATTCAAAAGAGGAAAATATACAAAGAAAATACAATATTAAACCCATAGATAGTAACCAAAGATTTAAAAATAAATGGAAAAACGTATTAGCGTTTCACAAATCAATGCAGAAAAATGCTAAAATGAATAACCTATCATTTCAATCTTAGTTAAAGCACATTTAAGCCACTCTGGTAAATAAAGAACAATTTAAAATATAATAAGACAAGAAAATAGACAAATGCAATTTCAGGCGTTTTTTTAAAGCCGTCCTATGTTTGAGCGTTCTTTATCTCAGAGAGCAGGTCAAGCCACTTTGCCAAGAACATATGGTTGGTAGACAGAGTGTGCATTATTTTCTATTCAGTGTTGAGTTTATTAGCAGGTTTTATGTACAAAAAACAAATCATCTAAAAACCTCATTAGGCATTCACTTGTTCACAGCATAAGATATCATCGAATCAGACATTTTGAGACATCTAAGAAGGTGGGAAATGTCAAACATGTTCTTTTACAGCATTCCCCCACTCCTGGTAAAGATGTGTCAAAGGTCTTAAAAAATTAAAAATTTTATCTGAGAAGCAAAATCAAACAAAAAATCCATTAATGTTTGTATTCAGTAGGGAAAATAACATTTTGAATTAAGAAATAACTGTTTTCATCAGAATTAATTGTGGCACACTTATTGACACCTGCTGTCAAACATTTTAAACCACTTTTGCCAGTTGGACAACACTTGGTCTTCTATTCTGTTATGGTGGAAATTTTTGTCTTGTAAAGAATGTGTGAATACTTACAGTGAGATGATTTTTGTCTAGCAGGCCAACATGACGGTCAGCTTCGTTGTGTACAACATAATGAGACCTAAATTGATAGGCACTTACTGTGATGCAAGTTCTCAGTCACATATAAGGTTGTTGACTTTAACAATTATCTGAAGAACATACAGACTATCAGGCTGTGACCAAGATTAGCCCAGGGCAGTTATGTTTCATATCTATGAAGGACTGTCTGAAGTTTAACCCCAGGACTCTACTCCCCACCTCCCCTTTATGACCCATCAGTCTTACCCATGGAGTCCACTTTACCTCCTTATCCAATCATTGGAATTTTGTTTGGCATTATTGTAATACATGCATACACTGTATGAATAATCAATTTATCTTTCTGACGTCATGTATGCTTTAGCATGTGTAGTGGGCTGATAGGAGAGGGGGTCCTTGTACAACCAAACCTTGAGCTTCATTACATCCTCATCCTCATCTCAAATGCACAGATTTTCCAAACTCAACATAAAGTTAGAGTATAAAACGATATAGGGGTATTTGACCATTCCTCTGCACAATCTCATCATAGTTTTTGGCAAGTTCTTGACCCACATACAGAAAACCGTCAGGAGACACTGAAAAGTGTAAAGGTTTATTTTCTGCAAGGAACAGAGAGGATTTGATCCAAGGAGGAGCTCCAGAGATATTCAGGTGGGGGGAAGTGACTGAGAGCGAAGGGGGAAGGGAACAAATCAGCAGAGGGAATACAAATGTGAGGAATAATTCAGAGATGATACTGTTCTTACTGGGGAGTCCTGAACAGGGGGGTGTAAGTTGAGTCCTTTGGTGTCTGTCTGTGATATAGGTTGGCGTACAGATGGTAGATGTTTTTGTTGGAGGGCGGGCAGATTGTAGACAGGAGCGGAAGAGAAACCTGATAATTGCCGGTCATGGTAGTCGTCATCCGAGAAGCTATTAAGCTTATGAGCTTAAGCAGGGTTCTATGTTTCTTCACAGAGGTGAGGGAGCCAAAGGGGAATCCAGGAAAGAGCCTTGAAGAAAGGAACAGAGCCAGGTTAGACCAAGACTTGTTAGGACAAGGGAAATACATAATGCAGGGCACGGAGGGCTAGAGGTATCACTATGGTTGGCACTCAGGCGTCGAATGACCAGCAGCCAGCACCTCTTAAGCTCCATCGCTGAGACTGTTGAAGCTGATTGATGCAGGTGTGCAGCAACTCAGCAGCTCAGTATAGACCTCTGTAATGCTCTGCAGCACCAGGAGAGGGAGGAAGAGAGCACACAGACAGAAACCACTAGATTCCTTACATCTCTAGTCCTGGGTACTCTCTGTTGCTCTCTTCTCTCACTGGTATACTCCACCTGATCTTTATTTAAAATGTTCTGGTATTTCAAAAAGTTCATGATGACATGCATTCTAACTAGGTTCCTAAAGCATTTGGAAGATAAACTGGCCCAGAGCATCACAGATCCTCTACCATACTTAACAGTTTGTTTCATGCCAAAGCGTTTGCTACTAAAAAGGCTTAATTAAAGGACATGGCTCTAGTTAGTCTCAAGACGTTTTATCAAACTCGACATATTGACATTTTTGAAGGTAGGACAACCTGGTTTTAAACTCGAAAAGTATTGCTCTGACTGTAACTGTTTTCTTTCAGCTAAATTATTTCCTGAAATGCAAGTTTTTTTGCATAGTGGTTCACACTGACCCCCATCAGACTTCATGCTGAATGGTTCATGACCCCAAAGCGACCCAGATGCACAGAAGGAATAAAAGTTGATGTTGTGTCTGTGTATCGTTTTTTGAGCAATGGGAGCAGACAACATTATTGCACATTATAACAAGATGAAGAAAGGTAGGAAAAAAAAGAGCATAACTATTAACAATGGCCTTTTGTGGAGCAGTGAATGTGTAGATACTTAATCAGAGCCAGATCAATAATGTAAAAGTTGGATGGAATGCGACATGACCGTCCAGACTGTGGACCCTTTGAAAACCATCGGATACATATCAGTTTTAGTACCACATATGGAATTGGCATAATTTGGATTTTTTGGAGATGAAAAAATCTGAATTTGGCCATTGACACCGCCATTAAAAAGTCGGATATGGTAAATGGTTAGGGACCTGCACTTATGTATAGTGGTTTCTCAAGTCCGAGGACTCCAAAGCGCTTTACACTACAATCAGTCCTCCACCCATTCACACACTGACAGAGGTAGGCCACATTGTAGCCACAGCTGCCCAGGAGCACACTGACATAAGTGGGGCTGCCATACAATCGGCGCCACCAGGCCCTCTGACTGCCATCAGCAGGCAGACAGTGAAGTGTCTTGCCCAATGACACATGAACAGATACAGACAGAGCAGCATTACAAACTGGCAGCCCAACGGTAACAGGGCAAGCTCCTACCACCTGAGCCACTGTTGCCCCACACTGTCGCATTTACATGCTGTGAGAACAAAGCCTAAGATCTGGACCATTTATGTATTGATTTGGCCATTTATTTGTCATAATTTTCTTGTAGAAAAACCCAATATTTACACAATTTCGGTTTTCTGGTAGAATCCATCAGATTCTGTTTGAAATGTTCTGGTATTTTAAAGAGTTTATTATATCATGCTCTTGAACAAAGTTTCTAGGGCTTTTGTGGAAAGAAAACTGGCCCACAGCATGACAGATCCTCCACCAGTGGCCTTTGGAATCAGATGTACCAATAAGCATGGAGGCACTGAAATTGCAGTCACATTTCTCAACCTACCTGGATCTTATTCTTTCCTCCAAAAAGAGAAATAACCTGAAAAAAAACTACATCAAGTACAGTACGTCTGCTTGAACACAGCAGCTGGTTGCCAGGAGACACTGTTTTCTGCTTACAAAACTTCTAATTATTTGTTATGTTATGACTTGCTTCACACTTGATTCAGTGTGACAGCTATGATAAATTCAAACTTCCCCTCCACACTATCAATAATAAAGGCCTACACGAAAGTCATTTCATTTAAAAATGATTCGACATGCATGAAGAATAATAATAGAGTCGTGTTCCTCAGCTGTTCTGAATAAATAAAAGGCACAATACCGAGAAAACACTTGTTAGTAAGCAGGTTTACATGGAACAGATATATTTACATAACCGAGTGACTTTATTTAAACCTGCAACTTCAAACAGAAACATTTTACAAGATAGATTGAATGTAACAATGAACCAATAGGTCCCCTAGAAGTTATGTGCATATGTTTTATGTATTATTTATGGGTTTTACCGCTTGGCGACATTGTCTCCTGGAGAACAAGTTCTATTTTTATACAACAGATGTTGCAGGGAGGAGGGGAGGTGATGAGAGCAGAAAACATCCTAATCTGAGATTTGTATTTTGAACAACACTTAGCTACATTATTGGAATACAGCACATTGAACATGTATCGTGTACATGGTGTTTTGTGAAACTGTATTATTACTGTAAAGAAAAACTACAAAAATGGATAAGTGCTTCCAGCAACCCTAAACACAGACCAGGTGAGGTGACAAGAGATGGAAATAAACTTTTCACAGCAAAGTCAGCAGCTGCAGGTGGATGCTGGTTGGAGAAAAAAGCTAATTAAAAGCTATTTGTGGGATGGGCCCACAGCTGCAATTGCACCAATTTTTTTAAGCATTTACAAATTATCAGAAAAACAGCTACCTCTAATTCAAATGAAGAAATCATGATTATAAACAAACTGAATGTACATTCTTATTGTATGGATGCTCTGGATGTATTGTGCAGAAGCAAAACATGCATGCATGAACAAGACAGTGGAATGTCTAAGTTGCTGGGACACCATGTTGTGCCAAAGACGAAGATTTGTGCCTTCGTGTGGATTCTACACGTCAGTGGAATTTTCCGGGAGGGTTTGAACTTTTTCTAAAAACAACTCAATTATCATAACTGTTTTGATAATTGTGGCGAAGAGTGTTTTATTATATCTCAGTACTAAATCTCCAACATCTTGTATGAAGAGAGGTAGCATGTGATTTAGATTTTTGTTTAATTAACAAATTTTATCCTGGCCACCATGTGTCAAGGCATTTTAACCTCAACAAGACAGAGATGTTTTATTATAGAAAAACTGCTTTCTCTCGTAATATTTAAAGGGGACATATCATGGAAAATCCACCTTTTTAGCCCATAAATACATGTTGTTGTGTACTTGTAGTCTGTAGGAGTGCAGAAAAAAAAAGTTGAACTTGGTGTCTCTCGGGGTGCTGCATAGATATCTATGTATTCGGTTAGGGTCATATTCTTCAATTCGTTCCATTTTCTCTATCCTCTATTACGTTTTTTGAACATGATAGTATTTGCTGCAGAACAGCTAAACAAGGTGATGGACTTCCGGCCAACCAATTTCGCTTAACTGCTTTTTTTATTTCTCGCCACGATTTTATAGTCAAAGCTCAAATACGCCAAAGCTGCAAGTGGGTAAGTCTAAATGTTTGGTTATGGATGTATTAACCCACACAATTAATTACATGACCCCCAGCATCAGAACTGCTTCGAAGTGCCTGGTTAAATTCTATTTTTCATGGAAATTCCTATTTTCGTACTTCAAGGACAAGAGCCTTCAGCAATCTTTGCCTGTATCAAGAAGGATTTGCCGAATGACTTCATCTGATTAAGGGGTCAGGTCCTTCTGTCTATGAAAACCACAGAAGCAGGAAAGCAGTAGCATCGTACCTTCTGCTCTCGCTCTGGGTCAGACATGTAAGGCTGGATGGAAAAGGCTTCTGTTGTTGACATCTTTTAATCAGCCTGGGAATAAAGAGTTTCGGCTGTACTAGATAATTGTATTTCTTTTTTTTTTTTACCGTGTCCTGTCCGGCAGAGTATCCCTCAGAATTGTTGTCTGAGTGCCAAGAAATTGCCCAACAGATTTACTTTCACAGGCGGAGCATCACAGCTAATGCTTTAAAGCTCTGCTTGATATTTTTAAAATAAACTTTATTATAAACTTATTTGGGACTATTTCAATTGTTAAGGACACGGAGACTGAAATGAGAAGGAAAACGGAAGCTTGAAAAAGAGAGAGACGGGGCAAAAGGGAAAAAGGGGAGAAAAGAAGGAAAGAGTGGAGGAGAGAAAGAAGGATGAAGAGAATAAAATATTACACCCTGCTTGCTTATACACCTGCAGCTGTTTTTTTTTTTTTTTAACAAAATAGCACACGGTATTTATGAATGTAAAATGTACTTAGTGAGAGGTGCAGCCCAATATAAAACATCTGTGTATCTGTCAACACCTGAAGCTTAACACCTGTGAGTATGAGTGTGGACGCGCTTTGTATACAAGGCTTCTCCACAAAAATATGCAATATGGAGTTTGAGGACCCACCGAACTGCCCGTGGTCCCCGGGCGGACACTGAGGAGATCCGAGCCGCAGACATCCAAAGGCCCCCCAAAGCACAGGAACCTCAGGAGAACCACGGCCGGGACTACCGCAACCCCCCCAGAGAAGAGCAGTGGAGAGTCCCAGGGGAGTCACCCAGCAGCGACAATGCGGAAGCCCCAGGGAGCCGCAGCGACGAGCCCACAGGCCCCGCCGGCAACCGTCCACGCCCGAGCAGATCCAGCCATGGACCCAGAGACCGAAGACCCCGGAACACACCACCCCCCAAGCAGAGGCCCGACAGAGCCCAGGGGGCCAGGCCCCGGCAAGCAGCCACCGGGAGTGAGCCAGCACACACCAAACCACCAAGCCCCGGACACCGAGAACCCCAAGTACAGGATGGGTGCTTTGGCGGGCAGAGACTCCAACCACCGGCAGGTAGTATAGCGGGGAGGTAATAGGCCCCCTATAAGATGGAGGGGCCTAAGCTGATACAGGAGAGGGAGCAGTCCAAGACCCAACCGGTCACAAAAAAAACAAAAAAAACAGGCACTCACAGTCACAATCACCCACTCCCACCCTCATGCATACACATAAATCACTCGCACCCAACGTAAAGACAAACAACAACGAAAGTCATACACTCATTCATGCTCCCCATGCATACTCTATACTCCCAGGTCCAGGAGCCGGTACCCCCTAGGGGCAACCAGCCCTCGGACCCAGAAGGTGGTCCCCTTCCCTCCTGGGGCAGAGACAGACAGACAGCGCCGGCACCGCCCAGACCTGTGTGACCCCAGCCCGGCTCCCGCCCCCCCGCCCCGAACCCAGTTCCCAACAACCCTCATCCACCTCCGGAGAGGGGGCTATGTACAAAAGAGGGGTCCACATGGCTCAAAGCAGCCCGCCCACCGGAGTCGACCCAGGACGGAGCAGTCCCGACCCCCCATTGAGCTCCGATCCCAACCCCATGAGCCTCCCACCCCCAGTGAACCCCAACATGAACCTCCCCACAAGGCCACCCCCAACAAGGATACCGATATCGAACACATGCCCCCGAACCCAAACGCCACGAATCCCCTCCCCCACAGGGGAACACCCCCACAGGTGAACTCCATAGCCGAGAGGCTGATGAAGCCACACCCACCCAGCCCAAGCTCCACACTCAGCCCCGCTCTAAGCACCCCTGCCGCACCCCGCTCCCCCACCACACAGCGCACTGCAACGGCAAGGCAAGGGCCCCGCGCAACACCATCCCCGCCCACCGGCGCAACAGGGCAGACCCCACCAAGCACCGCACCCACAGCATGACGGGAAAAACTCACTCACCCTGTACCCGGGGCCAGTGTCCTCCACCATGCCCCCACAATGCCCCCGTCGGCCACAAATAACCCCCCCAAAAAAAGCCACTACATCCCTGCCACTGCAATGACCGCCCAGGGAGAAACACTATCCAGCTCAGCTCCACCATCGCCACACGACAGCCCACCACCAAGCCCACCCAACCCCCCCAGACAGCGAAAGCAGCCCCAGCCCACCAGTCCACGAGAGGGATACATGCACCAGCCGGGTTCCTGGGCCATGCAGGCCAACCGCTCCAGGCCAGGCACGACCCACCAGCTGCCCCGGTGCAGTCACAAGATGTGCTTCCCCGCCCCACCTACCTGACCGCCAGCTGCAGCACGGCGCCCGACCATGGGCCAGAACCACAGAAGGAAGCAGAGGAAGAAGGCCACGGCAGCACCTCTTACCAGGCACCCCGCCAACCCCACCCCCAAACCCCAGGGGCGCCCCAGGCTGCCGGCCACCCGTACCCCCGCATGGCACACCACGGCCCACCAAGCAGTCCAGCCACCCAGCCCCTCCACCGAAGTGGGGCCACATCCCAATCAATGCCGGCTAAGTGTCAGCTCAAATGTAGTGTTGATGCGTGTTGTTGTAGTGTGCATTTAAAAAGAAAGAACGGTGGGGAAGAGGGTGTTTTGACAAACGTTTTCTCAAATCCTAACCTGCATTTTGAAGAATCTGTTATTAGTGAAAAATAATCCAGTATATGTTTGACTAGTCCACATTGAGGTTTTGTTTGCTTTTCCAACAATGAAGTTGTTATAATGCTGTAAATGCATTAGAAATGCTAATTTTTACCTTTTAAAAATAGAATAAAGGTTTCATAACAAGCTATTAATTGGCCTTGTTAAAGAATGTGTTAAGGAGTTCCTACTGTACAGTGTCATCCTGTTTAGGTTTAATAAGACCATTTATTTCAGATTTTGAAGTAGAGATGAACAAAACTGTGAAATAGCCTTTTAGTCTAGCTCAACTTGGAAGCCCCAAAGTAGACAGTAGCATTGCTTTCTTTCAGTCAAACTTAATCTCACAGTGCTTACACATCATTCATATCTCCTCAGCCTCTGTTTAGTTTTTTTGACTGTGTAATTAAAATGCTGCTACACAAACAGTTTAAAACTCAAGAACTACTTCCCATCTTACTTCAAACTAAGAGTATGAAACATAGATTCAATAAATGCAGGTTATTGTTTTGTGTTTTTGATTCATAATCTACCTTCTTTGATATATGTGAAGGAGTTCCTCATTTGTGTAAATACCAAAGGTTTCAAACAAAGCTTAACTTTGTCATTCTGCAACAATATTATAAACTGGAAGTTTTGTTCTCCTTATCAGGAGGGGATGAAGAGGAAACAAAGACAAAAAATTAAACTGGAAGTACAACTAATGGCACTGTTGAGGAAAATCTCCATCCTTAGCAAGCTGCCGTATCCTCTGTTTGTATTTGTAAAGTCCAATAGTAGTTAGCTCCCTTTAGGTTAAACTATTAAATACAATTGTTTGTATAAAATTGCTCTACTCAGCCATATACTGTACATAGGAACAAAAAAATCACATGGAGGACTTGGAGGTTGTAGAGCTAACTTTTCATTTTTAACTTAAAAGCAATCAGTCAAATAAAATCAGCAAAATCTTAATTATGTATTTCCCTTGCATCCTTTCATGGTGAAAGTGTTATTACATTATCAGATATAAAACGTATTTGAGCCTTATTTCCCCTAAGGTTAGGTTATCTACTTAATGTACCGGTACTTAAAATGGCTTCAAGGTAAGCCAGATTTCATTTAGATTAACCCCCAGCATTAAATGTATGCATTTGAGTTGATTCTTCTTTTTTGTGTGTTGCACTGGAGCAATGTTAGACTGAAATCCAAAAGCTTTTACCTCTGATCTGACTGAAAGGTTTATCTAATGTACTATTACTATAGCTTACTTTTGTTGCCTTTAGGTATTTAAAAATGTGTTAAGCAATTAGTCTTGTTCTATCTTATTCACAAATGTGTGTTTTTCTCCACAACTGGTCCTCCAAAACACTTTCGAATTTGTTGGAAGAATTCCCGAGGGCCTGAAGAAGTACTGTGATAGGTCTGTAGTTGTTTGGATCAGTAGTTTTTTTATTTTAGCTAAGTTGTTTTGTTGGTCATATGTGGGGTCATTAGAGAACATTTAGGAAAACTGGAACAGACTCAACAGACTACCAGAAAGATAACCTTTGGCAAACACTGTAGCTGCAGTGAAGTGGGAACACATGTATAAGAATAAATCCTGATGTTTGTGTTCTATGGAGAGCCGTTTCATTCAAAATTAAATAAATAAATAAATGCTGCTATTGATAAATTATTAATAAATATTCCATGAAATAAATAAATATTCCCATGAAATAGAACAAAAATAATTATGTTAAAAGAAATTTTCATCTTATTATATTTAATTCATTGCAAGATTTATTTAATTTACTTAAAGATTTATTTATTTCACAATACAGTTTTTTTTTTGTGACACTTTTATTTTGTAAAGGTACTTTACGTATTTCAGTGACTTTTACTTTTTTAACCCCAGTTTTTCATTTTAAGCTCTTTTTCATGTTCTTATATTCAAATGAGGGGGCGGAGTTTTATCTGCTGGGTGGCGCTGGGACAGCAGGGCTGAGCTCAATTCGTGACAGTGGCCGGCAGAAGCATGCCACTGCCTGCCAGAAGGCGGCATGCCGGAGCTGCTGCCGTCAGTGCCACAGCATGCCCGGAGGGAACCAGGGGGTTCTGCGAGGATTCCCCAGGTTCCCCTGGTGCCAGACCGGCTGTAAAAGCCTTTAACACGCTGCCACAGCGGCTGCCGCTGTTTTTGTGGAAGTCAATGCTGATTATCAGCAAACGGAATGTCATTATTGTTATAGCCTGTTAATTTTAATTGACGATAAACAGTGTTAGACCCATAACATAAGGTGGCTGTATTTACTTGAGATGGAAAATAAAGAGCACTATGTGTGTGTATGACATGCTGAAAGGATGACAAAGACTTATTGCACAAACAGCTTCCACGAAAACAGCGGCAACCGCCGTGGCAGGCTTTTACGGCCGGTCTGGCACCTTCTTCAGGCAGAACCCAGCCCCACCTGCCCCCATCACCCTCTGTGACTCCACAATTGACACTGTGGAATCTTTCCGCTTCCTGGGAACCATCATCTCCCAGGATCTCAAGTGGGAGCCAAACATCAGCTCCCTCATCAAGAAAGCCCAGCAGAGGATGTTCTTCCTGCGGCAGCTGAATAAATTCAACCTGCCAAAGACTATGATGGTGCACTTCTACACAGCCATCATTGAGTCCATCCTCACCTCCTCCATCACCATCTGGTACGCCGCTGCTACATCCAAGGATAAGGGCAGGCTGCAGCGTGTCATTCGGTCTACTGAGAAGGTGATTGGCTGGAGTCTACTGTCGCTCCAGGAACTGTCCACCTCCAGGACCCTGAAGCGGGCAGGGAAGATTCTGGCTGATCCCTCCCACCCCGGTCACAGACTCTTTGAGACTCTCCCCTCTGGCAGGAGGCTGCGGTCCATCCGGACCAAAACTTCACGCCACAAGAACAGTTTTTTCCCATCTGCCACCAGCCTGGTTAACAAAGCCCGGACACCACCCTGACACTCTCCCTTTCCCCCACACCCCCCCTTTTTTGCTGACAGGACACCTGTAACCTGTAACTCTATGCGTTACATTAACGCTCAGCTTGGACTCCTGCTTTACTTGCACTGCCATACTTGCACAATGATCACCTGCACTGTTGTATTGCTCTTGCATCTTATACTGCTCTATATTTACTCTCACTCACTTAAAACTGTGCACATATATTTATATTATATTGTAGATATGTTTATACTGTTTAATTTGTACTGTATTGCACCGACTACGCCAAAACAAATTCCTTGTATGTCCAAAAACGTACTTGGCAATAAAGCTTTTCTGATTCTGATTCTGGCATCCTCGTAGAATCCCCTGGCTCCCTCCGGCATGCTGTCTTCTGGCCGGCAGCAGCATGCTTCTGCCGGCCGCTGCCACGAATTGAACTCAGCCCGACAGATAAAGCCCCCCCCCCACCTCATTTGAATATAAGAACATGAAATAAAAAGAGCTTAAAATGAAAAAATAAAAGTAACTTAAATACGTAAAGTAGTTTTACAAAATAAAAGTGTCACAAAATAAAACTGCATTATGAAATAAATAAATAAATCTTGAAGTAAATTAAATAAATATTTAAGTAAATTAAATAAATCTTGAAATGAATTAAATAAAACAAGATAAAAATGTCATTTAACATCATTATTTTGTTTTATTTCATGGGGATATTTATTTATTTCATGGAATATTTATTAATAATTTATCAATAGCAGTATTTATTTAATTTTGAATGAAACGGCTCTTCATAGTGTTCAACCAAGTGAGCAATAAAAGACACCGTTACATTCCTCGGTTAATAATAGCCCTGTTCTTCTGTCAGTTCACCTATTTGTGTTTATTAGCAGCGTCACATGGAAACTCACAAATACGTGTCAGTCTTTCTAGATATTTTTTTTCTCACACAAAAAGCAGTTTTTTGGTGTTCCCTGACAGAGAATACTTGCTTGTATTTTTGGTGTTTAGATGGATATCTGTATCATGCAGTTATAGATAATAACCTGACAGAATTCCAAGAAGGGTTGTCACTCCAAATGTTCATGTAACTTGTCTGTTTAATTTTATCATTTTATCATGGAATAATTAGAAAGTCAGAATTAGCAGTCATTTCTGTTCTTGTTTCTGTGGAGCCGTGAAAACAGAATATCTGCACTGTCACAGAATGTGCCTCATGTCTGCTTCTATCTCTTTGAAGACTATTGTTTCAAAAATTCAACAGTCACTTACTCCAGTGAAGAATTAGACAGTTCAGTGTAAAGTAATAATGTCATATCGGGTAAGTGAAGCCACAAATGAGTTTATACAATTTAAAATATTTTAGAGATGTTTAACATCATTAGATTTTATCGTGAGGCAAAAGACTTGTTACTAACCAAATTTGATACATTTATGGAGGAAATGATCAGATAGCTTTGATACGAATGAGTTTTCCCCTAGCTATTAGAATCATGAAATTACTGAAAAGATTTTCATGCAGTAATTTCATGTTACTATGTAACTCATCAATAACTGAAAACAAAAGTTTATTTCATTGTGTTTTACATGGATATTTAATAGCTTTAACTAAAATATATTTTGTGTTATCTCAATTAGACAAACCTTAACATTTTTATGTTTGTACGGTTTTTGAAGTACAGTAGCTTAGCTTATGACCACGGCCCACTTCTGCTTTCAATAGATAAACTAATATTAACATTTTCATAAAATTCAAATGTAATTACAAATTTTAGTCCATCAGGATGTGTGATTCATCTTCACACAAATAGAGTATAAACATGTCCTTGACCAAGAATATTGGTTTTAGTTTGAATATTCTGAAGAAAATTGGCGTGAGATCTTCTTGCTAGTCTAAACCAAGCATGAGAGAATACCTTCGGAAGGTCCCCAGGTTTAATTAATAAGTGAAGCTATGCCTCAACAGCATAACAACAATAAAACACAACTGATGTCTGAAGTATTAAATTGGGGCAACCTTTGGCCCTTGAGAAGGTATAGCATGCACACACACATCATGCATTTTCAGATTCTCTTTTAGTGAGAAAAAAAGTGATCTAACTAAAGATAGAGTGGATTTTCTTTTCATTTTAAAGCATTTAAAAATCCTAAACCTTAACACTAAACGATGCATGTGTTGTAAGTAGGGAAGCAGTAAAAGTATGTGATAGCTTTTATAGTACTTGAGTCCTTAACTGAAATGACATTAATGAGTGGTAATTAACATCAGACCACAATCCATCCTGATCCTTTACCAAGTACTTTTTTAAATCTTTGAATGTAGCTTTGAAACTGTGCAATAAAGTTAATTATTTTTAAAAGAGAATAGGAATGAGATCTAATTTAATATGTTCTCTGTGAATATTTCAATTAAATATTGAGTACAGAGAATTTTACAGACAATGATTTCCTGCATGAAGGGCTCAATCAGTTCAGTCATCCTCGTGCACAAAGTTTATTTTTTGGACTGTGTGCAAAGAATATGTATTATTGTCCACTCTGCTATTCACTGTTAAACACTTTTCATGTAATAATCCCAGTCATAAGCAGAAGTCTAACCTCGTACTAGTTCACTCTTTAAGTTCAAATAAATCTTTGAGCCTTTCATTTAAAGATATACTTTGCATTAAAGTTTCCCATCAAAAGATATTATGCATTTGAGATAGGCCAATAACCTAAATCAGCAAGATTCCTGGGCTCACTGCCCACAGTTTGATGTAGTAAAATGTACATCTGCTCTGGAAATGCCTGAGGTGAAGAAGACTGCAGATATAAAAAATGCAAAGATAAAAACAACAATTACATTAAAAGTCCAACTGGACTGGAAAGGCTTTTGAATTAAACAGCCAAAGAACACACATTTGCTAACCTACGATGTATGTTTGGAATCATAGAGCAGGTAAGGAAGGTTGGCTCAATCATTTATTGAAGCTGCTGGTTCAGTATCCCCAATACCAAAAGCCATGGCAATGTGTTTCACTTTAAATAGTACTTGGATGTAGGGCTGGCAATATGACCTAAGATTAATATTGCAATACAGAAAGCTGTTGCCTATCTCCAGCAGTCTATGGGCATGATGCGGGGTTCACCCTGGACTGTGGGAGGAAGCCGGAGAGAACCCACGCATGCACGGGGAGAACATGCAAACTCCATGCAGAAAGACCGGCTGGGAGTCGAACAAGTTATCAAGTTGTGTTCCAAAATAAAGGAGCAGTTTGGCTTTGTATTTTGAAAAAAAAAAACGTAGAATATACTGGTGAACATAATTGAAAAAACAAGCCATAACACCTGATCTAAGAGAAATATAGATACCTCTGAACCATAATCAAACGCTAAACAATGACAGGACCCCAGCAATACCTGCCAGAAACAGAAACACACCTAAAGCAGTTGACATATTATGATAGCACACACATGAGCCAAGCACCAAAACATCAGGGGTCAGTGACGGAAAGAGCAGCAATTTAACCACCCTTCCTTAAAGAAAGCACTCATTGCAGGCTTCAGTTTTACGTTATAATTAAATACAGTATAATGTAAATGAAAGCTGTTAAATGGTTCATATTTATAGTATTATGTCACAAATAATAACTGTTCTAAGTGAATTCTGACACAGACAAGAAAACACCAAAGCAAAGATAAGACTAAAAGCTGAAAAAACAACCAAGCGAAAAACCCTACTATATCTCAATTTCTGAGGCAATAATACAGCAAACTAATAAAGGCACCATGAGTATATAACACTGTTAACGGGAGTGCTTAGAACAAATGTATGCACTGTTTTATTACAGAAAGCTTTACTGTAAAGGTTTGTATTAATTGCATTAATTGCAATTTGTTAAATAATCAGTATTTCCGGCATCATAACTCATAAAAAGACTGATTCAGATGAACTCAAGGATTGGCTAATTAAAGCAGGCAGAGATCAGAAAAAAAGCCATTTTGTTTGAATAATGTTAAACTCCTATGGAATCTGAATGGACCATGATTAGGACCTCCATCTATAGGAGATGTAAACTGAAGGTTATCTGTGGATGTTGAGGTGGCAACCAGAGGACACGCTAGTGGGCACCAGTGGTGATATAGGCCGTCAAGCTGAAGAAGGAAGCCCTTACGGCTTAGTTGTCCTTGGGGACTCCTAAAGCAGCTGACTGGTTGAGTTTTAAGGGCTACTCCTTTCATTAAGAGTTCTTTTTAGCCTGCAAGTGAAATACAGTAGTTATTGATATTTTGTTCAAACAAATAAAATCATCCACCTCTGTGGGAACTTCACCCACATTTAACTAATGCTCCAGCAGTGGATTTGGATTTGAATTTGTGTTTTCTGCAGCACCATTTTCTGGAATTCCTTTCTGATCACACATGTTTCTGTTTTCTTGTAAGTACACCTTGTACAGCTGTTTCACATTGAGCTTTATGGACAGAAAAATATCTCAACTTCATATTTAGTCATGAGCCAACCTTTAACTTCTTACACATCATTATTTGCCTCTGTTGAATATAGCCACTGAATGCTCCGTAATTTACTTGGTAAAGTTTAAATAACAATAGCTTATAACTGGACCTTACCTGATTAAACTGTATTTTTATATTTCATATTGATTTGTTGCCACATCCTTTTTGTCCATGTTGGGTTGCACCTAGATACACATCAATTGCACATACACACACTTTTTTTTGGGACATTGAATAAGTGTAGTGTCGAGGATACAACTTTAATTCTTTGTCAAATCACAATCATGCATTGACTTGGTGTCTGCCAAGCTAACGCTCGCTAGTTTGCAGCAGCAACAGTATTGCTCTTTTTGTTAAATATGTGTTGATTTTCTCCATATGCCATCATTAATATTTCTAATTCAATTATTTACAATAAATGTATTGTTTCATTTATTGTTGCTGTTTTTTTCATCTATATATTAGTGCGTATACAGTTAAGGTTTGTTTTTTATATGTACATGAAATGTCGTGATCTGTTGAATTTTGTTGGGTTGTGTTTGGTTATTTAGTTTTCAGTGGTTTTCCTATGTTTGCCTTTCTGGTTATTATAGTTATGTTTTATTTCTTTATTTCCCTGCTGTACCCAGAACTTTCCCTCATTACCTTGGTTTAAAATGCTCCCCCAGCTTGAATAGTTTGTCATCTGCCCATTACTCACCTGTGTAGCATTTCAGTAATCAAATTCACCAGTATAAATACTCCTTGGTTTGGTCACTCCCATTTCAGATCCTTGTTTTCTGTCTTCAGACTGGCTTCATATTGCTTCTATAGATAAACATCCTAATTCATCAGGCTTCTCCTATCCACCTTTCTGCATTTTGATCCCTAACAACTTCATATGACAATATTTATTTTTTGTTTAAGCATCACTTTCTAGATCTGTGAAGATGACAAGTATATCTAAATTATTTTAAGGCAATTTAAAACATTTGTTTGGCAGAAATCTTAGGATGCAGATGTAGGGGGAACACAGATGAGCTTTCAGGGGATTCATAAATCCTGGAGGATGCTTTTAAGCCCACATGCAGAACAAAGGACTGACTGTGTTCAAATGTGATAAGAGAGCTTAGTCTCACCACAAGTCTGAGTCTGATCCAGAGCAGTTTTCAGTTTTTAAGTGTCCCTGAACATAAAAAAAATCAACATGGGAATATGGGGTCATTAATTCTTTCCTCAATTTCCTTACCTTAGATCTAACTGGTGGCAAAGTCAATAAGAAAGGGTTGGTAAATTTGGATGGTGAAGAAATACAAGTTTGACCTTTATTTAGGCTGATCTCTTAAATTGTACTTTAGGTTTTAGTGTTTTAATATTTTTTTTAATTTTGGTTATGAAATACCTCCACCGCTATAATTCTGTTGCAAATGCTCACATATCCAGACTATCCTTCTTTCATTTAACAAAGCCATCAATCTGACCATACTTCCTGCGAAATTTGAATATGGAAACACTGAAAAAACATTTCTAAAATGTCATCCCAGTAGGAATATACATATCTTATTCATCTTATACATGTTAGTAGTTTGACATTTTCAGATAAATACAAGTTTTTGTTTTTGCCTGGAATTAAATGAAATGGCACAGCATTTGTGCCTGCATGGTAAATACTTAGTGTAGTCAGTTACTGGATTTAGTTTTGCATTTAGACAGACTTGTTCAGAACAAAGTTCACAAAATCTGAGTGCTGTCAACATACTACATGTAAGCAGTGCATGATTAGCAACTTTTTTATAAATGCTTATTTCTGTCTGTATTTAACATTTATTTTAGTTTTTTTTTCTGTCACTGTTCTTTTGTTAGTTTCCTTTTCAGAACACGTACGCTGCTACACACACAGAGCATAGTAATGTGAAGTATGTGAATTGGTTTAACATTACTGGAGCAGCAACAAACTGGCAGTAAAAACATATAATATAAGTAATATAAAAAAGAAAAACAAAATAACTAAAGCTTTTAACCTTAGTGACAAAAAAATGAAGAAAGCCAGATAAAAAAATTATTATTGTTTGTATTATATTAATTTATAGTATGCCACAGAAAACAATTGTTAATAGTATTTAGGTCACATTTTTAAATTATAAAATATAAGAAAAAAAAAAACATTTTCAGACAGTGGTGATCCTTAATGAAGACAGAAATAGCTTCACACTTTGCTATTTGCGTCTGTCACCCCAAAAAATACAACACTACAATTCAAAACTGAAAGACTGGCAATCTAGACTGAGATCCCAACAAGTTCATGGTTGTGACATAGAAAAGCATTGGCATGTGACTTGAACAAATTGGTTAAAAGCTGTCATTTGTTCAGTGAACAGTACTGTGCGCCGTGTTACAGCCAGCAACAATTGATGATATCTGAGTTAAGATCAAGCACTTTTCTAACACACCACAGAGCAGTGCCAAGTTTTAATTCCCATCAGTCCTGTAAGAGAAATTGCAGTATTGCTAAAGGAGACTTTTGACCATTGACCTGAAAAGTAGCACCAGCCCTATAATCCCCCCCCAAAAAAAAAAGTGCTCAAGGATTTCTAAAACAAAGAAGTGAATTGCATATCTGCTATTAAATCGAGCTGGGCTGACTCTGAGTCTCTTGTAGGTTTAGGATCAGTGGCAAAACACTAGTTTGGAAGGAAAGGCAAACAGTCAGCCCAGTCTTGAGCAGCTTTCCTTGGAGAAAGAGGGATCCATGCTTTTTCAGCAGCTGGAGACTTAGACTCCCCATCCACAACAGACGTGTAAATAACCTTTCGCTTGACACCCCCAGTGATTTGGCATCAGACCCTCCACCGAGGGTAAGGGGGCATATCACATGGCACTCCACCAGAAGTTAGTGGACACTATTAAGAATCACTTATCCAGAATTATTTACTTATTGATTCCCAATCCAGAAAATATTTCCCTAACTATTATTTTAATAAAGAATAACTAATTAAACAACAAATTATGAATTATTCTTTGAAGTATTATACTATCAAAATGTTATCTACTCTTCTGATTTTGCATTGTGATTTGTTATTTGGAGACATACTAGTTGTTTTTAATTAGTTCTAGGACTAATTTAAAACTAAGTTCTAAAACTTGTTTGTTCTCATTTCCAAATTTCTCAAGATAAACCTTGGTTCTCAAACATAGATAAGACTAAATCTTAATATTGCATAATTGTTTGTTTTTCAACCATTTTTATTAGTTTCATTTATTATTTTATTTTGCTTCGTAGATTAAGAGTTTAACAGAAATATGTTTATCTTGGAATTGAGTTATTTTTGTTAATTCATATATTTTAAGGATAAATTGTTGTGAATTTATTCTATTTGTGTACAGAGTTTTGCTGTTCAGTAATGCCAGTGCTTGAGTCACTTTTTAATCTATTGTCCACCACCACCACCACCTCCACCACCACCATATTAGGCTGGTATTCCTCAGACAATACTTGAAAGAGAAAATAGTTATTTAATAAAATATTAAATAATGTAAGCATCCTGAATGCACTACATTTAGATCCACTTAATATCTGGTTGTAGAGGCAAAACCTTGGGCAGATAAAAAAAAAAAAAGTGAATGCAGCTTAAAGGTGTAGATGTATAGGTGTAGGAATAGTTATACATTTCTTTTGTCTCTTGTTGAAGGTCCCAGGTCGTTGTGTTCCTATGTTTTAAAAATGTCAACATTAAACCCTTAAGTAATTACTATATATGCAGTTTCTCAGTTATTCCAGTAATGGGGTTTCTTCAGATTCGGCACAAGCAATTATGAGCTGAATACAAAAGTAAAGATTCGCGGCTCTCTTCAAAGGTCACATTCTTTCACATTTTTTAAAAACTATCCTTTAGAATAGTAGGAATTGCCCACAAAATCCTTCATTATGTTTCATGCTGTGCTTTGTTTCTAAATCTTTTGGACAGAGTTGGAGGTAAATCTAAAGTAAATTATATATTTGAAAATACAACTTTGAGCAAATCTTTTGTCAGCACTTTGTATAAAATGTAGGTTTAAATTCCAAATGTCTTCAAGGAATTCTATAAAATGGCAAACCTGCTCCAGAGACTGTTGGTTTGCCTGAAATCACAAAGGATTTTTCAGCAAGCAAAGACATTAATAACCTGACAAAGCGGAGAATTTTCTTTAGCGGCTTGAATGGTCCTTGATACTGACCTGAAACAAATAAGCTTTTTGGACTACAGTCAATGTCTCCAGCATTTGTCAGGAGCAGTTTACTTGTATTTCTCCTGCTGTGAGAACACCAATTCAGCTTCACAAAAGCTCACTGCTTCCCTTTTGTCTTCCTCAGATCTACTGTGCTTATGTCACCATTCATCTCTAAGGGTGTCACTCGAGATCCATACTTCATCATTTTTGGATTTGTCTCTTTAAGTGCATGTATGTAAATAAGCAGTATGAATTTAATTGAACATCCAAAGTTCTTATTGGGTAGTTTCCTTATGCATCCCTTTGCTTATGCATTATTCCTTTATATTTACCCCAAGCTTTTACCCTTCAAATACACATTTGTTCAATTATGTTCTGTTTAAGGAATGCAACCATCTGTCAGAAGGATAAAGATTGTTTTTTTTGTTGTTTTTTTTGTTGTTTTTTGTGGTTCCATTGCCTCACAAAACATTCTCAGAGTTGGGATCATCATATTCGTAGATGTAGAGATGCTTGAAGAAGACTCGTGAGTTTCATTTCACTCTCATGCTCATCCTGTTTCATTTTTGCATGGAAGCATGTCAAGCAATATCAAAAGCATTACTATCCTTCTCTGTATTTCTACCTTTATGACTACTATTGGTTCCTTAATTAATGCAGAGTTCATCAGTTGGGGGGTTGAAGGTTTTTATGAATGCACTGGGTCATATCTCCACTGGAATACTCAGCACAGTCCAAAGTTTGTACTGGGGTTGTGGTTAAATGCTTCATATCAGTTTTCTAAATATATATTTTGTCAATAATGCATAATGATGACAGTGCAGGACACATTTATTGGTACCCCTAGTACACGTGCATAAAAAATGTCAAAACAAATGTATCTTTCCGGCAGTAATGTATTGTATTACACAAAAATCTCAGGAAAATCCAACCTTTAGTTTGGGTAAATTTATTCGGCATGGGAGAAGAAATGTCATGTTATAAAATGTATTTTTTAACAACATCACTGGTGGCCCAATTATAGGCTCCCCTGCTGTCAAAAGTTTGTAAAACCCTCTGTTGCCAGCAGGACAACACTTAGTCTTCTCTTATAACATTTGAACAAAGTTTGAGCACACAGAGAGTTGTGTCTTTGACCAATCCTTTTGCACAATCTCTCATCATTATCCAGCATTCTGGCTCATCTCTGTATTCTCTTTTCTTCAACTCACCCCACAAGTATTCTATATGATTTCACGTCTGTGGACTGAGCTTGCCAGAACAATTAGGAAGAAAATGATTTTGTATCTCGTGAATCCTGTCTCTGTTCATTTGGCCATTTATTTTAGGTGTTTCTGTTGAAAGACCAAATGACATCCAATTTTATGTTTACTGGTAGAGTCCATTTTTACAAAAATAATCTGGTTTTTCAAGAATTTCATAAAGCCATACGCTCTAGCGAGGTTCCCCAGTACCTTTGGAAAAGAAACGGGCCCACAGCATAACAGATCATCCATACTAAACAGTATGCATATTCATATAGCCCTTCTGGAGTGTTTGTTGCCTAAAAGTCTCTGGAGACCAAAGCACACAACTCCAGTTAAAAGTTCCAATAGGCTTCAGGAACCTCCAGGCCTTTAGATAGGTAATTATAGGACACAAACATCCTATCATCATAAGGGTTTTTTCTGCCATGCCTCCCAAATGATTGGTTATGTGGATGGCATCTAAATGTTTGTATGCAGAGTTTGTGACCCCAAGATTACACTATCTGCATTATCCAACAGTGAGTTTTGGAGATATTTACCTTCCTTACCATCATGATTATAGTGTGTTGGCAAGGTAGATAGATATGGATCGTTATTCACGGCCTTGTGGCCAGTGACTTAAAAAGTGGACCTCTGGGTCATGCCATGTAAACCCAAGGAATACAGAAAATCCTGTATTACTAATACTATATTCCAGGAAACTCTGATCAACTTTGATATGTAAAGCATAAATAAAGCCTATTTTTAAGAATATTTATTTTAACTCATCTTAATTTAGAATTTTTTCGCTGTTGAATAAATGCAGTCAAATTGAAGGCTGGATTTTTCTAAATTTCAATGTGAAATTATGGTACTGAAATAAATTACTATATTTTAAGTCTTTTTTACATATCTTTATCATGTGTGCCAACAAAGGTGGCCTGCGCTTTAAATCTGCTTCGTATCCGAGAAAATAAATGTGTATGTAAATGAGTGTATGTTTTGCAGATGTGCTGATTCGATTGGAATCTCCAGTGTTTTTTAAAGAATGGGGCGGCGGGGCATTTCTGACTTGTACAAAACTGTCACCTTTGTTTTAAGCTTTGTTTGTGCTCCTTTGGACTTTCCTATTGTGTGCTGAACCATTCATTAAGTGCCGCCAGACAAAACCCTTGCGCTGCCAAAGAGATCACAAGCAGGAAGAAAATATTTCTACTAAAGGATAGATGCTGTACAAGCATACTACGCCAAAGAGAAAAAGGCAAGGTTCAGATCCTACTTATGTTTTGAAGTAGGATTTCAAATTTTGAACCAACTGAGCAGAATTTCACCTCCATGCATGAAGATGTTTGTGAACTTTATAAAATCAAAGGAGCATAGGGCATTCCTGATGTCAACAAAATACAGTTACTGTGTTGGAAATTCGACTCTCCTCCTACTTAACACGCTGTTGCAATATTTTATTGAAAAAGGTATTAATAAAAATAACGTAATGCCTGTACACCAATGAGTGGAAATTCTGTTTCTGAACCACTAAAAAAACAAAAGAAATTATACATGTAACCTCTGAAAGAAATTATCTGTTAATACTGTAAATGGTAAATATAACTAAATCTAGCTTACAAAATGTAAAAAGAACACATCAAACCTGTGGGATTTTGTGCAAATGAACAAGTTGACTTGTTTCGCTCTCTAAGCTGCAGCTGGGGGATGAGTCTGAGTTTAAAGAATATCATCTCCAAGATTTTTGTAAAAAAACCTCCAAACGTTTTGGTTTTAGATGCATTGCATGCAGAGAATATTGCATCTGACAAGCAACATGATGCAACAACTATGTTGTGTCTGCACCTGTTTTTTGTATGGTAGGAAATAATGTCAAATATGAGGACAATTGTGACAAAACATACATTTGAATCTCAAAATAAGGCTTTGTTATAGATTATTTTCCTTGGTATTCATAAATAATTTAATTTCTTAACTGTTATCAGATGGCTTAAGTAATTATCTTTCATATGCTGGCTCTCCTTGATCATGACCTCCTACACATGTTGTATTGCGCCTGCTGACGCATGTTTTTACCTCTTGTCTGAAACCCAACATTTTATTTTTCATCCCTGCAAGGTCTTTCTCTCTGAAAAATATCTGCTTGTTATTTTGGAAATGGGATCTATCAAAAAAGCAGATTTCTTTTTTTTTTCAGTGCACTGATGAGTAATGTAGTTTGAGAAAATTAAGGTCAATTTTTGCTGTTGCATTGTCTTAAATATTTAAACCTGATGCAAATGTGTTGTATTAAAATGATTTAGGGAAATCTGCAGCAAATCATGCACATTTCTAGAATTTCACAGTAACTGAGATTTAAGAAAAATATGCATACATATTCATGAATCCAAGATTATATATACTACTCAGATGTAGTAGAATTTGTAGGACTGGGTAACCACAGAAGTTAAAAAAAGATACTAAAAACTGCCACAATTTCTTTTTCAATTCAAAAATTTAGATTTCAGAAAATAAACTGACCACAAATTGCAAATTTGTTTGGAAAATGAAAGGCAACCAATATTATTTTTCATTTAACCATTTTTTGCCTCGATTTGAATTCATTTGACTTGCTTTAAACAATCAACATTTTACTGTTCAATAATTTGCTTTGCTATTTGCATCTGCAGTTTTCTATTATTCATAAACAATATGCCACTAATTGCAAACAGTTAGGTGCCAATTATGCACATATGTCATATTTCTACCACATCTGATCCTCTTATAAGCTACTCCAACAATGTTTATTTACTGGAACATGGTTCCCACAGACTTTGTTGGGAGAGATTGGCTTTATTAACCAATCTGGTTAAAGTCATGTTTACTCCGTAAAAAGATAGACATGCATGATGATTAGAGGTACAATTTTTGTTGAATTGTAGTTTAATTTTAATAATGTTCAAGGAAAAACATTAATTTTTTTAACTGTTATCGCCTTTCTGTAGGAAATTGGGAAGCAACCAGAAGAGCTGTTGAACCCGGCTGAGTACATAAGCTACCAACAAGCCTCCAACATGGAACAAGTCCCCGAGTCTCAGTCTGCTCCAGCCTACCCTCCTGTTACTTTCTTGCCCCAGCATCCTTACACTCAGCACCCAACCAACGAGCCTATGTACTCCAACACGAGCTTTCCCACCCATACCCCCCGAGCTGCATTCTCTTTCCCTAAGGAGCAATCCGTGTGACCATTCTATATAACCCTCTCATAGCAAGAGGCAACTGGTTAGTCCAACAAAATGCTTCTTAAAAAACAAAGAAAAAGCTCTGTTAAAGAGATGTGCATCCATCCCTGACTTTGCTTTCATTTATTACTTTTGCTTAAAATTTTTGTGGGCTCTCCCCTCTCTTTTATGACCGTATCCCTCCACCCCTTGTGTATTGTGTGCTGCTTGCTCCACAGAAGCTGTAGGACTTCAGTCACCTTGTGATTTTAGCATAGTCGCCACCAAAAGCCTGCCTCCACCACTCAAGCCTTCGCCCTGCATATGTGCCCACACTTCCTGTTTGCTTTTGCTCCTTCACCTTTAAATACAGTGCCTTGAAAAAATATTCATTACCGTTGAAGTGTTTTACATTTTGCCACACTGCAACCACAATATTTATGTATTTTTGGAAAATGTATGATAAACCCAAACATCACATTATGCAATTGTGAAGTGAAAGGAAAATAAAACTTTGTTTTTTTTTCTTCAGTGTTTGGCAAATAAAACTCTGCAATGTAGTGTGCATTGTATTCAGCCCCTTTTTCTCTGATCCCACAATGTAGTTTATTGCATTCAGAAGTTGTTCAGTTTAAAAAAATCTTTATATAAGAGTTTCAAGAAAAGGCCTTAAAAAAGCTAGAAGTCCTATTTGAAGATTGCCACAAGAAATCTAGTGGACAAATCAAATTTGTGCTAAAAGGTGCTCCATTCAAATGAAGGCAAGATAGAAGTCCAATGAAAAACTGCAAAAAAACCTAATACTGTTACTATACAAACTTTGAAGCACTGTGGTGGCAGCATCGTGCTATAAGATAAGGAAGCTGGACAGACTGGCTACTGGTTGCAGATGACTTTATTTTGGGGTATTCCAGTGAAGGGGGGCAACTTTAAATGCATGCCACACATTTCAGATAGCCATTTTAAAAAGAATCAAATGTCAAAATCATGCATGCTTTTCTTTCCATTTCACAATTATGTAATACATTGTGTTGGTCTGCCATATAAAATCCCAGTAAAAGACATCTAAGGTTATGGCTGTAACGTGACAAAATCTGGAAACGTTCCAAATATGAATACTTGTTGCAAGGAACTGTATTTTGCTTTCTGCCAACCATTCAGTTGTGTACAGAAAAAGCCACTCAAGATTTTTCTTTCCTTTTTCTCTCCCACCTCCCTGCAGTAGTTGTCACTTTTCATAGGAATGTGCTTTTTTGTTTTGTTTTGTTGCTTGCTTAAAGGTCATACTATATACAGTAACTGTGATTGGGTGTTTCTTTTGGTAAAAAAATAAAAATAAAACAGAAAATTTGAGTTTTGACATGGACTACCCAATTAATTACATTGGAGATTTTAGTTTGCAGTTTTCCAGCAGAACCTATCATTACCATTAAGAACGGTTTTGCTGTTAAGATCAGCTATTTTGGACTATTGGAACTACAAATGCACTGAGCAGGATTTTTCTGACCGATACAGATTTCTGATTTCCTTTGGGGTCTGAGCTGTCAATTCCAATATTTACTTTACATAGCACACAAGAGAAAGTGTAATACAGATTTGTTGATAGAGGACATAGTTTTAAATCCAACAGAAAACGAAGGAGCCACATATATTGTTCCCCTTTATTAAACTAAATAAACTGCTTTAAGGTACATGCTTGTGGTAGATGTCTTAGTTTTGATGCATTTTATAGATAGGAAAAAATCTAATCTTATCACCAATCGGAGATAATGTGGCAAAGAACAGCCAATTCTGATCTCTCGCCAATTTATTGGTGCATTTCTAATTAGAACAGAATGTTGTCCTCATTAACTAGAACAAAAATCAAAGGGCTTGAACTCAACAGCATCTATTTTTCTCATTTGCTCATTCGCACCGTATTATCCATCCAGATTAGTATTTTATTGATATCTACCCGTAGTTGCCAAAGACATTGTTTTAGTCTGTTAATTTGCTTCACTTGCCAACGTTTACAGTAGAGCTACCTTATTTGATGGCAAATAAACATATTGCTGTTGATAGCGATGCGCTGCACAATCCCAGTTTACATGATCGCTTTACCATATGCTGTATTTTCCATATCTTTATGTAAAAACACAAGTTTATTACAGATGTTGAGGCTGGTTTCTTTGTGGGTTCTTTGCACAGTTATCAAGTAACAGGAGTAATAAGTGAAGACAATCACATACTTGGCTTGTCCTCAGGAAAACCAGCTGTTACCAGTAACTAGTTTGGTTATCATTACGAGAGAAATGGCTTTTCCAAGGACAACCCACACATTTAACGTATTTAAATATTGTTTTGAAAATGATTTGTACGAACTATAGCCTAAAGAGTTACAATGAGTCTGTGGTAGAACTGTATTTTTTTTAAAAGCTTAAGTATATAAAATAACACTTATTTTCAGAGTCCATTTTACAGTGTGACTTTTCATTTCAGACCATATATAAGCTAAAATGTTAGAGCCAGTTTCAGGATGCAGCCTCCTGCACACAAGCCCTCCAGACATACACAATCTGCTGAAAAACTGAAAGTTCACATTGTTGCGCCATGTCAGATGTAAGTTTAGGGGGGGAAAAAAATCAGTAAAGGAACTACTTGTGTTTGTTTGTGCTTGATGTGAAAAAAAAAAAAAAAATCCTGATGATGTTGAAAGGTAATTTAGTGTTTACTCATAATGGTGGTTATTGGAACAGAGTTAAAACTTATGAGACTTTCTCCTGTGCTCACCTTTTTGTCTTGCAATGGCTCTATGTGTGCTAGCGTTTAGTTTAAGCAGTGGTGTCTGCTTGGAACCGCTGAAGGACTTTGATGTTGCTGTACCTGCTGTGTGGAAAAAAACCCCACTAAAACTCATCTTTGTCTTTTTGTGACACGTTTAGTATAAATTAATCTCTTTTTATTATTATTTTTAATATTATTGCTGTTAAAGATTATGTGTAAGTGCTACTATTTGCTGCGGAACATGGTCACAATAGCATTTACATATACTAGACTGTCTGTACTCCAATTTTAAACATAATAATTGCCATATTGTTCTTCACTCAACAAGTTCTGTTCAGCCTTTTGTAAGATTGCAAGGTTTGCATTCAGTTATGTTTTTTCTTTTACTATTAACGAACAGTAGAAGCCACATTTGTTTTGAAGTCTCCTGCACATTTAAGCAAATTATAGATATCTAAGACATTTTAATGCCCAGGCTGAAACAATATAATACAGTTTAACCTGTTTTTTGTTAGTTTGTTTTACATTTTTCAGGTTATGGTTTCTGTAAATATGAACATTGTATCTAAAATGTGGGAAAAAAAATATTGCAGTTTAACATTAAACTTCACAAACTACCTATGTTATGTTTGGATTTTTTTCTCCACTTGCCTTTTACATTTTTTAAACATTTGAGTCAAACTATTTGAAACCTGCATTTTAAAGTCTCTTTTGGTCCACACTAACACCTTTAATTTTGAGGTTTAGTATCGAAATGGTGCAAAATATTGTAGATATTCCTAGATCTGAACTTCTCCCTACAAGACCACCTCCTCCCAAGAGACTTTAAAATGTCTTTGAAAAAACCTCATAATTTAGCCAAAGCATCATATCCAACAATGATAGTGTACTGTGTAAAATTGCCTCATAAAACCAAAAAAAAAAATGGTTTTGTCAATAAGGGTGGCACCACTTCTGTGTTTTTTTTTTATTTTGGCACACTCTTCTTTGAAACGTTTCTTTACTGCATCCACATGGGAGGCTTTTTAAACCTGAATGGCCTGTTAAGAGTCATGCTACAGCATCCAGCATGAAATGGATTTCAGTCTGGACATTGACTAGGTCACTCCAAGGTCTCATATCTGTTTTGAGTCATCCAGATGTGGAATTATTGGTGTGATTGTCCTGCTACATAACCCGAGTGTGCTTAAGCTGAAAGTCACAAAAAGATGGCCGAATAGTCTTGAAGATTTTCAGGAAAACATGGTTCCAACAATTATGGTTCCAAAAATTAGGGTACAGCTGTTGCGTCAAGGGGTCTTACCCATCAGCCAAGTGGTGAAATTGGATGATGAGATTCTCAGACCCATGGACCCTCTCAGTCTCCCTCAAAAGTGACCTATGGTAGGGCAGTTTTCTGATTAAAGTATTAGAGCCCAGAATTCTGGGCCATGAAACCCTAACTTTATATGCTGAGAGAGACAAAAAATACTCTTAAACATCAAAGCTTTATTCAGATCAGATAGGATTTTGAACATTTATTTCTAATAGAGGAAACATATTTGTTATGTACATCCAGGTAGCTTATCAACTACTATTTTACATATCCATCTTATTTTTAGTAATACATCCTGACCAGATCATGCTCCTGGGCATCAAGTAGCACTAGCATAGTAACAAATCTAGATTACAACACAATATGATATGCACTATTGGGTTTTTAAGTACATAAAAGGATTTTAGAAATATGTTTGGTAAAACTATGAGTGATCTTTTTTTTTAAGTTTTCACAAATGTAAAGATTTTATAAACAACCCTTGTTTTGAATAATCTTTTAGTATAGATTCATCCAGTTTATCTTTGATCAAATTATTTTTGATTTTGAAATGCATTTGATAAAATCGGGCTGATTGCATCAATAGAAAGCTCCAAAGCAGATGCTTACTTAAGCATGATTAGTGTTTTTACAGTGCTTTTTTTTAACCCAAAATGCTTCTCCACAATCTGTTTAAAAGTGGTGGAGTGGAGGCTTCTTCAGTGCTTTTGTAGCAGAGTGTTGTCAGTCAGCCAGCTGAGTGATTTTGTCAACACAACAGGGCAACTCAAGAATTGATTCCTCTCTTACCTTTAAAATAAGACCCTAAAACAATGAAACAGTGTGTCAAACTTAAGCCATTTAACTTAAAAACCACCAGACAGTCACCTGTGAACTACAACTGGATACCACTTTTTGAGACTGACTTCAATGAGAAATATAGCGCCAACCTAAAAACACAAGATCTCATGCTTGCAGGCATTGTGAAAGCTGAGTTAACACCCTCCGGGGCTCTTAGTACTGGTTCTTAAGGACCACGTTTATACATACTGTGCAAACCTTTACACATAAAATCCAACAGATAATGATCACTGTTATTAAAAACCAAATGCCAAGTCCGTACCATCACCTAAAATACTCTATGTTAAAACATAATTACAAAGCACATACAATAAATGTCACTGAAATTATTCTAAAAGGCAATTCAACCTGAAAAGACTTAAAAATGAGAGAAACACAGAGACAGCAATTACAGGCGTTTATTTGCTGGTGTTTGTTTTCTTTTGGTGCTCGGATCTGGTGGAAGACATGGTTGCTGATAACAACATGAGCTTGAATGAATATCTTAGGGTTAGAACTAGAGAAGTCTTCCCCCCAGGATCCTGATACTGGTGGTGGAGTGTAGGCCTGAGTAGATAAGGGAGTCAAAAGGAGCTTGAAGCCTGATGGTGGAGATGGGGCGGAGGAGGGTCGAAGCTCCTCTGAAGAGCAGGAGATTCTGCACATGAAGGTCTTTTAAAGCGAAGTCGTCATGGATGATTGGCTGAAGAGGAATGTGGACCAGAGGCTGATTGGGTGGAGCAGAGAACATATTGGAGTAATTAGATGGAGCCAGAAGTAGAGGTGAGCCTTTCAAGTTGAATTTTCATCTAAACTCCATTTCAATGAGATTGGTAATGTTTACATAGAATTTAAGTAGGTGGTTCCTCTTTAGATTAACTGGTTTTGCATATTTTCTATGCATCTAGATTTTTTGGGGGTGTATACAGTAGAATATGTGGCCTGTTATTGTGCTGTAAACTTTAGGTTAGATTTCAGTAAATTTATAACCTAGTAAAGACTGTTTCATTATATGAAAACCTTAGAAATGAAAGATTGTTTACTTATTTTCACGACTGTATAGTAGATGGAAAACAACAAAACAGAAAACACAGCACTTATTACTGACCTAACAGCAAATAAAACTTTAGCTATGTACTGTTATACCAAAATAAAAAAAAAATAGGATGTTAAATCAGAGCAAATAATGTGATTCTTATTAAATATTCTGAACTTGCATCTTCCACGGTAAATCCTGTAAAGTTCTTAAGAATAACTAAAAGTGTTTAATTTGGTATGCACCTTTTAGGTAATTGACGTTGCAATACTAACTATTCTATATTATTATATATTCTTATAGTATAATTTATATTATTCTAACATGTGTGAACAACCACAGTGTTAATACATTCTTCTAACATTCACACAGTTTAGTTTTTAATACTTTTATACAACAAATAAATACAGATTAAGATGTTTTTTTTAGCTTGAAATGCTAATAGTAATTACTGTGGTTAGTATAAAAATGACCTAATATTTTGGCAGAAGACCCCCATCAGAGTAGTTTTAGTTTGGACATTAAGAAAATGATTTGAATCTTTAATAAAAATTTCTCTTGATTCTCAAAATTGCGATTGCTCTGATAGCTGCGTTTTACAGGTAGGACACTGACTCCTCTTAAGTTCCCCACATCATACATATTCTGGAAAAACAAAAAAAACTAAAATGCTGAACTAGCCCTGAAATCATTCAGAATCAACAGCATTTGTTTTCTGATATTTTCTTTTCAGATTGAAAGGTAAATAGTTAGGTAACACTAACAGACTTTTTCCTTCCTAAACCAAATGCCGAAACATGTTGAGATAAGAGGTGTTTACAAGGCAACAAGGGGAACTGCAAAAATACCTAATTTTCGTTGTCCGATGAGCTAACCTCTCCCTCCTACTTCCCTATGTCTAAATGGATTGCTCAATCCAACTCTCCATCCAACGGGTCCGGACTTCCCTAAACCTGAAAGGTCTTACTAAGCAGGTTTACTGAAAGTTCTGTTTAAGCTGGTGTCGGGAAATGACTCGCCTAGCCTCTGACAGCCTTCATCCAAAAGTCTCGCCCTTCTTCAACTGGAGGTCTGGACGACTGAGTAGCCTATCGCAGTCATCCACACTTTCAACAGTCACTTTTGCTCATGGCTGCTCATTCCCTAATTTTACAACTGGCTCTTGGTATATGGGCTAGGTTAAGTTTATTAGCTCAGCACGAACCCCAAGGGCGCTTTTTTAACAAACGTGGCTAAGGCAACCTATAAAAACCTCCTAAAATATCTTGGAACCAGGCAACAAGACTTTTTACCACCAATGAAAAACCAACAATACGGTGACTCAAATAATTGAATGTCCATGATTTAACTAGAATTTTATATGCTTTCTTTAATTAGTAACGCTTTTGCAGGGGTCAGTAACAGCTTAAATTGGGCAACACAAAATAATTTCAATAATAGAATGAAACAATCAACTCAACCTGTCTTTCCCTGATGCTGAAACTATTGAGTTTGGAGAGGCTTTGAAGACGGAGGCTCATCCATGCACCTGATGGAGAAGTTTCTTCTGGTAACGAGTGGTTTCTTGAAGGGAATACGACTTAATCTTCAGGTTTCTTCCTTTAAGTGGCAGGCACTGATGCTCCAGGCTTCGATGGTTAAGCAGGATCTTTGTGGTTATATGTCTCCGAAGACAGTAGTTTCCAGAGGCTAAAGAGTTGAAGGAAACCCGGGGACATAAATGAGGTTGATTCAGGACTTCCAGAAGCCTGAAACTTAGAGCAATCAGCTGTTCAATCAAGTTCACTTCTGTTGTCTGGATAAAATGGCTTTAGATGAAATCAGATTCTTAATCTTGAGGCACAGTCCTTCTAAGGCAAACGGTTGATCCTCTTTTTAATGCAGTCGATCAGCTGGGCTGTGTCTCTGTTCCTTTTCCATCTAAGCTTCTTTTCTCCGTCCGATCTTGTTCGCCGGTCTTCTGCGAGGAAACAACCCCGTTCCCTCCTTCAGCATTGCTTTTATGGTGCTTGATGCTTTCACCAGTCAGCCCCTTATTAGGCTTCTCAGTTATTGGGCAACCTATTCAGCTCAGCTTCTTGGTTATTGCTCAATACTTTGGTCATGGTCATCGTGACCTACTGATTCTGTTTCTCGGCCTTGTAGATGCCGATAAAAGCCACGCAGCTGGCTGCAGTTGCATCCTCCCTTCCTCCTGTTTAGACTTCAAAAGGTTCGCTGTCAGCATGCAGCTGGCTCTCGTCACTCCTAGTCGTCCTCC
Organism: Girardinichthys multiradiatus; assembly: GCF_021462225.1. Classification (NCBI taxonomy): domain Eukaryota; kingdom Metazoa; phylum Chordata; class Actinopteri; order Cyprinodontiformes; family Goodeidae; genus Girardinichthys; species Girardinichthys multiradiatus. Next base: position 43,918,470 of record NC_061810.1, read on the forward strand.
AGTTCTTTCCCTAATCTGCTCAGTTTGAAACTTTACACAGTATTACACATTTCATTCTTCAGCTTTCAGCACTTACTTTAAAACAGAGTTACAAAACCATCACTTCATTCTTTTTATTCATGCTTCACAAATGATTAACGTTATATCTCTCTCATATATAGCAGATTGAGAATGTCAAACCTTAATGTTTTTTACTCTAATTCTCAGTTCTTACCCACATTTTAATCATACTTCTTTTAACTTGTTAATCAAAGGTTACTAATTTCATTTAATACATGTGAAAGAGTGTAAAATTATCATACATCATTGGATATTTGTTGTTTATATTTGAGCAAAAGATAAGACAGATAACATGTGGCAGATAATACGTAGCTCCACGCAGGCCTCTCCAGTCTCTCAGCTCCAGAATATGAGAACATGCTTGTTTCACTGTCTACTGCTTCAACTGTGTGTTTTAATAATTATTGCATGGATTACACATAAGGATATTTATTGTAACTTTTATGGAGTTAACTGTGAGCAGTTACTAAATGTGGGCTGCACGGTGGCGCAGTTGGTAGCACTGTTGCCTTGCAGCAAGAAGGTCCTGGGTTTGATTCCCAGCTGGGGGTCTTTCTGCATGGAGTTTGCATGTTCTCCCCGTGCATGCGTGGGTTCTCACCGGGTACTCCGGCTTCCTCCCACAGTCCAAAGACATGCCTGTTAGATTAATTGGTCACTCTAAATTGACCTTAGGTGTATGAATGAGTGTGTGCATGGTTGTTTGTGTGTTGCCCTGCGATGGACTGGCGATCTGTCCAGGTGTACCCTGCCTCTTGCCCATAGACTGCTGGAGATAGGCACCAGCTCCCCCGCGACCCACTATGGAATAAGCGGTAGAAAATGACTGACTGACAGTTACTAAATGTTGCATGGATTACATGGAAAGATCTCACCTTATTTTGACATCATATAAGGTGCCATGCCAAGGAAAAGTTTCCTTGCTATAATTCATCATGCTGGTTGACAGAACCAAACTGCATTCATGCAGTTTTAGAAGCTGTAAAATAAAGCTAATTTAAAAAACTGCTGCCTGTTATACTATACCTATAGTAAATCCAAAAACAGGTAAAGGATAAAAAACTTAACCATTTTGTTTATCTTTTGTTTCTGTTTTCAAACAAATGTCTCAAAAAAACAAAATTATTAATTTGAGCCAAACCACCCTAATAACTATATACTCACCTTAATTACTATACACCATAACAAAACAATATCCTAATGAGTAAAAAACAATCCAATATCACTCTGACTTTACAATAGGTGATAAGGCTGTGTTCTGTGTTAATATTCACAGCTTTTATTTAAGAAGTGTGAAACAAAAACAATTATTTTAACACCAGTTATAGTGACCTCTTGAAATGAAAGGAAATGTGTGGCAAAAACAAAACAAGATAAAGCAATATAATAAATATAGAATGATACATTTGCCACACACCCAGTTTTAAAAACAGCTGTTTTTCCCATCCTTAGAGAGTAGCGTTCTTTGTAACTAGGGACCCCCGAAAGATAATAAAAAGAGAGGTGCGGACAGATGTTTTTCAGAGCGGTAGGAGATTTGTAACTGAAGCACATCTCTGTCCGTTCTCCTCGCTGCGAGTGAAATAACTAATTATTTGTCTTTCTCTTCTTTTTTGTGATGCTATAAGTATTTTAGGTTGTTTAAACCTGCCATTAATTTGGTCCTTCGAAACCGGATTCCAATTACGCCTGATGATTCCAGCGAGTTGGTAGACTCCAGTAAAGACCGTGCGCACGGCAGTCTTTATCAGACTCACAGACCCTTTCCGGGACTGGATCTCGGCCCGCCCGCTGGGGTCTGATGCCTGACGGAACTTTGAGAGAGAGGAGAAGACAAAGTGGTGAGTTGAGTTTGGATTAAAAAGTGTGACGAATGACTGGGGGTCATTGCGTGAACTAAAACCCTGTGAATCCTAGGCCCTAACAGGTAAAAGTAGGACGGCGGAGTCCTCTGAAGTATTAAGAAGTAATACTGAAAAATTCCGTATTTCAAGGACGGCGGAGTCCACGCTTAAGTATTTTAAACAAAAAATACTAAGAAAATTCCGCGTTTAAAAATGTGTGCATGTGAGAAATGAATGGAGGATTTAAATCACTAGGTGTTGCCTCATACCAAAGCAGTGGGATTGTAAGTGACTAACTTTTGTGGAAGCAAAGGCAAGATTTCTCCACTTGAAAGAGTTGAAGTGAGAATTACCACAAAAGGAGATTTTTCTGTCACCCTACTGAGCAGAATAATCCAGCATTTAGAATACCCTAGATATTTATATACTGGACCAAATTTAAATAAAAAAAAAAATGCGAAAAGGGGCAAGTAAAATAAACTAAAAATGAATAATAATGTAAAGATTGGAAATTTATAGAAGCACAGGATCAAATTAAAATATAAAAATTAAAATATTTAGATAAATGGATCACCACATTTCATTATGATGGTCGTTTAAACTTTAAAAAATTTGTTAATCTATAGGATGCTATAATTAAAAGTACAATAAAAGTAAACGTGATTTAAGAAAAAATGGACAAAGAAGGTTATGAGGATGTAGATTATTGGTCAAAAGTAACTAAAAAGAGAGAGATGTGATGCAGGAGATAAGAATGGACGTTTTTGTGGAAAGCAGAAAAGGTCAGAAGGCTAAGAAGTAATGTTTGATGGACTTGCAAAGTAGAACAGCAGGACAAAAGAAAGGGAGTAAAAAGAGCAGGTGGAAAGTTTTTGTTTTGTACCAAAGATCTGATGAGGTTTGACAGGATTGGATGGGCTAAAATGAGTCCCTTTGGTGAATAAATCCATCCCCACCATGGCTGTACCTCATGTATGTTTTATTTGTGTTTATTTTTTAAAATTATTGTTTTGAGACGCTGGAGGCTGTTGATACAGCGTGTCACGGAGGTTCATGGCATGACATGGGTTTTTTTTCTCTGTGTAACCTTAGAAAATATTTTACTCTTTTTAACAGTAGAACAAACAGAGTGAGAGGATTAATCGATAGGCTTACAGTTAGATACAGACGCAGAGCTGACTATGTAGAAATAGCCAGAGTGAAACAAAAAGAGGAAGAACCTTTTGAAGAATATAGGATTAGACTGACAAAAGTGTTTAAAATACATAGTGGTCTACAAGAAGATGAAAACGAGCAAGGAGCTTATCGACAGCAGTTAAAAAATGCACTACATGCTGGTTCCAGGGATGCAATTAATACCTGGGTAAGGAGACATTTTATAGGGTTCCCCACAGCAAATCTAGAAGACTATGTTAATCATGCCCTCCATGCAGAAAAAGTAATGAAGAATAAAAAACAAAAAAAGATAGTCAACACCTTTTTTCAGCAAGAAGAAGAAGAAGTTATTATCAAAACAACAGAGGAAGAGGCGGGCGACCAGGAGGTCGTCCCGAGCAGGCACAGAGTTCATGAGGAGTCCAGGACCCCCTACTCAGAGGCCTGATCAGCCGGCGACGGCGGCGAAGACCTGGAGATCGGCAGAGACGTAGAGACCTGGGCGGCCGGCGATGCCGCAGGTTGGTCGGGAGGCCGACCGAGCAGAGTAGTGGACCCTCAGTGCGGCAGATCAGGAGGCCGACCATGGAGCGTAGAAGGCCTCCCAGAAACTCTGTGGAACTCCAGAGGCTTGGAGGCAGGCGCCTCGTAGACAGGCTGTGAGCCAGGCACCTCGTAGACAGGCTGTAAGCCAGGCACCTCATTGACAGGCTGTGAGCCAGGTGCCTCATAGTCAGGCGTGGAGTCTGGCGGAACCTCCGAGACAGGAACAGAGCCGAGGGGACCAGAGACAGGAACAGAGTCTGGGGAACTCTCGGAGCCCAGAACGAGGACAAGCTGCTCCAGATTAATGAGCTGCCCTTGCAGGATTTGGAGCGGAGCCTGAGTGGGAGTATAGGATCTACCTGAATATAAAAGAGGAGTGAGAAACACAGCATAGTTGAAGGGCATATGCATGAGGAAACATAGAAGAGAGCATGAAGCAATACATCTCACCCTTAGAGACGAGCCAGGACGAGCGTTGCGAGGGTTAATGTCAGTGGGAGGGACCAAGGAGCAAGTTGAACGTCGGCAGAGCGGAGAATAGGAAGTGCTGACGTGGCAGAATTGGAGGCAAACTCCTGGAGAAGCTGAGTAAGAGATGATATGGTGCACTGGAGAGAATCCATGGACAAGATGATTGAGATGTCCAAGATGTTAAAAAACCCTGTATGGTGTCACGATAGACAAGGTTAAATAATATTTAATTTGATCTTTCCTGCAAATGTTTCTCTTTGGCCATGATAACCTTGCTCTCTTTTAAATCATCTGGTTCCAATAACACATTTTTTATTCATCAGCAAGATTATAACAGCTCTGAATAATCTATTTTAATTTAGCTTTATTTAGATGCATCTATTGTAATCTATTTTTTTAATGCAGTAAGTTCTCATTATATTAAAGAATGAGGTCACTATTTCTGTTAGTTGCTATTATTTTAATAATGCTTGGTTTACTTTAGGTTTCATTAGTTCTGAAAAAACTCACTCCTCATCAGTTTAGAAGGCTTAATAAAATTGATGAACACAAAAATGAAGAACATGTTTTGTCTTATAATCTTAGTTTGTCTTACCCAGTTTTATAAACACACCTGTACAGTTTCAGTCATCTATAGCTCTTCCCCTTTTAATTACACTTTGTATTTATTTCAAGTAACTAAAGTTTATTTCAATTAACTCAAGTTTTCTCAATTTCAGGAATAGTAATTCTGTCCAGTAATTTGTTAAGGAGCATTTCATCTTGTGTTAAATTTTAAATCTAATTTGATGATTCTGAACCTGACTGGAAAAAGTCCAAACATCTGTTTAAATCCTTTTGTTTCACCATAACAATTGACCTAATATTATGGTACTGCTGAGGATCATACTTGCACTTATAGGCTTTAATTATTATCATGCACATATACCCAAATTTTTACATAATATAAAACAAACATTTCACAAAAACAGACAGACAAAATGGACAAACGTTGGCCACATAAAATTTAATTACTCTGTTTGTAAAATAATTTTTTTAATTGAAGACAGGTCTATGAGCTTTCTTATGTTTATCAGTATTTCAATTCAGGTTGAACCTTTACTATCTTTATATGATTTTGGAAAAACAAATTCCGGAAACCTTATAGAGGTAAAAGTTTGGCAATGATCATAAGAACATCAGACCTTTATTAGCACTTTTAAAAGTCCCTCAAAGACGCTCTTTAATGAAACCAATAATTCCCATTCACACACATTCACACACTGACAACTTTTCCCCCCATGGCTGTCATGAACATCCACTTGATGGTTTTTTAGGATTTTGTATTTGTTTAAATGTAAAGCACTTTGAATTGCCCTGCCTTCAATGTGCTGTACAAATAAATATACTTAGTTACTTCTCTATCAGAGCAATTTCATTTACAATAATCCCCATATAATTTTCTTTTTATATTTTTTTAAAAGACACATTGTTTTCTCATAACCACTTTTGTTTCCACTAGGTCTGTTTTGAGTGCTTCAATTCTTTTTTATCCATCAAGGATCAATAAGGTTGTGTTTTCAGGGTCCACCTTGAAGGTGTTGTCTTTTGGGTCTGTCCAGTCTGGAGAACTGTCAGGTTATCCTTGAATGAAATCAAACCACACCCTGATGAAAAACGCTACCTGCACAAGAGTGAGACCAACCAAGCGTCCCGCCTGGAGAAAAGACCAACATCAGCAAAGAAAGACGCAGCTGCCCCTGCAACCTCCGTGCAGGCTGTGGAGCGTAGCCTAACTAATTGCAGCCTGGAAGATCTAGATAAAACAGAGCCGGTTCCAACAAAATATTTAAAAGCAAAGAAGAAGATAAAACAAAGTGCAGCCCAAGAGGAGCTCCTGTGTCCATTTAAAATGGAGCCCTTGAACCCAGAAAGAGAAGACAGTGAAATCAGTGGATCGGAAGAAGAAGAACCATCAGAACATGAGACCTCTGGGGCAGAAAGTGATGACATTGAAAGCCTGTTTTCAATCCCAGTGCAGCCGGTAACCCCTCACAAGCCACTCAAAGTGGGACAGAGAAAAGGAGAAAAGAAAGCAGTGGAAGTGTTTGACATCTACCGGATCTCAGAAAGAATGGCCAGAGACCTGACATAGGGGCTGGTTCAAGCGAATGATGGCCATCGAGCGTACGTACCAGAAGCTGGACAGAGAGACTACCACGTCCCAGCTGTTTGGGCTGACCGCCTGGAATACAAAGTTGAACTTAGGGTAAAAGCAACAGTTGGGGAATGGGCCAACATCCTAATGATGCCATCCTACCACACCCTAGCAACTTATCAGCCCTTGTATGTTCAGAACCGCTTATGTAGGAGTTGTGCATGATGTGATGTTATGAAGACTAAAGAAAGCAGCATACAAGTATGCACAAGAGATCGAGCGACAGGTTGATGAGCTATCAGCCGAGGAAGAAGAGGAAGAACCTCCACTGCCGTCAGCACCACTCTCCACAAGCAACAACATAGGGAAAATGTCTGAACAACCCACGGCATCCAGCCCTGAAGCTGATGTTTTTCGTGAGTACAAAAAGATCAAGACTTTAGTTAGAGAGAAACGATCAGAAGAGAGTGGTGAAAATTACATCAATTATGTGTGGCAGATGATCACCAATGCTACTGAAAGTGACGAAGCTAAAAAATTTGTGGCTGAGCCATGTAACAGCACATCCCTTAGACAAACAAGGAACGGCTCAAAGTCATTATGAGAGGTTGGTGTTGGAAGACATGGATGATGAAGACTCCCAGATCAGGAGAGCTAGAGAAGAACAGCAAAGAAGATTTTACTGACCACCAGCATCACAAGGCCCACAAAAGAAAAGCACCTTTCTCCCTAGGGAGGAGTACGACAAACTGTCCTCTGAAGAAAAGAAGGCCCTCTTCGAGTCCCGCAGATCCGGGACCGGGGAGCCAGCTAAGTAATGATGACACGGCCGCGAGTCACCCTGGAAATTGCCTACTGGAGGCGGGATGAAATCTACACAAAGGTGGGAGGAGAACCCTATCTAGTGGACACCAGGGCTGAGGTATCCATGACTCGCAGAAGCCTAAAGACAACGGGATACCTTACGGTCCAATTTGCCAACAGGACCGTAGAAGAGATGCCGTATGGAACTTGGCAAGGAATCATTTGGTTGAAGGATCCATACAAACCTCATCACCGTCACAGACTTGAAAGAACTCAACAAACCATGGGGAGAGCACCACTCTCTATCTCAAAGGCTGAGACAGCTACGGTCAAGGTTAGTAAAAGTAGGATTGACTCAGAGTGGTACAAAGCAGTAGATGTGCCAGAAGTAACTGAACAGAAGCTGAAAGAAAGCGACTTCTCCCCGGCTGGGAAAGAGAGGTTACGGAAGATCATCACCTCAGCTAATGTGGCCCGGTTCAAGAACGACTGTGGAGACTTGGGACCGAAGGATGTGCACCTCATAGAAAGGGGAGTGCATCCACCTGTTCGACAGTACCCCCTGAACCCGGGTGCCGTTGAAGAAATGGATAAAATAGTAAAATAATTAAGCGCTCTAGGAATCATCAGAGAAGAGCTAAATCCCATCACTAACAGTCCCATTCAAGCGGTAAAGAAACCAGAGTCAGCAGGAGGAGGTTGGAGGCCAACAACTTCAAGGCCCTCAATCGAAGAACCATAGCAAACCAAGCCAGCCTAATCAATCCCCAAGGAGCACTGAAGACACTGAGAGTCAAGAAATATAAATCCTGCATTGATCTAGCAAATTGATTCTTCTCCCTCAGACTCGCAAAGCATAAGGCAAGACAGCATTTACACACAAAGGCAAGAGTTATGTGTGGCAAATGTGTTCCAGTCAGCTGTGATGGAAGTTTTGGGTGACCTAGGTGCAACAGTGTACATAGATGATGTGTTCATTGCAGACGACACCGAAGAGGAGCACCTAGAGAGACTGCAAACAGTGGTGGAGAGAATCACAGCAGCAGGTGAACTACCTAGGATTCCAAGTGACAACAGATTTGGGACTTTCAGAAGGGTATCGAGAGAAGCTGGCACAAATCCAGTCACCTGAATCCGAAAATGATCTACAAAAGATTTTTGGATTCTGCAACTATGTGAGAGATCATGTTCCTAATTATCAAAGATATGCTAAGCTGTTATATGGCTGCTTAAAGAAGTGAGAAGGAGAAGAAAAAATGACAAAGAAAAACTGGACATGGACTGCATCAAACCAGAACGACCTGGATAAGCTCAAACGAGCAATCCAAGAAGCCGTGAGGTTGGAACCGAGGAGCTTGACTGAAAAGTTGGTGGCCGAGATCAGCTGTGCAGATGAGGACTCCATGCTGAAAGTGAGCAATGAGAATGGGGGGTTAGTAACTTTGTGGAGTTACACTTTGTCATCAGTAGAGAAGAAATTCCCCCAAGAAGAAAAATAGTTAGCGGTGCTTGCTAGATACTGGAGCACCTTAAAAGATCTAGCACAAGGACAGCAGATTAAAGTCATCACTCAGAGCCAAGTCCACAAGTATCTCCATTTCCTCTGAAAACTCCTCTCATTCTACCCCTCCCCCTACTTACTGGTCCTGCATAAAATACGTCATCTTCAGCATAGAAGGTATTATTAGGGGGTTGTCTATGCATTCAATTGACCACCTTTTCAGCATGCATTGCCCAGTTCTGCCAACTGGTAACCGAGCAGGTGGGTAGATCAATATTATGTTTTGTGACCCAGTTTCGAATCTCAGGTAAAGCATTTGCATGGAGGGCATTTTTTAACTATTGTTTATAGGGAGTGTCATCGGCAGTATCATTGAGGCCATCCAGTTTAATTGCCTGTTTTCTCTGCCTAGTATTTTTGCTACCGGGAAGATGATTATTAAATTTGGGGATCCCTCTCTCATAGTTTGTGAAGTCGGAAAAACTGATGGTGAATATGGTGATGCCTCTTCAGTTATTTGTCCCACCTGCGCTGAGGGTTCAGGCACCATCGCAGCTGCAGCAGCAGGCTGGGGCTGTGGCTGCCTGCCCCTCGCCCTTACTACACAAGTGTCATTATCTTCTTGTCTGGCAACTGCTACATAACTTTTTATCGTTCCCTGCCTTTATTTTATGAGCTTCAGCAAGCCAATTTTTTTTTTTTTTAAGTTTGACTGGGTTTTTTCCTTTTCCTAAGTTTGTCTTTCTGTTGTAATCTCTGTACCAAATGGGTACCAGCAGGAACCGAAAGATGTCCTTTGAAATTATGATCTTTCTGCCATTTAGCAAGATGTTTTTTACTGTATCTGGATCTTTTGAGTGTATAAACTTTACATCTCCTTCTGACGGGGGCTGCTTCCGGACGCAGTTCCCCATTTTAAGAGTTTTTATTTATATTTTATTATTAAGAACTGAGTTCTACTTCTATTAATTTATGTTAGCGCTATTTATTTTATTCTCTGTGCTTTATTATATATACTTTTATCCTATTTACTCTAGTTTATTATTATTATTATTCGGACTCCGCTCTTTTTTTTTTTTTATCTAACAGGGGTATAGTATTTATATATATATATATATATATATATATATATATTGTTGTACCATCAAACCAACAGAATTCCTCAGACAGGGCCCCAACATCTCCCGAAAACAGGCTTCTAGATCAAACACCTAGGTTTGATCCGGTTTTCCGCTTTGAGTGCTAATCTCGGAGAATGCAGGAGTTTTAGACTGAGATTTGATAGCACCTAATATCCAAATCAGAATTCCCCATGACACATCTCAGCTGTTAACAACTTTATGTTAGCACCAGCAAGGTTTCGGATTGTCTCACTGAGTGAATCATGTGATTCTACATTCATACACACACCCCATGTTTATTATCAGGCCTCTTCAAACACCGAGCATACCGGCTCGCGTATTCATATAGCGCTAACGCCAAGCTTACTGGCTTGCGTATTCCTTTTAATATACTTAGTTGGTTTTGTCTTACCTGTGCGTTCGTTCACACTGTCTGTTGGAACGCGTTGATCCACCCTCCCAGTGCCCCTCGGTCGATTCGGCGGTTACCAACACAGAATTCACTGTACAGGATTTTTGTTCTCCAGACGTTCTGGAGGCTGCGCACACAGGAACCCCACACGGCAGATGTTTGAGTTAAAAAGCTGATAATTACAAACAAGTGTATGAATAAGGCACAGATGAACCAAGTAAGTTTGACTTGCAAGGGAGAGACAGTCCTCTGCCAAACAGTGACTTCCTTCTCACAAAGGAAGAAGTCCTTGCACCAGCCTTTTATTTACAACTCATACTCTTACAAGTAAAAAGCGGGAATCGGTTCAGCCAATTCTTACAGAGATTTGAACATAAAAAGTAGTCATTCCCATATATGGTATGAGCATGTCATGTCCAGAGAGTGATCCACTCCAGACCGCATTCCTTAACTCTCCACTCCCTTTTACACACTGAAAAACAATCACAGGAATCATCTTTAACTAGAGTAGAACTTAAAACATAAACCTTGTTTAAACTAAACAATGATAATTTTTGAACATTTTTCCAACAGAAACCTAGCTTACCCAAGTATGGGCGGAACAAGAACTGTGCCAAAACTTGCTTTGATCTGTCCAACAGCGCGGTTGACCAATCAGCGATGTCTCATGTCTTCCACTGGTACCTACCTTTTCCGGTAGGTTAATGTTGTTGTGTTTTTTGAAATGTTGTGTTTTTTGAAATGTTGTGTTTTTTCATTTGTTGTTGTGCTTAGTTAATGTTGTTGCGTTATTTGAAATGTTGTGTTTTTTTAAATATTGTTGTGTTTTATAATTTGTAGATGTGTTTAGTAACTTGTTGATGTGGTTTGCACTTCCGGGCCACCGTAGGTTACAGCTTTATATTCTTCCCATCAGAATAAGACCACCAAATTTTTGGTTTGCTCTTGAAACTCTATTTAAGTTAAACATGACAACTATTAAAAGGTGCAAAATAGAAAACAATGAAAGCCAAAAAACACTCACAACTTTGCATATTCTCCACTCTCTGTTCTGTATTGAAACTGTATTTCAACCTGGAAAGACTCACATAAAGGAGAAACAACAAGAAGACGGTTAAATAATTTATTAATGATAGATTATTTCTTTGGCGCTCGGACCCCTGAGGGAGACGTAAACGCTGAGGATGAAGTAGGTTTGAATAAACATCTTAGGATTATGATTAAGTACGTCTTCCCACCCTGGGATCCGATCCGGGTGGTGGTGTAGGCATTGGTATGGAAGGAGTTGGGAGCCCATGGTGGAGAAGGGGTGGAGGAGGGTCGAAGCACAGCAGAAGAGCGGTGTTTTCCATGCAGAGGGTCTTTAAAAGTGATGCCCTGGGAGATGATTGGCTGAGGAGGAGTGCAGACCTGCCATTGATTGGAGCAGCCAGTGAGGAGTGATTGGACGTGGCGTAGGTGGTGAGTCTTCCATGTTGAATTTTCGTTTAAACTCCATATCAGGTGGGTTGGATTACTCCTGAATATATTTGAGGGCAATAAAAGAGCTGCTGAAGGTGGCAGAATATCATACTTGTGATGCTCAAAAATCTAATTTCCTCATTACTGAAGGACAGGTTAATTCAAGTGCTTTCTTCTGGGAGATGCCAGAATTGCTCGAGAACACATCCAGAAAAGCCCACTTGATTGGATTGGGTGAAGTCTGGTGGAACAAATCCTCTGTCTCACTTTTGTGTAAGATGTTGCACTGCTCCTCTTTCTTTGCTTTAATTTGTTTAGTCTAAGATATCTGTGCAACAGACAACTGTAACACAGACATCTAAAACACCAATTATAATAACAGAAGAGGAGTTTTGCAGGTTAGTGTTTCAGGTAGTAGTATATTTGGATTTTTTTTTCTCTTAGCCTTATAGTCCCCGGTGACTTTAGGAGCAGGTTGTCTGCAACAAATGATGAAAATAAAGTAATACATGGACTCAGTAGAGTAAAAAGGTACCTAATATACTGGAATCTTGTACAACGACATCACAGCCACCTTGAGCAGTTCTTATCACCTCTGTGAAACTTTCCTGCAGTCTGGTTTAAGACAACATGAAATCAGCACAGCCTCGTTCATTGCCAAAACCTGACCAGTGAAAGGCACAATCAATAAATGATGTTCACAACTGAATCCAACCACTCTCCTGGGATTTGGATCTGTACTGATTCATAGTCTTCCTCTCTTAGCTCTTTATCAGAATGTTTTTTAATTTTATATTTTCTTCAGCTTAAAAAAAACTATCCTCACTTACAGCATAATGCTCTTTTCATATAAATCGATTGCTGTCATGTACTTTAATAATAAATCAAATGAACTTACAAAAATAGTCTTGCACAGGGAGAACAGACATGAAGCAGCAATGCATGCTTGCAGCAATATGTCGCAGTGGTAATAAAACTGCAGTTAGTAGTGCTGCTCCATCTGTTCTACGTGTTCAGAATACTGTGCCTTTTTCAGATCAATTTTGAAAAGGGACAAGAGTTGATATATTTCTGCCAATGACACTTTAAAAAAAACAAAACAAAAACCAATTATGTTTCGCTTTAATGAAATTAGATTAATTTTCATAACATTCTTCAAATTCAAATAAATTGGACACTGCAGAGCCATTGTATTGTGGAATACAAGTAGAATTTAATTATTTTTTGAAACACCTTTATCTTTTAAAATGGATAAAACTGCCAAAATCTCCATAGTTGTTTGGCCAAAAGTAAAGCCGAGCATGGATATGTTGCGTGGGAAAAATCAGCACACCTTCTATATATCTGTGACCAATTATGCTGCCAGACTCAAGGTGTCAAGTGTGCATATTGGCTTTAAAGAGAGATCTGTCACATAGAAAGTGACCATTTAGCATACTAAATGGGCTTGAGCTGGTTTCTCATTTACTGTTGTGTATTGGAACAACCAAAGAAAAAGCATGAACTGTGACAAGTGTTTAGTAAATGCATAAACAATTCCATCTCATTAGTTCACCCCCAATAAGTTAGGCAAATCAATTCCCTTTGAACCCTTGACCTTTTGGACAAGCATATTAAATACATCTGTTTTGCTTTGTGCCTCTTCTCCCGCATCATACAGTGATGCATTTATACAGGACATTTCCCCCTTTGCTAAAACTACAACAGTCACAGTCAATTCTGTTCGTGTCGATGCACTGGACCAGGAAAGGTTATGGAATCATTGGCTCAGATGGGCATCACAGTCATTTTTTTCTCAACAGCACTCTACCATATTTTAGTATTGAATTAGGCTCATTGGGATGCATAGGAAAGAAGGTGGGAATAAAATGAATCTGATGGATTTTCTGCCTTGCACAAATGGAAACAAATTCCATGTGACAGTCTGTGGCAGAGAGGAGCCCCTTCCTTACAGTTACTATAACCAATAAGGGTTATAGTAACTGTACCACAACTGTACCACACAAGATTCATGGTATGCAGTCCCTGTGGTAAATCATTTTTCCTTTCTCTAAACAAATATAGTTGGTAGACCAAAACGTTTAACCTGCTGGATCAGTTATTTAAAATTTAAACAAAAGAATTAAGGCATCAAAAATCACCAACACTAAAAAGGCCTGTAATATAAATCCTTAAAGTTTACAGCCTACCTCATGACATATTTAAAATGTTTTTAATTACTAAGTCTACAGGGACCTTAGGAAAATGGTGTGATATAAACATTGTACTTTTCGCAAAATAAAGACAGAACCAACAATATATCAGAAACCTAAATCAGTGCAGTTCTTGCAATTTGTAGTTCTCTATTATAATTATGAGAGTAATGTGGGTTATGTAATGTTTTAGCAGTCAGTTTTTCATCGCAAATTCTGGACTAGACAGGGAGGAAATCTCAACCTGTGCTTGCATCTGTTTATTATTGCTGTAAATTAAAGCACAACCATTTAGGAAAACACAGAACATATCCTGCACTTAAATAATTAATTTGACTGTTAGAATTATAATTACATATTTATCATCAGTAACTGTTTCATAAGTTGTTTTTAAATTGCAGTTCAGCTTTACTATGTTTTACTATATGGTTTTTTTAGTGGCCATTTCTGCACAAGGGTTTATGCTGTTTAGTTCACAATATTTGGTCTCAGATCTGCAATGAACGCATGCTAAGGTAACTGTTCTGGTTCTTCTGATTCATTCGTCCACGGTGGTAACAATTCCAAAAGAGAAACCCTCCTCCCAGGGACACTTTCCAGTTCATTTTTATGTACTGTACCTCCTCTAGACTTTCTCAGGCCAGAAGGGATCATTTCTCCATTGAGTTCTAGGTCTTCCCAAAGGTTTTGTTCCAGTGGGATAGAAAAGTCAGAAAACCTCTGCAGGTAGGGAGACATTCAGGGGGGGACATCTTGATTGGGTGCCTAAACCATCTCACCTGATGTATGTCTTTCAGTATCAACTAAACTTTAGATGTAAGCTGAGGATGTTAATGACTAAGAGGGCAATGGTAAAATAAGTCAAAGAAAACTTGATCTACAATTGTTTTGGCAAAATATTTTGTGTTCCACTTCAATAGGCATGTGAAGGTTTCCCCTCTCCTCTTTCAATGAAGTTAATATCAAGTTTATCGCCATCTACTGGTAGCTAATAGACACGACAGTGTTTTGGATTGAAATCCCGCAAACCAGTGTTTCTTAACCCTGGTCCGTGGGGCCTACAGTTCTCCATGTATTTCTGCTCCAGCACAACTGATTAAAATGATTGCATTACTTCCTCAGTGTGCCCTTAAGTGCTGCAGAACCCTATTAATCCCGCTTTAATTTAAGTCAGGTGTGTGGCAGCAAGGAAATGTCTAAAACATGCGGGACAGTGGGACATGAGGACCAGGGTTAAGAACGCCTGGTGTAAACAATGCAACGGATTGTGTTGACAGTGATTTTTTATTTTTATTTTTGTTTTACAAATAAAATAGAATGACCACCAACCCGGAGGGTGTATTTCACCTTTTTCCCAGGTGAGAACAATTGGCCTCAGATGCTCCTGACCCACATGCAGAATCACACTCTGAGGCAAAGTCATGATTAAGCAAGAATTACTTACAAAGAATAAAAAAGAAGAAAAGGTGCAAAGGGAGACTTAAATAGGGACTTCTCCCGTGTCTTGGAAAACAGGAGTATGATTAGATGAGGCAGGTATGATGGAACAAAGTTGCAATCTCTGCATTAAAGGAGAATGGCTTAGTGTTCGTTATCCGAGGGTGAGGAGAGATTGCACTCCTGCGAAGATCCTCATCCACAGGAAAGATCTCACATTGCACATACAATCACAAGGACACACCAGGATTATGACAAAGATGAAACCTTAGGTTCTCAGACCAGACACACCCATCTCCTTGATAACAGTTAATGAAATAGCTGACATTTTTAATACATTTTTTGTGAACATAAATTCTGGAGAATTTAGGACCCAAAACTGTGAGTGTTGTAACTTGCATTTGAATAATCATTATTACTCAGTATGACATGTATTTCCATGCAAATAAGAAAATACAGGAGCGAGCAGTTTTATTAGTTCACCTTATTATAGCTGTTTCATGCCTGAGGGAATAGTTAAATATTGTGTATTTCGTTTCAATTATTGTGTCCTAATTATTTAATCACATGCATTTTAAAACACATTACAACTTTTGTGATAATTGAAAAACAATATTTTATGGTTTGTCTCACTAATGAGCTGATCACTAGCTGACTAAATAATAAAACAAAAACAGGAGGGTCTATGCATTATAAGAATGTGCATGTGTCTGGGTTTTATTTAATTTAAATGTGTGGCAGATGGGTTGTTGTTCTGTGTGTTGACACAGTAACAAACCCTCCTCGCTGATGATGTTCAAAATGCTGCACAAGCTGATATGATTCGGTTATTTTTAATAGATGGTTGGCCTTCAGATCTCAGGTTTGCCCCATGAACTTCTCAAACCCCTCTGAGGTTACTTCTTTCAATTCCTTTCTGGTAAAATACATAGAATATTGTCAAGTGTTTACCAGTGAGAGGCTGATGAATAAATCCTTGTTACACTTTTTAGACTTTTGTTTATAAAAATCACCTAAAAACTATGCTTCACCTTCCGTTTAGCTAAACAGTTATGCACTACTTGTCTATTACATCATCAAAACAATCTGACGAGTAATAAAAAAATTGAAAATGGCTCAAAAACAACAGAGAAAACACAATAATCTAACTATATAAGATTATGCAAAAAGCTGTGAAACAAAAAATTCACAAAGGGTTTTGTTTTTTAAAATAAAATTTTTGTTCAGAATTTGCTTTTGATGTTTTATTTATAAAATATGTCTTTTCATTGTTTTGTGTTAATTTTTTTGTTTATCATTTTGTCCTTTATAACTTAAATGTACTTTTTCTGAAATCTTTGCTTTGCTTAAACCTGGAAAGAAAACTTTTAAAACAAAATTTGAAACAAATAGGTAATTGTCTCTGGACTCCTGATGAGCACAAAGTTTAAACATTGTTTGCTCAGATAATAGGGTTAATTACATTTTGTTAAACTCTTCATTTAGCCTATTTTTTTTTTTCTTGTCTTATCTCAACTATTCTTACAACTGTCAGTCAGGGTCACAGCTGCAGACAGGAAAGTGGCAGCAAATGACTATCCCATAAATTTCGGATCATATACCCATCTCTTCTGGGATTTTCTCTGACAGGAGCGGAAAGAAAAATTGCTTTAACAGAAAAGCCAGAGAAACTAATTTATACGACATCAAAAGCATGAAAAAGTACTTCTGTGGTGGGATGATAAGCCTTCAAGGCCTCTGCCAGAACCCCAAGACCATGCTAGGGTCTGAGGCACGCGGGCATTTCTCCGACCACCTGTGTCCATCATTGTCCAAGAGACAAGCCATGGGGATGCTTTAACAGGAATGCCAAAGCAGGTGATAAATGGAGAGCAGGAGTGAGATAAACAAAACACAGCCAGAGATAAGGGGATGGGGAGGCTGATGCATGCTATGGAGTAAAAGTAATTTTCATACATTACTTTCAAAAGCTTAAAGATGTGTGTGTGTGTGTGTGTGTGTGTGTGTGTGTGTGTATGTGTGTGTGAGTGAGTGAGTGTAAGCGAACACATGCTAGAGTGTGTTTTTAAAACAAGAGACTGATTTTTCATAATAATTGAAGCATACCGCATTTTTCTCTCATATCAGAGTAACCCTGACCTCTAACCTTCATCGTATTTTCTTAGCCACCTGCTCTGTCAAAGTTCAAATATATTTTTGGCAAGTCCTTCTTTATGTTACATGAACCATTTATATTCACCTACTTTATCAAATTGATATGCTTTGTCATACATATTAAAGCAACCCTAACCCTTAATGCTTTTTGTCAATACATATATTTCTAATAGGCCTGTTGACACGAAGTTCATGCCAGATTAATAGCAACCCAAGTAATCTAAATATGCAAAAAAAACAGCTAACTATTTAGTTCATAAGTTAAGAATAGATTTAATTAAATCTATTCTTAGTTATGGTGCTATTGGCCTGGGCTGCTGGAGGACATATCAACCACTTTTCCTCACTCTGCTACATTTTCATATGACTCTCCAACTTGCGTTATTTGCTGTTGTTTCAGCTTTTAACTTTATGTTCTCTCTCTGTTTTTTTCTCTTCCTAGAAGCTAAATCTGGCCTGGCTCTAGCTGTGGCACCTTCCTGGAGGGCGGCATTGACTGAGCTGCTGCTGCCAACTTAATGTTCTCCTTCTACAAGTGATACACTTGGCCCTGTCTTTCAATGTTTAACCCTGTCTCCCCTAGACATATCTACTGTGACTAACTGTATGTGCTCTCTTTCACACTCTAGACTTGAAAACTGGCTCAGAGTTCATCTGCTTAGCTGTCTTTCCCTTCTAGATAAAGCCACTAAAGGGCCTACAACCATTAATGTTCTCCTTTTCTCTCCCATAGAAAGTACTCCTGGATCAGCGCTTATGTGTTCTTTTTGTGTCTCTGCTGTGTTCTCTCAAACCCCCAGTCGGTCATGGCGAATGGTGACTCACACTGAGCCTGGTTCTGCTGAAGGTTTCTTCCTGTTAAAAGGGAATTTTCCTTTCCACTGTCGCTACATGCATGCTCATATGAGTGATTGCTGAAATGTCAATACGAGTGTCCATTGTCTCTACATGCTCCACCAACATTCACTGCTAGTATGTTGTCTGTGGGGTGATGTGTGTTGCTCTTTCTGTGCAATGACATCCAAAGAGGTATTTTTGATCTTAACTGAGCAGAAGATGCTCTCCCAATATTCATTGATTTATCCAAATATCATACAACAAGCTTTGAACAAGCTTCACAATGGGCATGCACTCTGTAACTTGTCTTTTTACACTGGTTAATTTCCAAATGAAACATGAAAAGAGTTAAAGTAATACCCCTTCATAAATCAAGTGACAGACGTTTTTGTTCAGCCCGACAAACCGACTGGGCTTAACAAATAAATAAGACATAGTAACAGTTACAATAGTGGTTCCACTTGAAAAATACAATTTCATGTATTATCTTTACCCAGGTACCAAATGTTTGCATGTAGACTTTCTAACTGTGGGGCTATACTTGATATATTTAAGTTATGTAATTTCAGGCGGAAATTGCTCTAGGCTTGTTCTTTTTTTTTTGTCGTATCTGTTCTCCAAAATTCTGGAAAAACTCTTTACAAGTAGATAAGATGATTTCATTGAGAAACAAAAACTACATAGGGACAGTAATATGGTTTCAAAAAAGAAAGAAACAATTCTAGCAAAATTGGAATTGGTGGAAGACATTTCAAATGCTATACACAATTGTCAGGATATTACATTTTTGGACTTTGCTTGTGGCTTTGTGTTAACTTTTGTTTAGTTGTTTCCATTTTGGATTGGGCTTCATGTTTATTAGTTCCTTTTCCTCCCTCTATCATTTCCTAGTATGTATTGTATTCCTCTAACTCTTAGTTTCTTTTGTGGTTGCTTTCTTATTACTTTTTGTGGTATTATTATTATTATTATTATTATTATTATTTCACCCTTGAATTCTTATTTAGTATCTCTGTGTTTAGTTGTGGATTGGTACTTGTTTCACCTGTTCCTTCTGCTTCCCTGCCTCCTTGTCGCACCTGTTCTCAGTTCCCTTGATTCCCTGCCTTTGTCTTTCCCCAGTATATTAGTTGGTTTGGTGTCTCTGTTCGTCGCTGGTTCCTTGTTCTGTTACTACCCCGTTCCCTACCACGTCTATGCTTTGTTTATGCTTCGCTTTGTAATACTATGCTTCGACTATGCTACGTTTTGTCTATGCTATGCCTTGCCATGAGTACCTGCAGGTTTGCGCAAGTTTTTGATCTTGTCTTTGTTTCATCCCTGCAGTGTTTTTGTTACGTTTTTGGACTTTGTGAATAAACAAGGAAGTTACTAAGATGCGCTTACCGAGCTCTTGTCTGCACTTTGGTCCGACCCAAAATCCTCCCACGACAACAATAAAGGAAATGAAGCAGAAATGTTTAAAGAAAAACTTAAAGAAAGCGTTAAATACCATAGATCATAAGATATTCACAATACAGGAACATTATGGCATCAGAGGGGTTGGACTGAACTGTTTAATAAGTTACTTAAAAAACAGACAATTTCTCTTACAAATGGGTGAATACAAATCAGCTTAGATGGACATAGAGTGTGGTGTTCCTTATGGGTTTGTTTTAGGCCCCAAACTGTTCAGACTATACATAAATGACATATATACAGCCTCAAATATACTGGAATTAATATTATTTGCAGATAATCCAAATTTTATTTATTTATTTGTTTGTTTGCTCAGGGGAGGGTTTACATCAGCTTTTGGAGACAATAACATCAGAAATTAGTATCTGGAGACTGTGGCTCAATATCAATAAATCGTCAATAAATTTAAGTAAAATAAAGACAAAAAATAATGGATCAAATACAAGTAATGGTGAATAACATTTGTATTAAATGGGTATATGAATACAAATTTCAGGCCGGAGCAGATGATGGAAGTGAGTCTTTCAGTCTGAATTTTCGTCAAAACTCCATTTCAACTCACAAATGAGAGAAACACAGAGATGGCAATTAGATAAGTGTATTAGCTGATGTTTGTTTTCTTTTGGCACTTGGACCCCGGTGATAATGACATGAGCTTGAATGAACATCTTAGGGTTAGAATTAGAGAAGTCTTCCCCCCGGGATCCTGATACTGGTGGTGGAGTGGAGGCGTGAGGAGATAAGGGAGTCAGAAGGTGATTGAAGCCTGATGGTGGAGATGGGGTGGAGGAGGGTCGAAGCTCAGCTGAAGAGCAGGAGATTCTTTTAAGAGTTCTTTAAGAGGTCTTTTAAAGCGAAGCCTTGGAGGGATGATTGGCTGAAAAGGAATGCGGACCAGGAGCTGATTTGTTGGAGTGGAGAACGTAGTGGAGTAGTTAGACGGAGCAGGAAGTGGAGGTAAGTCTTCCAAGTAGAATTTTGGTCAAAACTCCATCTTAGGAGACTCTTTGTAGATAGAATAGATAGTGTAGACTGTGTAGCAATAAATGAATTGTGAAGAAACATTATAAAAGTGTAGAAATTGTGACATGGAGGACAAAATAAATCTGTTAACATTCGATGGGATGTATTTAGATTCTACATTCTTGATTGGAATGCACAATGCATACACTAGACGAGCCAATTGGGGTTAGGATTTGATAAGCAGTGGAATCTTTCTACTCCTTTTCGAACTGAACATGAATGTTTTATCTTTATGTTTGTTTATTATTATTTTTTATGTTTATGTTCAAAATAAGGATATTAATGAAAAAAGTCACTTCAACAAGCTTCAAAATGTTTTGTTTTTTTACAGGTCTCGCTGTAAGAGGGTTGTGGAGGTAGCAGCCTGGAAGCAGCCAGCTGGAATGGATCCGGTAGTTCAGCAGCAACGAAGCGTCTTTGTTGGGACCCACAGCCATGGATTTCAACATTAAACTCCGGTACGAACTCTTCTGGAACTTTTCAAAATAAATTGTATTAACCTACTTCCAGCACAACTTAGGAATCGGGGGTAACAGCGGACTTCCCATGATTCCTCTGTCTGAATAAGAGCACCCCCTCTCCAACAAGCCGATCTCTTTCCACACGGCCTCTAGTGGGACCGGTCAGGGGAGGCCCAGCGCGCTGATGTCTCTTTGCTGGCAAACAGATATAAACTCTTCAACTGGATCCAAGGAAGCCATACGATCATCGATCATATGCAAAGATAAGTACGGATGAAATACTGTCTGTGTATCCGGTATTTTCATTCATGAACGGGGGTAATTAAGGTACAAGCATTGCTTGACTTTCTCTCCGAGCCCTGTAGGAGTGGACAGGATGGGCCGCCCAGCTACAGCTCCAGAGCTAACCCTTTTGTTCAGAGCGAACGAACCTTCAACCCCCCGCGAAACTAGCGAGCTAACCGCTTGTTGACTGTAGATACTTTCTTCAAACTTCACCCTTGGACAATGTTTCCTCACCACGGTTCATGAGGTTAAGTGTTTTGGGCAGAGACAGATTAACAGTTAGGATGAAATGATCTAAACGTTTTTCATTTTATGAAGTTTTGTTTGTGTGAAACTCGGCTACCTTAGTGCTAGCAGGCTATCTGCAGCACACGTGCCCTGTTTGTGTTCTTTGTATGTTTTTAAAGTTAAGACAAACTTGATTTAAAGGGTGATTTCAAATACAGAAGATTGCTCATAATGCGCCATCCGCGCTTATGCATTTTAACCTTTTTATTAACCCTGGTATTTTAAAGGTATGTGTTGATTTTGGAGCTAAGCTATTGGCTCCTTTTGTTAGCTCAACTGCTAACCGGTAAGAACACGTGCTTGCTACTAAAGAGTATTTAACAGAAAGGTTGTTAGTTTCAAACTAGTGAATAATAGTCCCTGAACATCAGTTACTAGATTTCATAACTAAGTAAACACCATTAAGCCCCATTTCTCCAGAAAGATTTGGCTCTTTTCCAAAATACTCCCTTAATAATATTTCTTCAAATATTCTTTCAATAAATAAAGGCAGCTAATTAGACACCACTGAGGAATGGTCATCCAGAAGGTCGGTTTTTATTCAGCAGATCATTATTAAAATATTTTACCTGATCTTGCATTGTGAATGGTTGTCTGAAGGTATGCCAATTATTGTCTAAGTTAGTTCCAAGACTAACTTAACATCATTTCCAGATTCTTCAAGATAATCCTTGGTTCTCAAACATAAACATTGCATGGTAATGTTGCATCACTCTTTTGGTCATGGTTTTCAATCATCTCTCATCAACTTATTTATATTATACATAGCCCATTAGTCTTCGTTATTCTTTAATTCTGCTTGGTAGTTTAGTTGGATTGTTTTAGCATAGTAAAGAGTTTGTTGATTGAAATATGTTTGACTTTGAGTTGACTTATTTTTGTTAATAAATTCTTGTATTTTAAGAAATTGTGTGAATTCATTCCATATATGTGCAGAGTTTATGCTGTTCAATAATGTCAGAGCTCGTCTCACACCTTTCTATTTTGTCCTAATACCATCACCTTACTGGGCTGGTATTCACAGGACAACCCTTAACAGACTGAAAATTTATTTTATAAAATATTAAAATATTAATATTAAATATTAAATAATATTCTCAGATTCATAATTCCAACAGTCTTGTAGTCGGTCTATCCTCAGTAGTCAGGAACGAGGAGCTCATAGGGATTAGTCCGCCGGAGGCCGGCCTGGGCACCATCCAGGTAGTCTCCGGTACGGTTCACTGGAAGAAGACAGGTTGGTTAAACTAAGTCGAAGCAAGGAATACTTAAGTGAGACTTGATGTCGGCTTGAGCAAATACCACGGTGGGCTAACAGTCGAGCGATGAGATGCTGGCTGCCTCCTGCTTAAATACTCCAGGGCTCATCACCGGGGATGGAAAATACCTGTCTCCACCACCCATTGTCTCCAGCACCCACTAGGAACCAACCCGTCAGGTACATAAAACAAGAATCCCCCAACCCTGACAATTACTTGCGGTTTTTATTAAAAAAGTGCATTATCAAAAAAGTGTATTGTAATAATGTAATGCATATATACACTGCTCAAAAAAATAAAGGGAACATTCAAATAACACATCCTAGATCTGAATGAATGAAATATTCTCATTGAATACTTTGTTCTGTACAAAGTTGAATGTGCTGACAACATAATCACACAAAAATCATCAATGGAAATCAAACTTATTAACCAATAGAGTCACACACAAAATTTAAGTGGAAAAACGCACTACAGGTTGATCCAACTTTGATGTAATGTCCTTAAAACAAGTCAAAATGAGGCTCAGTATTGTGTGTGGCCTCCACGTGCCTATATGACCTCCCTACAACGCCTGGGCATGCTCCTGATGACGGCGGTTGGTCTCCTAAGGGATCTCCTCCCAGAGCTGGACTAAAGCATCCGCCAACTCCTGGGCAGTCTGTGGTGCAACGTGACGTTGGTGGATGGAGCGAGACATAATATCCCAGATGTGCTCAATCGGATTCAGGTCTGGGGAACGGGCGGGCCAGTCCATAGCTTCAATGTCTTCATCTTGCAGGAACTACTGACACACTCCAGCCACATGAGGTCTAGCATTGTCCTTCATTAGGAGGAACCAAGGGCCAACCGCACCAGCATATGGTCTCACAAGGGGTCTGAGGATCTCATCTTGGTACCTAATGGCAGTCAGGCTACCTCTGGCGAGCACATGGAGGGCCGTGCGGCCCTTCAAAGAAATGCCACCCCACACCATTACTGACCCACTGCCAAACTGGTCATGCTGAAGGATGTTGCAGGCAGCAGATCGCTCTCCATGGTGTCTCCAGACTCTTTCACGTCTGTTACATGTGCTCAGTGTGAACCTGCTTTCATCTGTAAAGAGCAAAGAGCGCCAGGGGCAAATTTGCCAATCCTGGTGTTCTCTGGCAAATGCCAAGCGTCCTGCTCTGAGGACAATCCCTATTTGAGGACGTTGGGCCCTCATACCATCCTCATGGAGTCGGTTTCTAACCGTTTGTGCAGACGCATGCACATTTGTGGCCCGCTGTAGGTCCTTTTGCAGGGCTCTGTCAGTGCTCCACTTGTTTCTATTTGCACAAAGGCGGGGGTAGTGGTCCCGCTGCTGGGTTGTTGCCCTCCTACGGCCTCCTCCACGTCTCCTGGTTTACTGGCCTGTCTCCTGGTAGCGCCTCCAGGCTCTGGACACTACGCTGACAGACACAGCAAACCTTCTTGCCACAGCTCGCATTGATGTGCCATCCTGGATGAGCTGCACTACCTGAGCCACTTGTGTGGGTTGTAGAGTCTCATGCTACCACGAGTGTAAAACCACCACCAACATTCAAAAGTGACCAAAACATCAGCCAGAAAGCATAGGTACTGAGAAGTGGTCTGTGGTCCCCACCTGCAGAACCACTCCTTTATTGACAGTGTCTCGCTAATTGCCAAAGATTTCCTCTTGTTGTCTATTCCAACAGCTTGTGAAATTGATTGTCAATCAGTGTTGCTTACTAAGTGGACAGTTTGATTTCACAGAGGTTTGATTTACTTGGAGTTATATTGTGTTGTTTAAGTGTTCCCTTAAATTTTTTGAGCAGTGTAGTTATGAATAAGTTTGTGGATTTATTTGCACTGATAAGGAGCAGGATTGTTTGTAAATATTGAAAGATTTATGATGCCCTGTGTAGCTGTGTCCACTTTTTTACACATAACTGACTTTATTGAGTAATTTGTTTTGATTATTTTTTGTGTCTGAAATACTTGGGTCTTTACCAACAAATTACATGAATCGAATGTGAATATTCCCATCAGAAATTTACTGAGAAAAATGTTATGTTCAATAGTAATTTTTGCTTAGGTTGTCCATCTTTTCTTACTGTAATTGATCGACAGCAATTACTTTATTAAAAAGATTTTGCTGAATCAAAGCAACTTGTGACGGGTTTCTGACCAGAAATGTATACTTTCTTCTACTATGGCATTTACATTGATGTAGACAATGACTGGCAATCCTTTATATAGCAGAACACCACACTGTCAGTAGTGAGAACATCTGAAGAAACAAATGTCAAAACAAGGGGACATTTGATTGTTCTTTTTTCTTTCACTCTTCAATTCTGTCCATTTTACCATATCAACTGCTGACATTTAGTCTGTAGAGAGAAAAATAATTAAACGCCACACAGATCAAATAAAAATGTCTGTTTAAATCTGTCTGCTCTTGTGTGGCTCATCTCTCGTTCCTGGTCATTCTGACGCCCAGCCTGAGCTGTGAGCTCTGCAGGAGAGCTGGCTCCAGCTGACAGTTTCACAAAATGCTTTCATCCCAGTTTTACTCTGATGGCTTCATGTGAAGGTGATATAAATAAATATTCAGAATTTTGCAAAAATATTAAAATCAGGTCCCTGTTTAAAAAGTTTTGAAAAACAGAGACTTATTACGCCTACTAGGTTTCTAATTACATTTATTCAAACTAACAAGACAGCTAACTATAATGTAACTGTGGATGAAGATATCTGCCACACTCTTTTTTGTTTTTTATGTACTTATTCATGCAGACTTAGCAACAAAAAAAAGTTTTAAAAAAAGCACAATTTTACTTTGAAAACCACACTGCGTAAGATCTGTATGTAAATCTTATAATTTAAAAGGTAAGATGAGGCAAGGCAGGTTTATATATATAGCACATTTCAGCAACAATTCAAAATGTTTTACATGATGAAAAAATTACTCTGCAGTAACAAAAAGACATTAAAAAGTACATTGCAGTGGCATGATGAAGGAAAGTAAAACAAAAAGTAAAGAAAAGTTGGACTACAGAAAAAAACTGAATTAATTTTTATATTTTAGGCCTGTTGGAAAATCTAATATTATTACTCATTCATTGGCGTTTTTTGGTTCATAATTTTTCTCAACATACGATCAAACATTTCTCCCTGGGGAGGAGACAACTCCTTGGAACTGTTATTTGTCTCGATAATTTGGAGATTTTCCTTTTAAACTGGTCCACACCTGGACCAAGAGTCATAGACTTCCTAGTGCTCTGTACCTTCCTCCTAACTTATTCTAGGAGAGCCCAGCTCAGATTAAATAAAAATGTCTGTTTAAATCTGTCTGTTCTCGTGTGGCTCATGGGTAAGAGAAGGTATGTTCAAATAAGGTTATTTCTGAAAGCTGCTATCATAGGACAGCCTAATTTCAATTTACTTATATAACATGGTGACAACGTGCTCATAAAATAGAAGACAGTATCATTACAAATAATTAATGTACTAGTGCAGAGTATTAGTATTATAGAAATTCTGTCACAGAGAAACGTATGCAAAACCTTAATTGTATGCTACTTTTCATTTGATTTAATGGTCATCTAAATTTAGACATATACCTAAAAATCACTTACTTTCAACAATGAGGAAACCAGTAAAGACAATGAAATTGTCTTTCCACGGAAGAGGTAAACACAGTACTTTGACAGTACTTTCATGTCTGCCTTTAAGAGCCAGTCCAGTCTGCAGATTAGTATCTTGACTTTGCACCAACATTGGACAAGAAGGGGTAAGTCCAAGCTCTAAATAGATACAATATGAAGCAAAAAAATTTGTAGATATGTTTGAACCTACACTTAGGTTTTAAGTATAACCTCAACATTGCAGTTTCCAATTTCAGTTGAATAAACCATCAACAATTGACCTATATGAAACACCTCTATGCCTTAATCAGTTCTTTGCCATTTGTTGTTCCTTGTATGTTCAACATTTGATTAGCTATTACAGAACTCCTTTAATTTGGCATAGTGACCAAATAACTAGTATCTCTGTTTCACTACGTTGATTTTTACATGATGTTGAGTTTAAAAAAGATTACATCTAAAATCAAACAAATCAATGGAAAAGAGCCCTTTGCTGAAATCAAAAGTTGTCAGAGCTTCCAGAAAGACCAGCCTATGCTGGCATCATTTGTAGAAATCAGCTTTTAGCAGACCATCTTTTTTTATTGGTGAAACACAAGGTTTTATTGTTCTTGTCAGGAAAATGTTGCTGTCACTTCCCAGCAGTTGCAGTCATGCCTGGAATTACCAGTGAAATCTGAACAACTCTATCTAAACATGGTTGTCATGTTGCAGACATGAAAATGAGACTGTGCACCATAGCACAGTAACAGTACCCTTTTAAGAGTTTTAATTACTAGCTTATCGCTGTGGATTCAGGTAACTTTGCTGCCCGATCTAACTAAACCCTTTGGAAAAATCACAGAGTAGTTTTAGATGAAGTGTTAATGCTGTTTGACACATTGCTGAACTTTAAAGCATTAAAAATGTTTTCAAAAAGCAAAATAGCAACAATCCTGCTGTAACTAGGGCAATCCTATTTTGTGCACATGTCGTGAGGCAAATCCAGCCATCTGATCTAATACACTTGTAATTGAGACATACCTACTTATTCCTACTAAAACTGACTGGATTTTATTCAGTATGTTTTTAAAGATTATTCTTAGAAGATGTGGTGTGATGGACTATTAGGCATTTTACAGAAGCAGTACAAATGTATTGTGATGCAATACTTATTTTAGCCTGCTATGCTCAGTAGTTTGAGGCCAATCTTTTGTGAAACTCATAAGACGCATTTCCAAAATGCAGAGCAAAATCAAGGTATTTTGCTGTTATGGCTATCAGATGTCGGAGATATGCTTTTGACAGCGTTGTTTGAGCTATTATTTTCAGTGTAAATGGCTCTCAGCACACCGGCTGTCCCTTTGTGACTACAAAAACTAGTGTTCTTCTCAAGAGCACAAGAAAGACTGTCTGATTTGAAGATTTTTAAAGACTATCCTAAAGCAGAATCATTTAAGGTATGATTCATTCATTGTGGTCTGAACCCATTACTATGTATAATGACCATAGTGAGTGAACAAACGAAATTTACATATACATTATAAAGCAATTTCACCATCTCTTCTTCAGCATCTGACAGTAATAGTGATCATCCTACCTAGATGGTTCACCTATTTCCTATAGTGTCCTAGACTGTCCATAAAATCCTCTGATGGAGCAAATATGTCTCAAATATTAAGAAAAGTTGAAGCGTGCGATCCATCCACTAAGTCCTCGACGCAGCCTGTCGCGGGATCAAATCCCAGCCCATTGATGCTTTCTGCGCTCCCTTACACCGCTCTTTCTACACCGTTTCCTGTCTGACCAATGTCAAAAAATACTTTGAAAAAATGATAAAGACCACTAGAGCCTAAAAATAACTTCAAAAGATTATCTTTAGAGCCATCATGGAAATCGGGGCGTACTTAAGATTGAAGGAAGGCAAAGATCAGGTCAAAAAAAAGGCATAATTATCTTGCAGTGTGAACCTGAATTAGAAGAATGCATTTTTTTACAACGTACTTTATGGTTTCATGCTGGTTTTTCTTTCTTTCAAGTTACGGAAACTTCATAGATTTTTCTGTAGATTCAAGACTGTTAAAGGTTTTACTTCAAACATCTTTACATTCAACTAAAGCTTATGCATCTGTAGATTGATGATCAACATGATACATTATATGGGTTCATACCACCATCAGTTGAACTGTTTTTCAATGGCCTTTCCTCATGAACCAATAGACAATCAATGATGAACTGAGATGACAAAATCAATCTTTAAACCTAAATTTATTAAACTCACAGTCACTGGCTCAATGACTGAGTGGCTGTGGTCATTGGGTAAGCTAGAAAAACTTTATCTATATAACATCTTTTAAGACATAGATTGCAAAGTGTTGTACAAAAGAAAAACCAAAACCATTGTACAGTACGCCCAATAGTTTAAAAAAAAAGGTTTTAGTTGCATTTTTTAAAAGTCCACAGAGTCCACATACAGTAAACTAAAGTGCAGAAAGTTCCAAAGTCCTGGTGCTACTGCTGCAAAGGTGCCATCAGTCTTCAGCCTAACATGTGGCATAACCAACAGGCTTTGGTCACATAACCTTGTAAAGATTATGATTATTGATTATCAATTTTTATCAAAACATTATTCAAAAAAATGGCATGCAACAAGTTAATATCTTGGATTATCTAATGGTGATCCTAATTCACCTTAACTATGCCTCACCCGGCCCAACCCAAAATACACCTATCTGTTTTAGTATAAAAAGAACAAAATTACTTTGACGCCGATTTCTTCTCTTCACCGGCTTGAGAATGGGTAGTGGGTCTGAAGAAAAAAACGGAGGAACCAGAGTGTCATGTGTCCGTGATCTGCTCAAAAACGGTAACTTCTCATCCGTCCAAAATAGGGAAAATATGAGAAACTGTTGCAGTCGACTGAAAAACAAGGAGGAAACTCGTGTCCTTGGAAAGAAAACCTCTGTGGGTTTCACCGACGCCTGGGTCATGTCTGACGGTCTTCAATCGGGATATGGATCTTCTGATCCTCTTGTATCAGACAGATTTCCAGCTTTCAAGCTCTTCTGGGAATGGCCAGTTTGGAGGAAAAGCAAACCCACCTGCAAGCTTCTATTCCTCCAGAGATGCCTCTGAACGTCTCATGAACTATGACTGGAAATGGCAGTTACAAGTTGGCCTCCTCTGCTTTTTATAAGCCTTGATGACATCAGAGCTGCGTCGCACAGTCGCTCTCCTGACCAAAATGGATGGCCCAACAACGTCATGGACTATGATCATTAAATGTTTGAGTTTTGGATTCCTGTATGCGTTTCTTTCCTTGTTGTTTATATTCTTAGTGTTAATATTTTAGTTCATTTCATTGTTTACTTATTTCTTGTATTCCTGAACATTTAGAGTTATTTTAGATTCCTTCCAGTGTTTCTCTGTTCCTGTCCATCTGTGTGAATTAACCTCCCTCCTTCAGTTGCTCTGTATTCTCCCTGGCATCAGCTGCTCCACATTTAATCTGATTAGCTCTTCTAGTTCATTGGTCATTTCGCCACGCTGCCTCTGTGTTTAAACTCTCTGGGTTACATTGCTTGACTCCGGATCCTACTGTTTGCCTACCTGATCCGTGCCTGTGTCATTGCTCTGCTCTGTGTGCTGTTTCACTCCTCTGTAGGTATCAGTTCTGATGTTATTTAAGACTTTACTCACCATGCAGCTTTCACCTACAAAACACCACCAGTATGACAGGTATTCACTCAGATCTTCAACAAGTCTCTGGAGCTGTGTGATGTTCCCTCGTGCTTTAAATGCTCCACCATCATCCCGACCCTCAAGAAACGCACCATCACAGGATTAATTGACTACGGACCTGTTGTCATTAAATCCTTCGAGCAACTGGTGTTGTAGCATCTGAAACACATCACAGGTCCCCTGCTGGACCCCTTGCATTCTGCTTACTAGGCAAACAGGTCAACAGATCATGCAGTTTTGCATCATCTGGACAGGTCCAGACTGAAATAAGCAATCAGGTCTGCAGAGAGGATCATTGGGGTTGACCTTCCCTCCATCCATGACCTGTATAGGTCTAGGGTCAGGAAAAAGGCAGCTAACATATCTGCAGACCCTGCATATTCTGGTCACAATCTGTTTAGATTTTTACCTTTAGGTAGGCTACAGAACACAATTAGCAAAAAACAGCCGCCACAGAGATGTTTTCTTGCCCCAGGCTGTTTCTCTGATGAAGATAATGAACACCTTACAGTCTGAGAAGTCAGCTACTCTCCTGTGAAAGAAACAAATCATATATGTACTGACACAACCTGTCTTTCGTTTTTTATATAAATAAAAAAATGGCTGTACCTACACATACATGTACATACTGCTCCTTTTTCCTTATTTTTATTTAG
Organism: Girardinichthys multiradiatus; assembly: GCF_021462225.1. Lineage (NCBI taxonomy): Eukaryota > Metazoa > Chordata > Actinopteri > Cyprinodontiformes > Goodeidae > Girardinichthys > Girardinichthys multiradiatus. Next base: position 43,949,384 of record NC_061810.1, read on the forward strand.
TCAAAAGTTCATATTAGAGTCACAATCAGCTTTATTGGCAAGTTTGTACAGACAAACTAGGAATTTGACTCAGGTACATGATGCTCTCAATAATAAAGAATATCTTTTTTAAATGTACAACTGACTTCACAATGGAATATAAAGTGAAATCAGTCCAAGTATGTATGGTGTTGTTCTGGAACTCTGACTGTCAAGTGTTCACCAGAGAAACAGCCTGGGGGAAAAAACTGTCTCCGTGCCATTTTAGCAGACATCTTTAGTTAATGTGGGTTTGATTTAAGTGCTGGAAACCAAGGCCAAATTCCTTGTTTATGCATACAAACTTGGCCAATAAAGTTGATTCTAATTCTGAGTACGATAATTAAGAGATTGGGCTATTTTTGGAATAGGTTGGATGACAGTATTCTTGAAGTAAACTAAGACTTGACCAGAAGCCAATGAGGCATTAACCATAGCATGTATGCAGGGGTTGATGGACTGAAAGAGAAACTGATATAAAATGATCTAGAATAACAGACTGAGCAGGAACAAGGATGGTCAAAGAGACAGCTGACTGAAACATATTCTGATATAAGTGACTTTTCAAATGACAAAAATAAAATTACATAGTTTGTCAGTGGAGATGGGGTAAGAATGGCACTGATTGTGTTAAATAGCACTTTAGGAAACCAGGCTAAAAAGGTCGGCAGCCCTTGCTTTTTAGACAGAATGGTAAGAAAACCAAAATATCTTTTAGATCAAGTAAATAGACCAGCAAATTATTTTTACTCCACAAGCATTCAGCTTTCAGCAAGAATGCTTTAAAGAGTAGATAGGGTCATTAATCCACAGCAAAGATTTTGAAGCAGATTCTTATCTCTTTTTAAAAAGGACAGGTGCTGTCTAAAATAAAAAGGCAGAAATTATCTACAGTTGAGGAGTTTACAAATCGAGAGCTGACCACAGGGCAAGCAGAAGGCTTAGTCACAAGGATAGATTAATAAAAATAAAAATTTTAAAGAATATAGCAATGATCCAAAAAAAAAAAGCAAACATTCTCAGAGCAGATAAAGTCAAAGTTCAAGCCCAAAGTAAAAAGGAGGTGCCTTTTTGGTGTGAGGGGGAGAAATACATGCTATGTAAAATTAAAAGTTCATAAGGTTGGTGAAACCCCTGGCAAAAAGATCTGAGTCGTCATCAAAATGAAAATCCCAGAAATATGAAATACCCAGAAACTTACCAACTTTATATTTTCATACAAATGTAAAGCTGTGTCATCAGCATACACATGGTGAGATATGTCATAGTCTGAAGCAAGAAAACATATAGATATTAAAAGAAAATTGGAGCTTTAAGGAACCCTACATTCAATCTTTATTCACTAAGATTTGTAATTGCCAATAAACAGAAATGCTTCAGGTCTACCAAGCAAGATCTGAACCAATCTAGCACAGTATCAGAAACACCCACTCACTTTTTTAGTCAATCAATATGTTACTATCAATTATGCCAAACATACTATCCAGTAAGCATTAAGACAGATGCTTTAGATTTGTTGTTTATAGATATCAGTCAGTCATTTTCTACCACTTATTCCATAGTGGGTCATGGGAGAGCTGGTGCCTATCTCCAGCAGTCTATGGGCAAGAGGCAGGGTACACCCTGGACAGGTCACCAGTTGATCACAGGGCAACACACAAACAACCATGCACACACCTAAGGGCAATTTAGAGTGACCAATTAACCTAACCTCTTTGGACTGTGGGAGGAAGCTGGAGTACCCAGTGAGAACCCATACATGCACGGGGAGAACATGCAAACTCCATGAAGAATGAACCCCGGCTGGGAATTGAACCCAGGACCTTCTTGCTGCAAGGCAACAGTGCTACCAACTGCGCCACCATGCAGCCCTGTTTATAGATGTATGTTACTAAATTTGTGGCTTAGATTAACCAATATTGAGAGTAAATGAAGTGTTTTGTGACATGATATGGACTATGTAGTGAAGCATCTTTTTCTGGCAAATTTTCAATGTTTCAGTTTCCGAAGCACAGCACCAGGGTTGTTTATTTATCAATGTATGAAAAACAGGGAACTAAACTATATACATATCAACTCACTGTATATTATTTCTCATATTTTCCTGGAAAAATGTTTTACTGTTACACTTTTCTGTTGTAAAATCCATGACAACCCAATTAAGTCCTATCAAGTAGCTCACCTCCTTTACCAGTGTTACCTTTTATTCCTGCCTTATGCCTCCAATAGAGTCACCTCCTGGCTGTAAAAACTGTCTTAGATCTTTTCAGAAAAGAAAAAAAATATGGAATGTATATGGAGTGTCTAAATAATCACCTTTAGTTCTCTTTGACTCTATTTAGTGGCTGAATTCCACTTCCAGAAAGCCAGATTTCAAGGTTATAGCTCAAAGAAAAATAATTTATTTTCCAAAAGAAAGAAACTGGCAGATCTCATACTCGTCGTCTTCCACTTAATCAGGGACCGGGTCGTGGGGGCAGCAGACTCAGCACAGACACCCAGACGTCCCTCTCCCTAGACACCTCCTCCAGCTCCTCCGGAGGCAGCCCAAGGCGTTCCCAGGCCAGCCGAGAGACATAGTCCCTCCAGCATGTCCTGGGCCCTCCCCTGGGCCTCCTCTCGGTGGGACGTGCCTGGAACACCTCCCTAGGAAGGCGTCCAGGAGGCATCCGGTATAGATGCCCGAGCCACCTCAACTGGCTCCTCTCGATGTGGAGGAGCAGCGGCTCTACTCCAAGCCCCTCCCGGATGGCTGAGCTCCTCCCCCTATCTCTAAGGGAGTGCCTGGCTCCCTACGGAGGAAACTCATTTCAGCCGATTGTATCCGGGATCTCGTTCTTTCAGCCATGACCCAAAGTTCATGGCCATAGGTGAGGGTAGGAACGTAGACCGACCGGTAAATCGAGAGCTTCGCTTTTCGGCTCAGCTCTCTCTTCACCACAATGGAGCAGCACAGTGCCCCCATTACTGCGGCAGCCACACCGATCCGTCTGTCGATTCAATTCAATTCAATTCAATACAATTCAATTCAGTTTTATTTATGTTATCTGCAAATCTGCAAGGCATCTTATGCATCTGTTAGTGTTTGTGCAGGTCATAAATAAGTGTCCTTCTTCAATTCAATTCAATTCAGTTTTATTTATATAGCGCCAATTCACAACACATGTTGTCTCAAGGCACTTCACAACAGTCAGGTACATACATTCCAATTAATCCTAACAATTGAACAGTGCAGTCGGAGTTAGCTTTTTATTCAAATTGGATAAAAGGTTTTTCTGTCTAAGGAAACCCAGCAGATTGCATCCAGTCAGTGACTTGCAGCATTCCCTCCTCCTGGATGAGCATGTAGAGACAGTGGACAGTCACTGGCGTTGACTTTGCAGCAATCCCTCATACTGAGCATGCATGTAGCGAAAGTGGAGAGAAAAACTCCCTTTAACAGGAAGAAACCTCCAGCAGAACCAGGCTCAGTGTGAGCGGCCATCTGCCACGACCGACTGGGGGTTTGAGAGAACAGAGCAGAGACACAAAGAGAACAAAGAAGCACTGATCCAGGAGTTCTTTATATGGGAAGGAAAAGTAAATGTTAATGGATGTAGCTCCTTTAGTCATTTCACCTAGAAATAACAGATAAACTGAGCCAGTTTTCAAGGTTAGAGTCTGAAAAAGAGCACATATAATTAGTTACAGTAAAGCTCAGTCAATCGCCATGTCTAGGAGAGAGAAAGGGTTAAACACTAAAAGACAGGGCCATGTGGATCATCGGTAGAGGGTGAGCATTAAGTTGTTGCCAGCAGAAGCTCGGACAATTCCCCTCTCCATAAAGGTGTCATAGGTAGACACAGAGCCAGGCTAGTTGTAGCTTCTAGGAAGAGAAAAGAGAGAGAACTAAGTTAAAAGCTGAAATAACAGCAAATAATGCAAAATTGGACAGCAGTGCGAGAATGTAGCAAAGAGGGTGAAAGTGGTCATTATGTCCGCCAGCAGCATAAGCCTATAGCAGCACAACTACACAGATAGTTTCAGTTCAGATTATTTAGTTAAACAGTGCTCATTTACAACAATGTCGTCACAAGGCACCTCACAAAGGGTCCCACTGATGGTCATTGTTATACTAAAAACCACAAGGATTGGGATACCTCTCTCTGTCAGACTGATTATAACCATTGGTCGATCTACCGCTCCATTCTTCCCTCACTCGTGAACAAGACCCCGAGACACTTAAACTCCGCCACTTGAGGCAGGAACTCCCCTCCAACCTGAAGAGGACAATCTGGCAGATCTCAACAAGTATTTTTGTATATAGCCATTTCATTATCTTACAATATTATATAGAATATATATAGTCAAAAGCTGGCAGGGTTCCAGTTTGCTAAATGGATCTAAGATTTAGTTAATGTTAGGAGAAAACTCAGTGTTTGATTGACATTTTCCTACTCCAACCATTGTCTTCTTCTTGTCCATGGTTGGGTTGCAGAGAAAAAAGGTTTAGGATGGAAACCCAAATATCCCCACTCTAGGTGACACTGCCCTGCTCATTCTGAGGGATCCATGACATCCCTTTGCCAATACAAATAGATTGTCCCTCCAGCAAGTTCTGATTCTGCCACAGGGTCTCCTCCTAGTGGGACATATCTGGAAAACTCATAAGGTAGACGCCCAGGAGGCTACCTGATAAGATGCCCGAACCAACTTAACTGGCTTCTTTCAAAGAAGCATCGTCTCTTTTGTGAGCTCACCCCTATATGACAGGACTCCTCACTTTTTTCCTAAGACTGAATTCAGACAGCCTTTGGATAAAACTAATATTAGCCACTTGTATCCAGGATGACATTTTTGACCAACTGATAATATCTAATACATTTAATCCAGTTAATGGCAATGTTAATCAACATAACAAATGTATTTCTGATAGCAGACAAAAGTGGCTGAAATGATCATGATGATTTTATTGCACAGCTCTTGTTATCCTGGGGCAGATTTGTTGAGTCTTTGTTTTGCTCCCTCTCTCTTTCTGTGCTGCTGATCTCCTCTGAGGTAGGACCTGTTTCTGTTGTGCTGCTCACCCAACTTTGAAAGAGAACCAGAGGAGCTTCTAACTGTTACCAGATTGCCTGTCTGTGGATACAGTAATCTACATCACCTTCTGATAAAGTTTCAAGTAAAAATCCCAAGTATTACCTTGGGCTCACATTGAAGGCATTTCTATAATGAATCGTATCAGTGTCACTGACTGCTGTCAGCTAACAATACCTGTTGTTTATGTCAGTCACTTCTCAAAAGCCATCAGGTGCCATAAACCATTGTGATGGACCATGCCAAACAGTTTTGTAAACATTTCTGTGGAACTATTTTAAAACAGAAAATGAAAGTATTTCAGTTGCCATGCTGTTGGCAAGAGATTGAGACAGTGTCTTGCCCACAGCTAAATCAAATAAATTTAAAACTCATCTTAAAGGAGCAAATCATGAAAATCTCCTAAAATTAAATATGGCTCCACGTGTACAAAAAATAAAACAGATGTGGTTTATTGAACATAAGATCTCTCTCTTCAAAGACTTTGTTAATTAATGACTTGATTTGTGACAATCAGACAGATTTATTTTGTCTTACAGAAAAATAGCTGCCGCAAGACTTTTGTAAGTGCATAATCATACATGAGTCAACTTTTGAAACCCTATTCCTAACCCTAACCCACAAGTGCCCTTCTGGTCAAATTACGTATTTTTTTTTCTTCTTTTTGTTTTTTAGCCCTAACCCTAAGCCCTTCTCTGAGACCTAATAAAAATGTCTATTAATAATGTTACTTATTATGTTATTTTGTAAGAGAAATGACATGACAACACCCCACCAGTCACATGGTTAGTTTTGACTTTTTGCCCCTGTGATGCTATAATTGCCTCTGGAAAATGTCACTGTGGCCCAGATCTAAGACAGTTGTTGGTCAATAAACCCCTAACTGAGCCGCTAAAATATGCGTACTGGTCAGAAAACACGACAAATTTATATTGTTTCTGCTTCATCACCAACGCAGTCTGAGCAGAGGGCAGCTGAGATACAACACACACACACACACACACACACGCAGGGGGATAAAAGAAGAGGGCTCTCTGAGCAGGAGGACACAGGTGTGGAGAAGCTATTTTTATCTGACCACTAAATCAGTCAATCAATCAAACTTTATTTATAAAGCACTTCACACACCTAAATGACCAAAGTGCTGTACATTTCCATAAAACAAAGCAATTGAAACATAAAATAAGCAATAAAATACAACATGTACAATAAAACTAACAGAATTAGTTTAAAACAATAAAAAAAAAAAAATAATAATGTATAAAACTAGCCTGATGCATCTGCTCAACTAGAATAAAAAGCCAAGTTAAACAGATGAGTCTTTAAAAGAGATATAAAATCATTCACGGCATGGGCCATCCTTTCAGTGAGTGGAGGACCTTTCCACAGTTTGGGGGCTGCTACACAATAAGCTCTGTCTCGTCAGCTTTCAAGAATCCTAGGATCATCTGAAAGCAGCAGTTTACCTGACATCAGATTTCTGCTGGGAACATGTTTGTGTAAAAGCTAAAAAAAAAAGGTGCTCGACAATTTAAAAATCAAAAGTTAAATCTTTAAAATTTTTAAACGTACAGGCAGCTAGTGCAGGGAGGACAATATAGGAGTAATATGCTCATGTCTTCTTTTACCCATCAGCAAACGGGCAGCGGCATTCCGGACCTGCTGCAGACGATGCAGAAGACAGTTGTCACTGTGGTTGAACAGACTGGGTTTTTTGTGTTAAACCTTGTACCTGTCTTGCCCCAGAGAGAATTGCTGGGTCGTCTGGTTGGTGAGACTTTGTCAGATCCCTGCAACAGTCGCTGGAGCAGTGAACGTCTGCCTGGCTTGTAGAAGAAGAAGATGTGGAAGCTGGGAGCTCTGAAGCCCTACAGTTGGGCCGGAAGGCGGCAAACATTTTTCTGGAGGAGCGGCTATCACAGTGTTGGACCATGTGTTGCTTAATATTGGACCATGTGGACGTTGCTGGACGCCACTATGCCTTCCGGCGTCATCAGCCATTTTGTACCCCAGGACAGTCTGCTACTACAAATCCCAGCGGGAACCGTGGCTGATAGGACGGAGGCGTCGCAGCTCTGATGTCACGGTTGACTATATAACATACTCTGAGATTACCCCCATTGCTTTTCAGCTTGGAACCGAGACGTGGTTACCGGCATCTGAAGCACATAATTCTGGAGAAGAAATCCCACGTGGACTTTCATTCATTCTCCCATTGGCCAGAAAACCAAGCGAATTAAGCTTACGAGAATAAGAAGGCTTGTAAGTTTCAACTTTACCGATTGAAGACGTGGATTTAACACGTAACCAAAAAATCAGGAGGTTTCAAGGAGAAGAAAATTTCCTCTTTGTTTTTTTTGTTCCAGTCGACTAGTGACGGTCCGTCATATTTTTCACCTTTCTGCCAAGGAGGCCACAAGGACGAGGATGGACCGCTTTGAAACGCGTGGAAACTCTTCCCCCCTTTATCTCTACCTCTCTGTCCAAGGAAGACTGCATCAAGTAAAGTCCATTCGTTTTTATTTTCTTTATTAGGAATAGCTTGGGCAGGATAGAGTAGGATTTTAGGGCTATTTAGAATCGCCACTTATAGTCTAATGTGTTCTAAATTGTATGTGCATGCCATTGTTTATTGAAACTTGATTGCTGTTGATTTCTGAGGCTGCCGGGTCTCGCAAGTTGTGTTTTTACTGTGTGGACACCTGAGCGTAGGTGCGCTGTGAAACTGAAGTGCAATAATGACCTTATGGTGAAAATCAACCATTTTCTTTGTCTTCAACTTCATGCCTTACTGGCTTGCCGCCAGAAGTTTTATGATTCTTTTTGTGCGCAGACTTCCCAGCGCTGGGGGATGTTTTATGACCTTTTTTAACTAAGATACACTTTGGGAGTTGACTCCCAGAGCTTCGTTAAACCATACTCCTTCTATATTTTGCCATAACTGCCATAACTGCTGGTTTGATTTCATACACACTCAATGCTATTATTTTCTTTTGGTTAGTTAGATATTTTACCCTTTTTGTGTAGAACTTTGCATGTTTGATTAGGTGAAGATTATTGAATTGGAAGAGCGAGCTGTATCAGGACGGTTGATTTAATAAATATTCACGTGATAAAGAGAAGGCGTTTGTGTTTATTTTGTGCAAGAGTGATCAGTCAGTCAAAATAAGATTAAAGTTCCCCACGTTTCGGCAGAAACGGTTGATTAAACAGTGACATTGAACCGTCACCTTAACGTGGTGGAGGGGTTTGAGTGCTCAAATGATCCTAGAGGCTATGTTGTCTGGGGCCTAAATGCCGCGTGGCGGTCGGGGACAGTGCCTCTGGACTGGCAGACTGGGGTGGTGGTCCCCCTTTATAAGAAGGGGGACCGGAGGGTGTGTTCCAACTACAGGGGGATCACACTCCTCAGCCTCCCTGGTAAGGCCTACACCAGGGTATTGGAGAGGAGAGTCCGACCGATTGTCGAACCTCGGCTTCAGGAGGAACAGTGTGATTTTCGTCCCAGCCGTGGAACACTGGACCAGCTCTATACCCTCTACAGGGTGCTCGAGGGTTCATGGGAGTTTGCCCAACCGGTTCACATGTGTTTTGTGGACCTGGAGAAGGCATTCGACTGTGTCCTTCGTGATGCCCTGTGGGGGGTGCTCCAGGAGTATGGAATCGGGGGCCCTTTATTAGGGGCCATCCGGTCCCTGTACGAGCGGAGCAGGAGTTTGGTCCGCATTACCGGCCCTAAGTCGGACCTGTTCCCAGTGCATGTTGGACTCCGGCAGGGCTGCCCTTTGTCGCCGGTCCTGTTCATAACTTTTATGGACAGGATTTCTAGACGCAGCCAAGGGCCGGAGGGGGTCTGGTTTGGGGACCAGTGGATTTCGTCTCTTCTTTTTGCAGATGACGTGGTCCTGCTGGCCCCCTCTAGCCAAGACCTACAGCATGCGCTGTGGCGGTTCGCAGCCGAGTGTGAAGCGGCTGGGATGAGGATCAGCTCCTCCAAGTCCGAGGCCATGGTACTCGACCGGAAAAGGGTGGCTTGTCCTCTTCAGGTTGGAGGGGAGTTCCTGCCTCAAGTGGAGGAGTTTAAGTATCTCGGGGTCTTGTTCACGAGTGAGGGAAGAATGGAGCGGGAGATCGACAGACGGATCGGTGCGGCTGCCACAGTAATGGTGGCGCTGTGCCAGTCCATTGTGGTGAAGAGAGAGCTGAGCCGAAAAGCAAAGCTCTCAATTTACTGGTTGGTCTACGTTCCTACCCTCACCTATGGCCAGGAACTTTGGGTCATGACCGAAAGAACGAGATCACGGATACAAGCGGCTGAAATGAGCTTCCTCCGTAGGGTGGCCGGGCACTCCCTTAGAGATAGGGTGAGGAGCTCGGCCATCCGGGAGGAGCTCGGAGTAGAGCCGCTGCTCCTCCACATCGAGAGGAGCCAGTTGAGGTGGCTCGGGCATCTATACCGGATGCCTCCTGGACGCCTTCCTCGGGAGGTGTTCCAGGCACGTCCCACCGGGAGGAGGCCCAGGGGACGGCCCAGGACACGCTGGAGGGACTATGTCTCTCGGCTGGCCTGGGAACGCCTTGGGCTCCCCCTGGAGGAGCTGGAGGAGGTGTCTGGAGAGAGGGACGTCTGGGCGTCTCTGCTGAGTCTGCTGCCCCCGCGACCCGGTCCTGGATAAGCGGAAGACGACGAACGAACGATCTAATAATAGTTATCAACTATTACTGAGAATTTAATAATTGTAATTATCAAGGGCTTTGAACCACAATTACAACCCCAGAGGACATCTCTGATTTCAATTCATAAATAACGATTTTTGGTTAAGAAATTAATTTTCTCAAATTATGATTTTCAATTATAATTATTGATAAATATTAATTAATCAATAATCATAATCCCAACAACGGCGACAGAACAGAGTGACCAAATTAACAAAGGCAGATAGATTAACATGTGCTATAGATGAAATTGCTCACTGGATGACACCCACCAGATATAGTATGGACAGCCGAGGCAGCAGCAGCACACCCAGGGTTATCCTCCATGTCTGCTGTAGCGGCAAACAAGCAAGGGGGAGCAGCAGACCCATCTGCCGAAGCATCCCCACGGGTTAAAGTAGAGTAAACCACAATTGGAATATCTGCAGCCGAAATTCCTTTCACTTTCGGTGGCATTGTGCCAAAAAAAAATCTGTTATTTTATGTTTCATCGTAAACAATAAAAATGGACACTAACGAGGATATCAAACTGATACCGATAAGAAGCAATGCTAGGTGGCTAACGTTTGTGTGGGAAAAGTTTTGTTCACATCACATGACACAAACAGCCAATAAATGTTTAGATAGAATCATTTATCCCTCTCATTGGAGAATGATGCTGCTTTCTGATCTGTATTTATAAATCCTTTCTATTGAAGAGTTCCATTTTATTTGTGTAACTTTTTCTAATTATTTTACATCTTTGATGACCAAAAGCAGGAAGGGCCCTGGCCCTACCGGTTCCGCGGTCCTTGGTTTGAATGACTGACTGTCTCAGACGTAAAGGCTGATGGAGCACATACTGCCTCGTAATTACACAACCAGAAAGTATGAGAATAACGAGCAGCGGTATGGAGTGGGCTTTTAATTATTTGGACTAAAAAATAAAAAACACACCTGTAAATAAGCTGTGGATTCTGAAATGAAAATTAGCTCCCTCATATTGTTCCTAAAAGAATAAAGTTCTAGATAGATAATGTATGTGTAACGATGATGCATAGGCCACCTTGGCCCGTTCCGAAGGAAAGGCAGTGGGCTGGAGTTCAAATAGCAGGGAACACTGGGTCAAAAAAGGTCTGCATTGTTCAGGATCCCCATTAAAACGCTCAGGGGGGGGAAGCTTAGGCTCGTTGTTTGCGTTAGCCGTCGGAGCAACAGTAGAGGGGAGTGGTTGAGCAACTGAGGAACTAGCTTGGACCTGGGTGATTTTAAGAGAAGAAAGTCCCCGTAAAAGCTCCTGGACATTTCTTTCTAGGCCAGTAATAGCCCCTCTACTTTAGAACACCAATTGGGATTCGGCTGTGGGTTCATACTGGCGAGATCGTACTGTAACGATGATGCAACTCAACCAGAACCCAAAACGCAGTCAGACAAGAGAATGGTTAACCAAAAGTTTTAATATAAAAAATAATAATAATAATTGGGTAGAAGAGGTTCCACTGAAGCAGTCAGACAGGAAGGACAGGAATGGAGGTTTATCAGGGAATTGAAATCCAGCCGGGGAGGAAGGGGAAGTTCACAACAGGAGGTCTTGGGGGTTCCAGGAACAAACAGGAGACAGAGAATATTTCCACCAACCAGATGCAGAAGCGGGAGACAATCCAAGGTAAAGCACTGGAGGGTTTCAGGCAGGGATAGTCCAGTAATCCAGAGACAGAGTCAGAGACAGGCAGGTTTCAGCAACGTGAGGTCAGGACTTTTCCGAACAGCAGAAGGACAAGGCAGAAATCTGTGGTCAAAAAACAGGCAGGATCAGATAACCAGAAAAAACTCTCTTGAAACATGAATCAAGGCTTGAAAGCTGTGACAGAGGCAACAGACGATCTCGCACTGAGCTGGTGACGAGCAGCTGATTAAATAGGAGCACCCCAGTGCAGGTGAAGGCAATGAGTAATCAGCACAGTCAAAGTGAGCTGAAGGGCTGGAATCATGACATCACCCCCTCCTCAAGGGGCGGCCCTTGACGCCCCTCTGGGCTGGTCCGGATGTTGGCGATGAAAATCGCGGATAAGGCCCTTATCCAGGATCAGGCGAGAAGGTATCCAAGACCTCTCCTCAGGACCATAGCCCTTCCAGTCCACCAGGTATTGGATGCCACGGCCCCAACGTCGGGAACGTAGCAAGCGTTTTACAGTGAAGACAGGGGCTCCATCTATGAGTCGGGGGGGTGGAGGGGGTCTGGAAGGAGGGCAAAACCTGGATGACCTTACAGGTTTGACCTTGGAGACATGGAAAGTGGGGTGCACACGTAATGAAGAAGGTAGACTGAGACGCACAGCTAGTGGGTTAATGACCTTGGCAATAGGAAAAGGACCCACAAAACGGGGTGCCAACTTGCGATTCTCTACCTTGATGGGTAAATCCTTAGTGGATAACCAGACCTTCTCACCCACCAGGTATCTTGGAGCTTGGGATCTGTGACGGTTGGCATTACGGGCATAGACAGCTGAGGTCTTGCAGAGAGATGCTCTGGCCTTTCTCCAGACTCTGAGACAATGACGTGCTGTTAAATGGGCAGCAGGAACCTGGGTAACCCCTTCCTGAACAGAGAGAATAGGCGGTTGATAGCCATAAACAACATGAAATGGTGACAGACCTGTGGCACTTGATGGTAATCCATTGATGGCGTACTCCACCCATGGTAAATTCTGTGACCAGCGACTGGGAGCATCCATGCATAGGATGCGTAATTTGGTCTCAACTTCCTGATTCATCCTTTCTGTCTGGCCGTCCGTCTGAGGATGGAAACCTGAAGAAAGGCTGACATCAATGCCAAGAAGGGTGCAAAACTCACCCCAGAAACGGGAAATGAACTGAGGTCCTCTATCTGAAACGATGTTACGGGGAATGCCATGAAGTCTAAACACCTCTCGGGTTATTACATCAGCGAGTACAGGAGCTGAGGGTAACTTGCGGAGAGGAATGAGGTGGGTCATCTTGGAAAATCTGTCAACCACAGTGAGGAGTACAGTGTTACCATGAGAAGGAGGTAGGCCGGTGACCAAATCCATAGAGATGTGGGACCATGGTCGGTGTGGAATAGGAAGAGGCCTTAGTAGACCGGCTGGAGGGCGTCTTGAGGGCTTAACTCTGGAGCAGGTGGTACATGCTGACACAAACTCTCGCATGTCCTTTCTGTTGGTGTTATGTTTAACCAAGACATGTAATTTAAATCCCATATTAAATAGGTTTGTAGGATTTCCTTTTTTTCACTGCTGGAATATTGCCTAAATTAGAAATATCCAGGAGTGGCGCTGAAAAAACTAGTAAAGGCTTTTGATAAAGCTTAAAGTGGCTTTGATTATACTGAGCTATATCTGTTGTTATGGTGCTATAGGCTTTGACTGCTGGAGAACATATTGACCACTTTCCCTAACTCTGCTATGTTCTCCTACTACTCTCTAATTTTTCATTATTTGTGTCATGGTGTGTTTTTGGGTCGGACCAGCTTGCAGGGAGATACTCAGGAGCCAGAAGGTAAGATTTTGATCCATATTTATTATGACGTTAGAACAGCGCAGCATTCTCGGCCAGGAGGTATCTGGCAGAACGAGGCGACGGGGAACAAATGAAACCAGTGAGCTATATGCAGGGAAGGTGAATGGTGAAACAATGGGAACGAGAGGAGTAGTAATCAGATGAATGCTTACAGGTGTGCTGGCCAGGTGAAGGGAACTGAGGTAATGGAGGTAGCTATGGTGACTGGAGCTAGGAAAGAAGACAGGAAGGGACACTAAACACTAAACTAAACTGGGAGGAACGGGGAAAATAAACCTAAACATTAGCTAACATACATAGTAACTCTAGGAAGAACTAAACAGGGGCATGGGAAAAGTTAAACTACTGGGAAACAGACCTAAGGAAACCTATATAAATATAAACCCTAACATAAAACACAAAACTAAATTTGGAAGGAGCACTAACTGGACAAGGCAGGGACATGAGGAACTATACTAAGGAACAAGGCTGGGTAAGAACAACTAATATTAAGGGGAACAAGCAACTGGGTAAATCGTAACAAAAAGGGGTCTAAAGCCAGGAGGAAGAGGAAGAAACTAACACAACTAAGCACAACGCAGGAGTAAATAAACCTAAATAAACTGCTCAATCAAAACACACACAAAACCAAAACAAAGTCCAAAATAGCAGATCCTGACAATTTGCTGTTACTTCAGCTTCTAACATTGTGTTCTCTCTCTGTTTTCTTCTCCTTATAAAAGCTACATCTGGCCTGGCTTTGTGTTAATTTGTGACACCTTCCTGGAGGGAGGCATTGGCTGAGCTACTACTGCCAACAACGTCATGTTCTCCTTGTATAGATAATACATTGACCGTGTCTTTCAGTGTTTAACCCTGTCTCTCTCCAAGACAAAGCTATTGGCTGAGCTTCTACTGCACCTAACTGTATATGCTCTGAACTGAAGGTTTCTTCCTGTTACAGGGGAGTTTTCCTTTCTACTGTTTCTACATATATGCTCAGTGTGAGGGATTGCTGTAAAGTCAACAACAATGCTAGGGACTGTCCATTTTTGCCACATGCTCATCCAGGAGGAGAGAATGCTGTAAGTCAATGGCTCAAAGCAATCTGCTAAGGTTTCCTTAGATAGAAAACGTTTTTACCAATATGAATGATACACTGAATTTGTTTGTATTATTTAACTAGGATTAATTGTAATACATGTACTTGATTTGGAATCTGTATGATTCGACTGAACTGACTTTTTTTGTGAAGTGCCTTGAAATGACATGTTTTGTGAATTGACACTAAATACCTAAACTGAATTGACCATCTGCAAACTTAGCAGTGATGTGGTAAAGAAATAGCTACATGGCAAAGTAAAATGAGAAAGTATATGGTGGAGCCAAATCCCTTAGTTTTAAAAGGACAATGATATAGGCAAAGTCATTACAAAAGAGGTGACTAAATGTATCACTCTGGATGATCAACCCACTGCTGAGGCGGAGAATATAGAATATGGTTTTGCCGCCTTTGGCAGTGGATGTTCATTGTTCTACTATGCACTTAGTCAATCGCAGCTCTACCTGAGCTGGATTTTTTTTGCATTCACATGCAGGTTATGTTATTTGATGAGACTGCTTTTGGCTTTTGTATAGACACTTGGAAATTGGTTGCTTGCCCATAGTCACTGCTTAGCCTCACAGCACAATGCATATATTCCTTATTGATCAAATACAGGCTGTGCTGCATTCCCGAGAGTTCCGTTGATCTTATACTAGCCACAGCATATGAGAAATCAATAGAAGAGATTCTTAACAGATAAGAGACGGACAAAGAGTGTGACAGCATCATTTTAACTGATAATGCAAGAAATATGAGGGGGCATATTTCAAGTATAGTTTTTGTTGTTTGTTTTTTGTATAAACACTCTTAAACTGGTTGTGAAAGGCTCTATAGCTATAAACAACTTAACACACATTACCTACCAATCTGCTCTCGTCTCTTAAAGTATAGTTAGTAATTTCAAACACTTTAAAGTTTTGTATAGCTATAAACTACTTAGCACACATTACCTATCAATCTGCTCTCGTTCTCATCACCTGGATCTGAAAGCATATTGGGAATGACTTCAACTGTAAACTAACCATTACTCACCTGACCATCACCAATCTCAAGTACCCCTAGATCTATGGTACCATCTCTGCACTACAGTTATTCACCCTAGAACTAAGAAACTCACAAAACATAATTCACCTCTCACCATTTTCCTGGGTCTCAGCTACTTAGTCTCTATTCTCTCCTGGGCCACCGATTAAACACAGAGCCTCCTGCTTCATTCGTCCAATACTTAAACACTTTAATAAGTATTTTTGTTTCACTTACAAGTGTGGTTCATTGTTTATTGATGGTCTAGAGTCCAGTTTTTCATTGTACAAACATGCTCAGTCTCTTTTTTGTATCTTCGTTTTCTTTCTTTCTGTTACAAGGCCTACATAAATACGTCCTTTCAGAGTCTATAATTATAAAAAAATCCTCCAAACACAACAGACCTAAATGCAGTTCCCTTCACATTGTGTGCATCCCAATTGTTCTTGAGAAAATAAATAAAATTCAATTAAATGTCAAGCAGGGACTTTACAATGTTTTCATTGCTTCATACTCATTAACAAAAGAAAAGTGTTTGCTACATCTTGTATGGATTTAAAAATTTGGCAGTTAGGCGTCATTTGACGGATCCTTTTTGACCTTTATTGGATAAATTTAATAAACTGAGGCATATTTTACGTCTTCACGTCTTTCACAATGCAAAGCCCGATCAGGAACAGGAATTTTATTTTAATCTTATTTATTTCAGATAGATCTTGGTTTGATACAGAAAAGGAAGTTGAAAAAAAACAAATGAAATGACTACTCTTCCTTCCTTTGTCCTGTCAAGCTGCCTTTTAATGTCAAATTTCCTGCCAAATGAGGTATTTCCCAAAATAATCATTGTTAACTTGATAAGAGTATACACATTTTAGACCTGTTTGAGTTCAGACTCCTGTGAGCTATTTTTCCTCCTTTTTCTCTTTTAATCATCCTGGAAGTCGTCATTCATGTCAGTCTCCGTTGGCAACAACACTCTCACACAGTTCATGCTAACCTGCAATTAAATCCACATTCTTAACAAGATATGAGTAAGCCAGATACATAGAGTTGAGCTCCATCTTTAATTTAAGAGGTCTTTTGTAAATTGCCCTCTGACATGTGAGCAAAATGTGACGTGTCTCTGCTTCTGCTTTTAGCTCCAAGCTTTTTTTAAGAACAGCTGTAAGAAATAGCCGGGGAATTATGAAGGCTAAAATTTGGTCTTGGTTTTATATATGAGTGCCATAATGCCTCCATGGTTAGATTTTGTACAAATACTCTTTTTTTTATCAACTTTGTGACAAGAACAGAGATTCTTTTGGAGGCTGAAAATGCAGATGACAGATCACCAAACCTAAATGCCAATGTGAGCTGCGCAGAATGTCAGTAACACTGAATCATCTCAAATGTACAACTTGATAAATGCCTTTTTAAAAGCTTTTTTTTTTAAGCTGGATGCACAATAGCTCATTCTGAAGCAACAATCTGTGGGCATATCGGCTCTGTCACACAGACAAATGCGGTCCAGAGAGAGATGTTGTTTCGTTTCCTTCTTCTTGTGTCTGTGGTATTGGGGATGTTGCACAAAGCATTTCATCTTTTCCGCCCTTAAATGGGATATTGCAGTGTATCAGTGTATTCCAGGCACTGAGTCATTGCAGACTCTTTTCCTAAATAATAGGCTTGTCAAGTATATCTCTTTTCCCACCCTCTCCTCAGTCTTTTTTTTTTCTCCCTCGTTGGTGGCTTGTAAGTAAACAACACAATTTTGCAAGTGGATATAGGTGCTCGAGGTTAATGTACTTCATTAGAGGCTTAGTTTTGCATGTATGGCTTAATTCAATGGGTCGAAAAGCCTCGGGACAATTCTTCTGACATTTTAAGAATTCCAAGGCCTAACAGAGGTGGCTGTTGTTTGTTTGAAACTACAAGCATAAGAGATAGGAAGGGTTTAGGGGTGGCTGCAGCTCTAGCACTGCCTCTTAATATTAATGTAAAGCCTTGGGACTCAGTGAACAGACAGCCAAGCAGCACCCAGTAGGAATGAGGAGACCAACTATTGGAAGGAAAGCACAGCTAGGAGGATGGGTGAGATATTCACTGTACTTGACCGCACCAGTCATTCACAGTCTCCTGAGGTTCTCCACTTTTCTTTGTTCTTTTTTGGCTCTGTTCACTCCTTAACAATGAATTATATTAAACAAGTCCATCCACCGGTGTACTTCAATAGCTTAGAATATCATTGAAAACTTAATTTACTTCACTGATTTAATTTAAAAGGTAAAAGGACCAATGAAACACAATTTTGTTTGGCCTACACGATAACTGGAAGGACTAATACCTTGACTGTTGTCCAACATACAGCCAATGACACTATCCACAATGATGGTGAGTTACACAAGCCCTTGATGAATAGACTCGCTGTTGATCCACGTCTAATAGTGGAAAGTTAGGATCAGTGTGTTGTCCGTTCAGCACAATCAGCCTTCATCTTTTATGACCTCCTCAATTGGACTGCTTCCTCCTCAGCAAGCTCAGCTCCATTTATGATCTTTGCCTGCAGACAACTCATCACATCCTTACTCACACATACATCATGAAAGGTTATAATATCAAATAGTCAAATTAAAGAATAGGAGAAAATATAAGATAAATCTATATTAAATTATTCCAACAACAGGAAGGTGGTGGACCGCTTTGTGGCATGGTGTGGAAACAATCATCTCATTTTGAACGTGACTAAAACAATGGAGATTATTGTAGATTTTAAGAGAAACAGGAATAAGTCAAAAACTATTTCTATCATGGGAGAAGAAGTGGAGGTGGTGGAGGAGTATAAATACCTCGGTGTTCACCTGGACAACAGACTAGAGTGGAGATGCAACTGTGAAGCCATCTACAAGAAGGGACAGAACAGACTGTACTTCTTGAGGAAGCTTAGGTCCTTTGGTGTTTGCAGCAAGATGCTGCATATCTTCTATAAGTCTGTTGTGGAGAGTGTGATCTCTTCTGCCATCATCTGCTGGGGAAGCAGCATCAGAGCCAGGGACTCTCAACAAGCAATTTAAGAAGGCTGGCTCTGTTCTGGGGACTCCTCTGGAACCTCTGGAGATCATTGTGCAAACAAGGATTCTTCATAAAATGAAGAACATTATGGAGAACCCTGAGCATCCTCTTCATCAGACTGTCCTACAACAACAGAGTGTCTTCAGTCAGAGGCTTCTTCAGATCTGTTGTAAGACGGAGCGCTACAGGAGATCCTTCCTGCCCATAGCCATCAGCATCTACAACGGCTCTTTAGGAAACTTTCATAATATGAGCTATAACAACATTTAATTTCCCTTTGGGATTAATAAAGTATTTTTGAATTGAATTGAATTTAATTGAATATGTTCCGAATATATTTATGATGCAGAAGACACGAAAGCATGTCAGAACCACTGAAAACTTGTTCAAATAAATACAAAGCATCCATTTTGTAGCTTAATGCCTGGTTCACGTGCCTTTAAAACATGACTTTAAAATTGTCGGTTGATTTTTAAAACCTGAGACCCAACACATGACGATAATAACTGCAGATATAACAGGTTTGGTCCTACAGTGTGTGGTGTACAGCCACACAGCAAACACAACACACTGCATATTTACAGATTTCACTCATGAACATTTAAATGTCACATGTGAGATCTCACAAAACCTCTGGAGATCAAACAGGGGTTCAAAGAGGATGACATGGCAGATGAGGAAGGAGTAATGGTAATAGTTTGTGGACTAAATAACAAACAAAAGGTGTTTGGCTACATGTCACATTCAACAGGCTATGTGTTTGTTTTTCCTCGGGGAACACCCTACATGCTAGGATATCCAGTCGAGACAATCCAACATGTTAAATATCCCTGATTTGAGGTAGGAACAGTCCTGATGTGCTTCCGAGGAGACTAGATCACTCTCAACACACCACACACAGCAGGAATATCTCATAAGATTATCTTAGATTATCACAATAATCAGGGCATCCTTAAGATTGTTGGAAGGTGAAAATCAGGTCAAATCTGCATAATAAGCATGCCGTGTGAACCAGGCATTATCTGGTTGTAGAGACCACAGGCTACAAAAAATGGAAAGAAAAAGAGCACAAAAAAAAGAGGAGCCAAGTATAATGGAATGAAACTAATGTAATACAGAAAACGTTTTTCTGTTTTTATACAGATGACATTCAGGTTTATCCTCCATTTATTTAAAAGATAAAAAGACAGAGTTCATTTTATTAGGTAATTCTGGCCTACTGACAGCACGCAGGTGTGATGTTGGGTCACTGGACGCTTCTGGATCCAGTGATTTAAACTTCAATAGTATTCCAGTCTACAAAACAAATTTGGGGTTTTGGAAAAAACACCCTGGAATTAAAAAAACAATTAAATTTTAGTGGACATGTGTGCACATGGAAAAAACTTCAGAGCTGAGTAAAAAGTAGTATTTTCTTACTCCTCAGGTGTTAATCAGAATTAGAATCAACTTTAATGGCCAAGTTTGTGAGTACAAACAAGGAATTTGACTTCATTTTCCATCACTCACATAGCCTAAACAGTTTGTGTCCAGGATGTGTGGGGTCTAAAGAGATGTTAGCTGCCATTTTACTCGCTCTAGACCTGTACAAGTCCTGGATGGAGGGAAAGTCAGCCCTGATGATCCTTTCTGCAGATCTAATTGTTTGTTGCAGTTCGGAGCTGTCCTGCTTTGTAAATGAACCAAACCACACAGTGACCACACAGACTGAATGAAAGTAGCGTAGAAGATAGCCAACAGCTTCTGTGGGAGATTGTACTTCTTGAGTTGCCATAGGAAGTATAGTCTGTGCTGGGCCTTCTTCCGAACAGTGTCTATATGTGAGGACCACCTCAGGTGGTCCACAGCAGTGTTGTTGAGGATGGTGATGGGAGGCCATCAGAATCAGAATCAGAAAAGCTTTATTGCCAAGTACGTTTTTGGACATACAAGGAATTTGTTTTGGCGTAGTCGGTGCAATACATTACAAATTAAACAGTATAAACATATCTACAATATAATATAAATATATGTGCACAGTTTTAAGTGAGTGAGAGTAAATATAGAGCAGTATAAGATGCAAGAGCAATACAACAGTGCAGGTGATCATTGTGCAAGTATGGCAGTGCAAGTAAAGCAGGAGTCCAAGCTGAGCGTTAATGTAATGCATAGAGTTACAGGTTACAGGTGTCCTGTCAGCAAAAAAAGGGGGGTGTGGGGGAAGGGAGAGTGTCAGGGTGGTTTCCGGGCTTTGTTAACCAGGCTGGTGGCAGATGGGAAAAAACTGTTCTTGTGGCGTGAGGTTTTGGTCCGGATGGACCGCAGCCTCCTGCCAGAGGGGAGAGTCTCAAAGAGTCTGTGACCGGGGTGGGAGGGATCAGCCAGAATCTTCCCTGCCCGCTTCAGGGTCCTGGAGGTGTACAGTTCCTGGAGCGACAGTAGACTGCAGCCAATCACCTTCTCAGCAGACCGAATGACACGCTGCAGCCTGCCCTTATCCTTGGTTGTAGCAGCAGCGTACCAGATGGTGATGGAGGAGGTGAGGATGGACTCAATGATGGCTGTGTAGAAGTGCACCATCATAGTCTTTGGCAGGTTGAATTTCTTCAGCTGCCGCAGGAAGAACATCCTCTGCTGGGCTTTCTTGATGAGGGAGTTGATGTTTGGCTCCCACTTGAGATCCTGGGAGATGATGGTTCCCAGGAAGCGGAAAGATTTGGGGGGTGTTTTCCAGAAGTCCACTGTCATCCCACTGTCTTTTACAGGTCTAGTTCCAGTTGGTTTTGAGCACACCAGTGGACCAGCCAATCCACCTCCTGTCTGTATGCAGACTCGTCACTGTCCTGGTTCAGGCTTTACGTCTCACTTTTTATTACCAAGATATTCCTTCTTCTGTTTTTACTTACTTGAAAGCAAGGGAATAGGTATAGAAAAAAGTGTCACACTCAATCAAAACAAAAAGAACTTGAGCATTGTGTTAAATGATTGAGGCTATTTTGGGGCACTTGGTGGCTCAATTGGTAAACCAGGCGCACCATGTGTAGAGGCTATAGTCCTCAACGCGGTTGTCCTGGGTTGAATGCCTGCTCTTGGGACATTTGCTGGAAGTCTTCTCTTTTCTTTCTCCCCTCCCTTCGGTCAAACTGCTGTTCAGTAAAGGCCACTAATGGCAAAAAATTATTGATGCTATTTTGCTGAAAGTGGTGAATTTTCCTCAGTGCCTATGCAAACAAAGAGTCCAACACAATATTCAGCTCCAGAACATTTTACCCACTTATAAATAAAAAAAAACAAATGATCCTCAGCACGTCTCAATCAACAGTTCCCAGACCTAAATCCTAGAAAGCCCGTTGGATGAGCTGAAGAGAAGAGAGTAAATGGTCTCTGGATGATCTAGAGAGAATGTACTGACAGAAATGGTGAAAGTAACCTTTCCATATGCTCCAAAGCAGAAAATCTAAGGGATTGAATTAATATACTCCAATTAGAGTTTGCACTTTTATTTTCCTTCAGTGGGAGATTACATCAATAAAGATATATATATATATATATATATATATATATATATATATATATATATATAGATATAGATATATATTTAGGTTTATCATTGGTGTCAATAAATGTGAATGTCAATGCAAGTAGGATTACTGTACTGACTTTCTGCAACTTGGGGGTGGAGGTGTGGCAATTTTCCTGGAAAAGTATGAGTTTGTATCTTATCTCTCTTTTCTGTAAAAAAGCAGATAATGGCAGTCCAAACAAAGAAGAATAATACCTCAAGACCTAATTCAACACTTTTAAATTATTCAGACATTAACATGCTACGTAAGCAACACTAGATAAATAGTATAGTAAGCACTTCACTACTGAGCTGGAGCTACTTTCAACTTGTTTATGTTAGAAATGCATCGCAACTATGAAACTGGTTGGTGTATTATATTACATCCACCACACTATGCATCAGAGTGATTTAATACTGTTCACATCATAATTACATCTAAACTGCTGAGACACTGCTATGATTAAGCTGCAGCTTTAATCAAGTGCAGTTATTTTCAGCCTAAAGTCACATTGATGGTCATCTGCCTTGGAGGAGAAAATATGATCACTGCGAGGAATTTTCTTCATATCATGAGTTGCTGTTGGTTTGATTATGTTTAACGCTGCTTAAATAGCATACATTACAATTATAATAACATCTGATACTATTCTAGGTTTTAATTTATGCAGTTTAGCAAGCACATGTTGCAAAGTAGGTATACTGATATGAAAAGGTATATGGATGAGTCCATTTGGAAGTGTCGGTAGAGACTCATTATTTTACAGTTCGGGCAGCTGATTATTTGACAAAGAGGGTAAATGAAAAACAGAAGAAGGAAGGATGCAGGCATATTTTCTTATGCCGACAGTCTTTTAAGTATGGCTGCTGTGAAACAATGTTGATGACTACCGCAGCGATTCATGTAACTAATGCAAGAAAATCTAAAATAAATGCTATTACTCCTGCATTAACTATGCAGGAGTAATTAAATAGAAAAACGGCTTCATGAAGTTTAGCTTATTTTTCTTTTGGTGTATGTTTTTTATATTACATAACTCTTTAGACTAATAAATCAAAAAAACTAAATAAATCATAGGTAGTTGATATCAGTTTGTAGATAATCTGCATTAGTCACTGAACATTAGTCACTGACCTTTTTTTTTTTTTAAACACTCAGAGACCATGCATACATATGGTCAGTTTTTTACCTTCAAGGATTTTATTCTGTTAAACACTATTACAGAGTCGAACAGCAAATAAAAGAAAACAGTTTCACTGATTAAGAAACAGACACTTATATTCTTTACTGAAATCAAATCTTGGTATACATTAAATTGCCTTTGGGTAGGAATGTGTCTGTGGACGATTACTTACAGGGTGTGTCTCTCTGTCGTCCTGTGATGGCCTGGGTGACCTGTCCAGGATGTACTCTTACCTATTAGATTAGTTCTCAAAACTGGAAAATGATTTTTCTAAACCGGATTTTTAGTCGAAACAAGAGGTTTTAGGGAGAGGAAGACCAACCCCAGAGCTGAAAAATCTGCTTCAAACAAGTGGGAGAAAGGTAACCCGCCTTTGTTCAACCGGAGTGCCACACCCGAAAACAGTGCACAGTTCACTGATCTAACTTGGCATTGAATTGGCAACACGGACTCAACATTAGCATCCACACGGGGAAGGTGAGGGAGAATCTGGACATTTTAAGACTTAGATTAATCCAACCTGCTTCCATTGACTTCATATACAAATAAAGGTAAGATCATACACAATTTCCAATATTAATAAAAAAAAGAAAGATCAACCAAAATTAAAAAAATATTTTAAATAATCAAATTTGACCTTATATAAAAGTTTTTTTTGTTTTTCTTGCTGTGAGATTGTTAAACAGTTTAATTGTTAAACAATTAAAAGCTTTTAAAGCGATTAAATATTTCAGTTAAGATCAAAATTAAAATATTAGCCTCTATTTGGGTTCATATTTGTACGTCTGACTCAAGAGGAGTCTGTGCCTCACCAGTCATGAACCACATCACATGTCACTGAGACAAACCAGTTAACCCTCTCTATTATGAACAAGGACCAGACCTCATGAGAGATCTTAATATCTCACTTTCCCCAAGATTCATTGTTCTCTTTCAGTACAATGTTGGCTCAAACACCTACACAGTTTCAGTCCTTTTTTCTAGTCAAGGCAGACATTTTAGTACACGTTAGGACTGACCACATGGTATCTGCAGCCAATTTGGGGAACCCTTTGATTCGCAATTATTGTTTCACATTCACTCAACACACACACAGTTACATAAAAATAATCACCATTGTTGTATATCTTGTTGTATGACAAAATAGAAGCTAGTTAAAGTCTAGTACAACTGATTTTAATCTTTGTTGTTTTGCTGTCCTGAAGTATATTGTACTTTTTAAGAAATAAGGGGTTTGTTATCATTAATGTAGGTGTGCTTTGACAGACGCTGGTTGAAAAGCCTGTGGTCAAACCATCATAAATTGGCCTTGTAGGTGTTGTTTCTGTACTGGCTTACACATTCAGCCTGAAAAAATGTTCAGATTAATAGAAAGGGCTAAGTTGTTAGTTCCCAGTCCCCAGGCGGTGCACTACAATATTACTAATCTTACTAATGATTCTGTTACTATTTAACGACTAACTTCAGGTGAATTTATATTTGCTAAAAGCTAAACCAGTTCATAAGTTGCATGACACTATTTTCCTAAACGACCGAAGAAGAAAACCTATTAAACAACTCTTTTCTCTCTAAGGTTACATTTGTGGTCTTTGTTTTTGTGCTGGTATATTTTGTTGCCTTTTTTTCCATTACTGAATGGGAGTCAAACTCCCACAGAACACAAAGTCGAAAGGTAAACGCTGGAGAGCCAAATCCACCTGAAAAAAACAAAAAATGCAGAATGTGTCATCAGGGGTGAAAGAGCACACAGACTTCAAGGTGAGCCTAAATCAATCTGATCAAAGGCTGGACAGAACCGATGGGCTGGACATGTTTTCCGGCAGGTTCTGCTCAGGAGGAATCTCACCATTTTCCCTCAAAGTTTCCTACCACACAGACCTCCCATTTCCTCCCTAGACCCACATAATTCCTGTCACATCTTCACGGCTACATCAATTTCCTCAACATCGGGAAACTCTGAAATCCCTACTGTGTCTCGCCTTCTACGTGTCTGTCTTCTGCAGCCAGTTTAAGAGGCAGCTGAAGACTCTGACACAGAACAAGGCGGCGATGCTATGTCATTTATCAGTGCTTCACCGATTTTAGCCTGATTCTGTGTTCTTTTTGGTACCCAAAAATGTGTTATCTATCTATAGTAAGGGATTATTTGACCAGCTGCAACATCTCACATTAGGTCAATGCATTTTGATTTCTCCACATAAATAAACAAATATGCACCCTTCACTGTAGTGCAATATTCATAACCTTAGGGTTGAAACTCATTCAACAACTCCATTTCACGTGGACAGTACTGTGAGGATCAAAGTCTGTCATTTAACTTGATTAATCCTGTACTGCAGGTTTAACAGCATGCTTCAGGTAATAGCTTGCTTTTTAATAATAGTGCAAAGCACTATAAAATTCACTATAGAGTAGTGGAGCATTTGAACACAGGAATTAACAGGTGTTAACTAAGCTATTCCAACATGTTTCCAAATTATTTACTGCTGCACAACTTGAAGATGTTTAAAATAAAAACATGCAGATGTCTCCACTGCTTTCAAGAGTCTTTGCCTCCCTTCGTCTTCTGCTTCTTCTTTGCAGTTGGCAATTTTTTATAAGTTTTAAAGTTTAGTTGTTAAATGTATTAAAATAGTCCAACGGATATAAAAAAAGACATGATTTGAATTCATAAGCCACAGCAATGCAAAGTTATAGGCAGACTAGATCCCATGCATCTACTGAGAGGCTGTTTCCATATTTTAGTCATGACACTTGATTTTGTCTTGGAGAAAAGGATTTGTGAACAAATGTTACCCAATCAGACTAGAAGAACAGGTGGAGGTTGTCAGTATCCACATAACAAGGTGTTGGAACACAGAGAGATTCAACACTAAAGATGTTGGCAATTACGTAAACAGCAAACACGATTTCTTCAGGATGCTCTCATCCATTAAAAATCTGCCACACAATGATGCATGTCTTCTATAAATGTCGGTGGAGGAGGGTCCAATTTGGTTTGCAGCCATCTGTTGAGGCAGCAGCATCAGACCAGACATAAAAAAAAAAAAAAAAAAAATTGGTGACTACTT
Organism: Girardinichthys multiradiatus; assembly: GCF_021462225.1. NCBI lineage: Eukaryota > Metazoa > Chordata > Actinopteri > Cyprinodontiformes > Goodeidae > Girardinichthys > Girardinichthys multiradiatus. The sequence goes on from NC_061810.1 coordinate 43,975,682, forward strand.
TAAACCCCCAAGAGATTATAGCAGTACAAAATAATGGGCAACTACTGTATGCCCACTTTCCTTTAGTTGGAGGCTTCCTTCGCTGTACGGCAGCAAAGGTGAGTTCTGGAGCTCATAACTTTCTTTATAATAAAAATGCTTGATCTAACTACTTTCTGAATTGACCTTAGGTATGAGTATGTACATGCAAGGTTGTTTGTCCTGTGTGTATCTGTGTTGCCCTTTAATGAACTGGCCACCCAGGTGTACCCCGCCTCTCGCTCAATGACCGCTGGACATAGGCACCAGCCCTCCACAACGACAAGTTGATATGGACAATGGATGGATGGATGAATGCCTGCCTGATCCAGTATGTAGGCATACACGTATGCATATATGTATCTTTTATTTATACAGTCATGTCCCTATTCATTATTAGTGGGGCTTACGTCACACAGAAACATGCGGAACTATTGCCTAAGCGGGCCTTGTTTGTGTATCTGCACATTCTTTCTCTCTCTCTCTCTCTATATATATATATATATATATATATCTATATATATTTTTATAGGATATAAAAGGTGCACGCAAAAATGTGTTTTGATTATTCATCGTTTTTGAATCCACTCCCTGGACTTTGATTCACTCACCCTTTTAGCTCAGAGGTCACGACACTGAATGGTTGACTGCCCTTTTCGATTACCGTGTAAAGCATATCTAATTTTTAAAGATCAATTTTGAAATGCAACACATTCTCACTTCCTGTCTACCAAGGTTAAAAAATAACTTCTAGCCTTCCATTTATGAATATAGATATATTGCATGTATGAAGATTGAGCTTAATTGAAGTTTTAGTTTAGTGTGGATATATTTCTGAATAAAATGCCACAAAGAGCATTCCAAATTATAGGATCACAAAAAATTTGAAAAAGAAAAATAATTGTCTATCAGAATCAGGCAGCCATGGAAAAAACACCTTTTTTATTTCAAATTTTATGTTTACAGTAACCTATGGCAGTGTCTCTGTGCTTTTCCTAATATTAGGAACAATAAGGCAGGAGTACATTTTTAAAACAAACCACACAAATATGGCTGACCAAATTATTTAGGTGAGAAGTGAATAAAAAATGACTGAGGCAAGTATTAGTGCTTAATTTCATAAAAGCTGCTTCACGAGCAGAACAGGACTTTTGCTATAGCCAGTTCTTACATGGTTTTACAAAAAAAAATGCATACAAACTTATTGTGGTTTTTCCTGAGTATTGATGTTTCCAGATCAGCATTCTATTGTAGTATGAAATCTGTTTTTTAACAAATCTTTTAGTGTTTCTTTTTATAATGTCAATTGGTATTTCCAACCTCAGATTGGTATTTATAAATAGCATTGCAAACTCGCATTAAACGTGACATTTTAAGCTGGATTTCAAAACACCACACATTAAAAGACATGTCAGAGGTTATATAGGGGCTCACAAACAACTTTTATAGATTCAGCTGTAAACAGCAATTATGAATGAAGCTTAAATGCAGCTATGAAAATATGAACACTATGATTGGTGCATCATCCTAGCACTGGTACTGAGCCAGATCTAGCTCCAGTAAAGCAATGGAAATTGTTTGGTGGGAAAAAGAACCCGTGATCCACAGCTGATCCATTGATCAGTCCACCTTACTGAAAATAATACTATTTCACCTTCCTTGCATCTCTCTGGAAAGTCATTGACATACAGAGACAAGGGAGACTGGTAAAAATCAATGCAATGGTAAAATAAACCAAAGTTAGTTTAGAACTATTAATTATGATAACGTTTTGTCATATTTCTTGTGTACAGAAACTTTATGTGTTTAGGTTTTAGGATGCCAGCTTAGTTTCTGTTAGTAGTGGGTAATTTTGAGTCTCATAATATTTGCTCAAATAAGTGGTTATATATCATAATCATTATGAAAACTAATGTTGCAATTTAAACCATTTTGGTGAGTATGTAATTAAAGTATGTATTAAACTTCCAGGAAAAATGAATATAATTTCTACAAAGAATTGCAGACCACTCATGTAAGACATTTTGTGCTTAACAACTTTGCTGCCCTTGCTGTTCATGTTTGCCAAATAAAAAGCAATGACCTTCAGTATTTAAAGTAGCACTGAACATTTCTTTCTACTTTTTTACTTCATTTCTAAAATTTCCTTCTAGATTTTACTGCTACAGCTTCTTGTCATGATTTTTTTTCTTTGTATTTCTGCAAACACTGCATTGTACTGGAACAAGGTCAATCCTGATTTCCATTTTGCCATCCACTGTAGTTTTTTATAAATAATGTTGCCAGGTAACAATTACCAAACCAAGCATGTAAATGTAACTAGATTTGTTAATATTCTTCAAAGTTAGAAGAAGCAATTTAAGGAAATATTAGCTTTTCAGACCACTGCATCTTATTTTGCTGAACAACTAGTGTTTATATTTATTGGAAGCAAAGACATATCCATGAATTTTATCTCATGCATATAAATAACTCTTTGATTTGTCTGTCTGTGAGGATGTGGTGTTACCTGCTCTGCAGTTTCAGCATGCCTCTGTGTGAAACCTTAGGCTTCATCTCTTTAAATTGCAAAGTCAACACTGAAGAAAACAGACAGCTTATTCCTACAGTAAAACAATGGAATATATGTTACACCTCAGGGTGTACTGTCTTGTTTATTTTGGTTCAGTCTCCATAATGTGCCCATTATGAGAGTTTATCATTATGAATTGTAACTTAACTGTAAGGAAAGTCACCTCTATTATAATGCAGAGCAATGGAAATCATGTTTTCTGCGCTTTCTTGAATTAATTAGGCAGGGTAATGCATTATTGAAGAATGTAGGACAAGACTTACCGTTATGACTTTGTTAGACATTCTGGTCATAAGTTAGACTTGTGGAGCTTCTGTTGAATCTGCATAATTATCATGTGAGAAATTTGTTTTCCCACTGCCTTTGGAAGTTTGCTGTGGTCCTGCTCCCAGTCTGTGTTTGATGAAGCTATAGATGCTGTCTGTTCTGACTTATGTAGTCAGCAGAGGGAGACAAGAAGTACTCTTACATTTCCTGGCCGATGACTGCATTGACTTTGAACTTAATAAAACACAGTGGGCCATCACTAGCAGATGAAATGGCTCCCCCAATTATTACAGACTGCAGAAACTTCCCACTGGATTTTAACCAACTTGGCTGTATCTCTCCAATCTCCCTCCAAGTCTGGTCCTTGATGTTCAAATAAAAGGCTAAATTTTGCACTACTGAGCAATATCCCTTTTTTCCTTGGTAAGACACTTCTGATGTTGTCTCTGGTTCAGGAGTGTTTTACCACATAAATTGCAACACTTGTAGTCTATGACCAGGATAGGTGGAGGTTCTTGAAGCACCGATCGCTGCTTCGGGAATACCTTGTGAATCTCTGCACATTCTTAAATAGGTCTAGCTTCAATATCCAGTCAAGGATAATTCTGTTGCTTATGCACTTATTTACCACACTTTTTCCTTCCACTTAACTTTGCATTATTTTGCAAAAAAAAATATATATATATATATCTATATATATATATATATAGATATATATACTCGTACTCGTCGTCTTCCACTTTATCGCAGGGGCAGCAGACTCAGCAGAGACACCCAGACATCCCTCTCCCCAGACACCTCCTCCAGCTCCTCCGGATATATATATACAGGGGTTGGACAATGAAACTGAAACACCTGGTTTTAGACCACAATAATTTATTAGTATGGTGTAGGGCCTCCTTTTGCGGCCAATACAGCGTCAATTCATCTTGGGAATGACATATACAAGTCCTCCACAGTGGACAGAGGGATTTTAAACCATTCTTCTTGCAGGATAGTGGCCAGGTCACTACGTGATACTGGTGGAGGAAAACGTTTCCTGACTCGCTCCTCCAAAACACCCCAAAGTGGCTCAATAATATTTAGATCTGGTGACTGTGCAGGCCATGGGAGATGTTCAACTTCACTTTCATGTTCATCAAACCAATCTTTCACCAGTTTTGCTGTGTGTATTGGTGCACCGCCTTCAGGATACAATGTTTGAACCATTGGATGCACATGGTCCTCAAGAATGGTTCGGTAGTCCTTGGCAATGACGCGTCCATCTAGCACAAGTATTGGGCCAAAGGAATGCCATGATATGGCAGGCCAAACCATCACTGATCCACCCCCATTCTTCACTCTGGGCATGCAACAGTCTGGGTGGTACGCTTCTTTGGGGCTTCTCCACACCGTAACTCTCCCGGATGTGGGGAAAACAGTAAAGGTGGACTCATCAGAGAACAATACATGTTTCACATTGTCCACAGCTCAAGATTTGCGCTCCTTGCACCATTGAAACCGACGTTTGGCTTTGGCATGAGTGACCAAAGGTTTGGCTATAGCAGCCCGGCCGTGTATATTGACCCTGTGGAGCTCCCGACGGACAGTTCTGGTGGAAACAGGAGAGTTGAGGTGCACATTTAATTCTGCCGTGATTTGGGCAGCCGTGGTTTTATGTTTTTTGGATACAATCCGGGTTAGCACCCGAACATCCCTTTCAGACAGCTTCCTCTTGCGTCCACAGTTAATCCTGTTGGATGTGGTTCGTCCTTCTTGGTGGTATGCTGACAATACCCTGGATACCGTGGCTCTTGATACATCACAAAGACTTGCTGTCTTGGTCACAGATGCGCCAGCAAGACGTGCACCAACAATTTGTCCTCTTTTGAACTCTGGTATGTCACCCATAATGTTGTGTGCATTTCAATATTTTGAGCAAAACTGTGCTCTTACCCTGCTAATTGAACCTTCACACTCTGCTCTTACTGGTGCAATGTGCAATCAATGAAGACTGGCTACCAGGCTGGTCCAATTTAGCCATGAAACCTCCCACACTAAAATGACAAGTGTTTCAGTTTCATTGTCCAACCCCTGTATATATGTATAGGCCATAACATTTATATACTGAAAATCCTCATTTATTGGGTGTTCTGATTTCCTGAGAAACATAATTGATGGTTTTCACTAGTTGTAAGCAAAAATCTTCAAACTTGACAGAAATAACGCTTGAAATGTAAGATGATGGTTTTGTAATTTATTAAAATGCAATTGTATATGCTTTTGGGACAGACTGATGATGTTTCACAGGCTAAAAGTCTCCATTAAAAAAAGAAACAAAAAACATCTGCAGCCATTAGCTTTACAACAATAAAGTACAGTTTTTACTAATGAAACCAGATATTTACACTAAGAAAACAAAAATAAAAAACATGGCTTTCTCAGTGAATTTGACAATAAATAGGACTAAACATTTCCTGATTTAGGTCTGGTAGGATTCACAAAGTTATTTTTTTTTTATGTTAGGTAAATGCGAGAAAAATTAAACCTTTTTTTTTATGATTTTGTGGTGCTATGGACCTTTATTAATCCGTAGCATGACAGAAAAAAAGGCAGACATAGGGGGAAGACATCCAGTAAATTGCTTGGGCTGTAAATCAAACCCGGAACAGATGTGCCTAAGGCTCTATGCTCTATGTATGGTGCACCTGCTCCATACATGAGCCATGTTACACCCATGAATTGTTTTTAACTTTTATTTAATATCAAACGTTTACATACCTTTACCTAGTATTTGGTAGAATTGCCTTTTACTGTGTACGACTTGGGTCAAATGTTTTCTGTATCCTTCCAAAGACTTCTCAAAATATTTTGCCGGAATTCTGGTCCATTCCTCTTGACAGAGCAAATGCAAACATAGGTGCCCGAAAAATGGAGCAAGTGGAGCTGTTGCTCCCACTATTTTAAAAAAAGAGGGTTTCTCCTGCTCCTTTTTTTACCCAAAGAAATCTGATCATTCTCTGCAGTCCAAAAATGCACATAGTTTCTGTTAATTCTAATGTTACATTTTTTAAACTACAAAACAAAAATAATGCTGAGGAATAATAAATTACATGCTAAATCTAAGTTCCACGCTTCTTCACCTCAGAGTTGGTTCATTCCAACTCACCGCAAAAATGTAACACTTGAACTTAACTCAAAATAGTTTACTTGAACAGGTAACAGTAATTGTAAAATTAACCCAATGTCAATCAGCTTTTTAGGTATAATAACAGTTTTGCATCTCTCTTTGACTGCTACACCAGCAATTGCATGCAGAATATTAATGGCTGGGGCTATATTAAAAGATTAGTCTATTGACTGTTGGGACCACAGCCATGGTTACAACGTGAAAGGCCAGTACAGACTTTTCTGGAACTTTCAAAATAAATTGTCTTAGCCTACTTGCGGCACAACTTTGGAATTGGGGGTAACAGTGAACTTCCCATGATGCCACTGTCCATATGAAACCCCCACTTCTCCCACAAGTCACTCTCTTCCACGACGGTGACGACCGGGACAGGAGAGGCACAGCGCGCTAATGTCTCTTTGCTGGCAAACAGACATAAACTCTTGAACTGGATCCAAGAGTGTCATACAATCACCTATCATATGCACTAAGTTAAGTAAGTACGGATGAATTACTGTCTGTGTATTCGGTATATTCATTCATGAAAGGGGGTAATAATTAAGGTACAAGCGTGGCTTGACTTTCCTCTCTGAGGTCTACAGAGATTACAGAGAGCTCCCAGCACGTGAAGCAGTTTCCCAAGGAAGGACAACGGAACGTGTCACCGTGGTAACGTGCAGTTGGCCAGCGTCAGACTGAGCACTCTGGCATAGTTTGGACTCAACTGAGAATCAAACAAAATCAGTTAAGTTAAGAATTACCAACTCTAAGAGTAGATGCACAAATACACAATCTGTCCATTTTTGTTATGGTTTGCAAATTTAAATCTTGTCTTGAAATACCAAATTATTTCAAGAAACAAAATACAAAACAGTCACTTTGAACCAGGTAATTCCTAATGACACAGTTTTAGTCAGCAATGAAAAAATGGAAAGAAAACAAATGCCATGTATCCCAGTGAAACTAATTCTGTTAATGTTAATGTTTTGCTGCTTGTCTCCCCTAACAAATGTCACTGCTGCAGTACAATTGCTGCTATTACTTCTACTTTATCCTTGTCAATGAACATTTTCAGTCAGACATTTACAGAGACCTAACATAGGCATCCATAGCCTATTAGTTTGGAATACTAAATAATATTTTGCACAGATAATACAAGGAATAACCTTTTTAAACAAGGCTAAGATATACAGTATTGATATTGACGATGGATTTTTTTCATGATGCACACCAGGTCAAAATTATACTTCATCCGTCCGTCCATCTATCCATCTGTCCGTCCATTGTTTTCTGCTTATCCAATATCAATGTCCAGGAGGGAACCCCAGACCCTCTTTTCCCCAGCTCATTCTGGAAGATCCCAAGGCATTCCATGGCAGACAGGATAAATAATCCCTCCAGCAAGTTGCAAACCACCTCAACTGACTCCTTTCGGAGTGCAGAGAAGCAGTGGCTCTACTTCGAGCTCCCCCCAGATGACCGAGCTGCTCACCCTGCCTGTAAGGCTGAGTCCCACCACCCTCTGGAGGAAGCTTAGTTCGACCACATGTATAAACTTATACAAATACTTATACACATACCCGCACTAATATTTGGATACATTTTTTTTAACAAGACGTCAAACATTATTTGCCACCATCAACAACACTGGAATATGATTGCAGCTGGATATTTAATCACCCTTCTTTGTTTCTTGGTTTTTTGGTATAGACCATTTTATTGAATCATTCTCCACAAATTCAGTTCAGGGCAAGCCCAACATTAGCCTGCTTTGTTTATTGCAAATGCAGCTTCTGTCCGTGAATTGGATCAAGAGGAAAAAACTGCAGGTGGCTCAACTTCTTAATTATTCTGTCTTCTGTGCAACAGTACCAATGGCAGTAAGATTCCCCACACCATGATGCTACCACTGCCATGCTTCGCATTGCGCACAACGTTCATTAGTTTAATCCTGACTCCACTAAACGTAGTTCTTTTATTGTTTAGAAATGGCTCAAAAACCCTTTCCCAACGTGTGTATCTAAGGGTGTATTCACACTTGCCACCTTTGGTCTGCTTTAAACGGACCAGATTTCGTTTCCCTCCTTGGTCCGGACCTTTTGTGCAGGTGTGAATACACTCAAGCGAACCTTGGTCCGGACCAAACAACCGGACCGAGACCCACTTTTTGAGGTGGTCTCGGTCCGCTTTCAAACGGACTCTGGTGCGGTACGCTTATGGTCTGAATACACACTGGCCCCGATCTGTACCAACTACAAAAAGCGTACGTCTCTTTGGCATAAGAAGCCATCGTAGCCGGTAGCAAAGGTGTGTGTTGTAAGGTAGTCATAGCTGATAAGCTGTGTGTTGCTTAGCAACGCTACTGGTTTGTTGTGGGACAAGGCACGTAGAAAACGTCGGCGTTCAGCACACATTCTCCGACGGGGTTCCAAAATTATAAATGGAACGTCTCAAAGTCTGTGTTGAATGAGCTGCTCTTCCCCCTCACAACAATATTGCAGCTGTAATAACGGCACAATTATGCAGAACACAGGTGCTGCACGCAGCACGTCTACAGCTGTTTTCCTAAATTTCCGGGTCTGTTCTCTGTCCCGCCCCCGTCATTTCTGTCCAATGGGAACAATGATCGTCACCCACGTGGCTTTGTTTACAAATAATAGTTCACTTGCAAAAAGTACAATGTGAAAACAAATGAAAAAAATAAAGTTTGCTTTTGGTTCGGACTAAACAAGTGGACAAATGGACTTTCCTGGTGTGAATACACCCTAAAATTCAGTCAGTCATCATCACTATTGAGAGGTTAATGTCTTGTCCAGACATTCGAGACCCTTCAGCACCACTTAATGAAATTGTGCTGAATAAATAAATTGGTAAATAAATGGTTTAAAATATATATTGTTGACAATCCTGAATCAAGGATCTTTAAATGTAGTGCATATAAACTCCTGACTGCAGCTGTAATAGAGCAAAGTTCTGACGTAGCTCTCCTATATTTTGTTTCAAGCCTTTGTTTCAGTTGAATTAAGGGTTTACATTTGGAGATCTTTGTAGCCAACAGAGGAGCTGAGAGATGAAACAGAATATGGTTTTGTGATGTGCCTGTGCTGGATTATAAAAAAATGTCCTGACAACTCTCTTCTCATAAAGACGTTTAGTCTGCTCTGAGAGATAAACCTCTTAATGGTTCCCTATTCATTATTCTTCTCACATTGTAAAACCATCCAAATCATGTCATTTTCTTACATTACTTAAAAATAATTAATCATCTACAGATTTCAGCCTGTGAGAACACCAAAGCCCCATCAAATTAAGTGTGTGCAAGCGTAAAGCCACAACTGTCTTTTTAATATTTGGCTTTTATTTCACACTGAGTGTACACTAAATATTTTATTGCATCTACTACTGAAAAGTTCAACCTTTCATTCGAGTACGTTTATTCAGTGAAGGACAAAATCTCATGTTAGGGAATGATTGTTATCACTCATGGCACAACTGTTGGTATTTCTGCTGATTTGAGTGCTGTTTTAAAACATCTGGATCTGTTTTTCCATTTTTGTCACACTTAAATGTTTACGATCATCAACAAACGAGTAAACAGAAACTATGTTTTTTAGATGAAGATTTTATGGAGGAAAGAAATGCTGGATTTTAAAATGCTATGGAGGAATGGCCTTTTTAAGGTCAGGGAACACCACTTCAATCAGATTAAAGTCCAGACTTTGACTAGTCTACCCTTAAACTTACATTTAGTTAGTTTAGCCATTTAGTGGTGGACCTGCTGGTATGCTTTGGATCTTTTCCCTGTTTCGTAACCCAAAGGTGATTCAGCATAAAAGGTTGGTTTGGATTTTTTTTTAGGAGAGGTTCTGTGAAGTTATTATTGATAATGGTTCCTTAGCTGTAGTAGAAAAATTTAATATCTGTGTTTGGTTTTTGAAAATAAAATAAAGTGGTGGAAGCTAAGTGAGACAAATTACATCTGTTATTGCTGACTGTAGCAGTTTTAAATAGCTAGAAACATTGTGTCTATTTTCAGATGGAAAATGTTCACATAGGTGCAACAGAATGCTATGTTAGATGATATTAACTGCCTACATTTAGCTTTTTTTTCAGCCATAAAGGGCCCATATTGCTATGTGTTTCCTTGGTTGAGCTTGCTGGTTCCATCAGTTCACCTCATTGGCTCATTTCGCATGATCATCTTTTTCTCAAGTATCAGACTTGGAAAACTGAGGAACATACAATTTCCAAATCTGTTGCAAAACTGACGCAAAATCCAAAGATTTACTCTGTTATTGGTAAAGGTAGAGCGGACTGAACATTGCAGCAGATCTGGCAGACTGATAGAGCCTGAACTAAGGTAACTTCACATAAGTACACAAATGTTGTTGAGCTGAAAAAAATAGTAGCACACTTGACAACAGTCTGTGGTGAAATGCTACTAACATGTTTTTTCAGATTTTTTACTAGTAAAGAATTACCATCCTGCCATTGTACCATGGTACATACTAAATCATAAGGCCACACCCTCCAGCGAAAACTCTCTGTGTTAGAAACAAAGTGAGACAGCTGCCACAGAGACAGTTTCTTTCCCCCGGCTGTCTCTCTGATGAACAAAATGAATACATACATAATATATATAATGGCTCTACATACATGTATATACCATTCCTTTATCTTAATGTTATTTCCTCTTAAGGTTATACACTTATATTTAATGTCTGTACAATGTGAGTGCTTGAAACTTGAAAGTCATATTCTTTGTTTATGCACACAACCGTGGCCCATAAAGCTGATACTGATTATATCACATCTAAGCAAACATATTTTTTTTATTTTCCTATCCAATTCTCTTGATAAGGATGCTTTTAAGATTACTATGTATTACCTGTTTTCCAAAACCCTGTTTTAAGTATCCTGTCACAGTGTTTAAGGCATACCATATGGAGCAGATGGTTGCCTACATGAGCGAGGGCAGTTTGCTGTAGAAAAAGGATATTTCAAGATAGTATCCTAATTGCATAATTAACTGTGTTATTTCCAAATTCAATCCAGCATCAAAATAGACTGTGAAAATGTAATAATGATGTACAGTGTCTATGTGTCTTCAATGAAGGAGCTGTCCTAGGTCCTGAAACTCCATGTTGAATCGTTTGGCACTTCTTCCACTTTGTTCAGACAAGTAGATTAATTAGTCTCACAAACATTATAATGATAAACTTTGATTAGAAATTCATAAGTGAAGTAACCCTTTAAGAGAAAAAGTAATCATAAAACATCTAAATAAAACAGACTTATTATGGTTGTCTTTCATGAGCTCTGAAAGAGATTTATGACTACATATTTCCACCTTTCTATATCAGAAAGCTTTAAGAGTTTACCTGTTTTCTTTTTCTACAGACAGTGGCAGTATAGCTCATAATTTTGTACTTCACAATCCACTTCTGTATGTCACAACATTTACTTTAAAAAATCATATTTGTAACTTTTGCCTTTTCCTTTAGCAAATAAATAATAATAATCCACAAACTATTGCTGCCACCAACTTTATGGATTCTCTTTGTTTTTATTATAGAAAGTAATACTTGCTCAGTCTATCTGTGTTCAGATGTGTCTCCTTTGTATATGGAGCCGTTAAGAAGTGCTTTTGCTGCCCTGTTTTATCTAAGATAACTTTTTAATCACAGTTCATGTTGACTGAACCTGTTGGTGGAAATGTTGAAGTATCTTGGTGCTTTGGTCAAAGCAATATAAGTATGGATTGGGAGATAGGAAGATGGATTACGCCCAAGGTGCCGGTGCTGCTCTGGTCTGAGACAAAAAGTGAAGTTCTCAAACTATCAGTCCATCTATGTTCCAATCCTCACCTATGGTCAAGACATATTGAACAGCACCAAAGAACAAGATCTGCAAGCAGCTGAAACTAACTTCTTATGTATGGTGGCAGCACTTAAGGTAAAGAGCTCCTCAGAGCAAGACCATATTTAAGAGTTTGACTATGTGGTTTGGACTTTAGATCAGGATGTCTCCAAGACACCTTTGTTTGAGGTTTCACCGGACATATCACAATGGTTAGAGACCCAGAACCCCCTGGAAGAAATGTTATATCCCTTCTAGCCTGGGATTGGAATAGGGTGTCACTGAGGAGAGGGATGTCCAGATTTCCCTTCTTTACCTGTTACTGCCAGAGCCCTACCTCGGATTCGTGCAAGAGAATAGATGGCTGGATAAATTTGTTGTATTGTCTTATAATTGTGATGAAATGGTACTGTATGTATTTAAATCTTAATCAGACTATGACTCATAAGAGTGGATTGGTAATGGAATGAATTGGTGTGATTGGACTTTTTCTTTAATACTAAATATCAACTGGACATTTACAGTATTTGTTCTGTAAACTTCCATGAATTAATGCTATATAAATAAATTTTATTTAATTTAATCAAAAAAGGTTGCTGTGGTTTCTCTGGATTTATCTTACTCAAGAGTCTTCCACAGTTAGCTAATTAACAATACATTTCAAAAGATCCATTTTTGCCTAATATAGCTTATTCTATTGATGTGATGAAACTCATTTTATATCTCCAGTAATTTAGTGTTTCATTACTTTATGTTAAATTCCAAACACATTAGAAAATATAATAGAATATTCTTTCATAAAAATAGTCATCAGCATGGAGCTTGCAGCAGTATTTGCTTGGAGGTATGATGAGGACACTAATTACTTTAGTCTTAATGACTTGTATATTCAGCATCACAGTGTCACGGATAGTTATCAATATGACACAATTAGACTTCACAGGCAAACGGGATGGTTTTCATCAGCTACTGTACATAGTAAAAAACGGTGTGTATGTGTTAAGGAACATTATGTCTATTATCAAATGTAGCTTTGTCTAAAATGACTTTTTGTGCTTAGTTAAGTTTATGTGGTGGGTTGGGTTATTATAGATCTGTTTTTTTTAAATGTTCCTTCACTGAAGTATCTTTTTTTATTTTACAACTGTTTGGTTTATTTACAAAACCTGCCCATGGTCTTATAAGCATAAGAATGGCTAATGCAAGCAGAATTATAAAAGAAAGCAAATATCGAAATCAGTCACCAAATGCGAAGCAGACCTTCAGTATGATACTGTGACCTCCATGCCTGATTGATGGTAAAATGATTTTGGTTTTGAAAACTTCATATTGGCTTCTTTCAAATAGACTTCTCTTGTCTGATGATGCCACTCTATAAATGATATTTGGTTGTCTAGCTTTAATTTATAAATTATTTCTTGGTTGGAGTCCTTTCAGTTTATTGTGATGGCTCCATTATAGAAAGTTACACTGGTGTTCTAGCAGTTTCCAGTTTATGGCAGACTTGAACCTAGGTGGCTCTCGGGTTGTTCTTGAACATCCTAACGAAGTTACAGCTAGAACTAATGCAGAATCTTTTTTAACTGTTTAAAGCGTGTGGTAAAGGTGGAACATTCAACAAAATACACTACTAGTAAAAAGGCTGAAAATGTGTCCAAACCTTGACTGATAGTGTATACTTAACAGTTGGAATGTAAGTATATATCTGAGCCTATGTGTATAATTTGACCTTACTTGCTTTTACAAGTTATCAGACTTACATTATTCAACAGCCAATGACCAACAACCAAATATTGACAAATCCTTGTTAAAATGCTATTGCTTATCTATTCAGTGGCTATTTTTGTGTGGTTATGTTACTTGTTTATTTTTTCTTAAAAGCTGCTAACTTTAAAAGTTTCTCTCTGTTTTCTACAGCCAATATTGTGACTGTTGACAACGGCTGTATTGTCTGCTTGCCTGAGAGCTATGATTAGTCAAATAATTGTATTGTCATGCTCTGATGCTGTATTTGCTCAATCTTTTTGCCCAATCTACTCACGCACTCAAAGACGTGCAACTTCCAAAGCCTTATTGGCACATGTCTTGGCAGTGTCCAAGGCATAAAAGTCAATTGAAAGGCAAAAGTGAACAACATCTGAGAGTCTGTGTTTTTCCCATCACACGACACCCTGCATAAAAACACAAAAGCCCTTTTTTGTTTTTTTTTTTTTGCACATCTTGAAAACTGTCTTCAAGCAAATAAAAAGAAGAAAACAGCAAAAATAACCAAATTAAGAAATATAGAATTTTGGGCAGTCTGCCCTTTCCAGAGCATTTTGTTTGGTAATTGCTGACTGTAAAGAGCAATTCACTCTTCGTTACACACTGTGGATTATTTGACGTTTCTTCAAAACTCTTGCTGTTGTTCACACCCACCTCCACTCCCACTCCCTTCTTTCTAGCTCTCACCCTCTTTGTTTCCAGCTGTGAGAAACTCATCACATGTTTTCATTAAGCTTTTTTTTTCACCAATCCCAAATGTAATTTCTGGTTACTAATTAGCATTTTTTCCTCTTTTGTTTGTAGCCTTTTCTCAATAAACACTTCTCACCATCCTCTGTACAGAGAAGTAGTAGAGGGCACAGCTGCAAATGTTTAACCTTAGTGGCACATGCAGTGTTTCTGCTTTGAGTTGAGTTAGTTGTAGCCACAAAGAAAGATGGCTTGTAATGTGTGGCTGTGGTTGCAGGGTTTAATTTGCATGTAAAACAAGTGCATTGTGATAAAAAAAATAAATAAAAGGACACATATTTATCAGACTAAATTGAAAAACAATGACAAGAATTTTTATCATTGCACTTTTGTTGTCTACTCTAATCTTATTGGTGGCCAGACATCTCTTCCTGAGGTCAAGAAGATGCATTCACACACACACAAACAAAATCTAATTGTTTAGACTCATGTCAGCTGAGCTGCAGGACAAAGCTTTTGCTTCTGATTTATCACTGAAGCATTGCCACATTTGCCAATAGGAAAATACTTTTAGTGGGGTCATGGTGATATACGGAGATGGATGAGGACAAAAATTGAATAACATTTATCCTGTGCTTACCTGCTGTTCTCACCAGTCCGCTCTTATTTGTGACTGGGAAAACACAAACTGGTTTCATTTGACTGCTTCTGAATGCATGGGTGCAGGTTTTACTTGCAGATAATTTATTTTCATTGTTGTATTCCGGTCTGCTTCCCTTTCAGAATTGCTTTATCCCTCTGTCGCGGTATTTTTGCAGCTGTAACGCTCTTAGACCAGAGGTAATATCTTTGCTGAGTTCTCCCAGCCAGCTCTGTGTTTACAAGAGCAAAGCATCACTTCCTCTCTCTCTCAAAGAAATGTGGTCCCTCTGATGTCCAGAGTGACACTTTTTTTTCTATTTCATCACAAACCCAAAGGTCTGGCAGGCTCTGTATCATATATGTAGCGCTGTGTGTGTGCAGGTGTGTTTGAGTGTGCGTGTGTCTGTTTGTGTGGGTGTGCGTATGTCTGTCTAACCTTGTGTGGATCAATCCCTGATGGAACACCAGCACTGTGTGGACATTCACCATTGTGTGGACATTTTGCCAAGTCCACACAAAGGGAAATGGATCATGTGGGTAAATCGTTTAGGACTAAGGTATGAACTGAGTTTAGGTTAGGTTTACAATAAGGTATATACTGGATCAGGATATAGCATTGAATGGAAGTCAATGCAAGGTCCCTGTGAGGATAGGAACTGTGTGTGTGTGTGTGTGTGTGTGTGTGTGTGTGTGTGTGTGTGTGTGTGTGTGTGTGTGTGTGTGTGTGTGTGTGTGAGCAAGAGAGAGAGAGTTTGCTTGGCTGTTTGACCTGCTGTATCTATACCCTGCAAACAAAGAATCAATATATAAGACAATGTTCTCAAAACAAAATGAGAGAAGATACAGTGCTTTGCCAAAATAATAAACCCTTTTGTACCTTTACACATCTTGTCACATTACAAACACAAATCGGGGTTATTCACAAGTCATTGTCAGTCAGTCAGTCATTTTCTACCGCTTATTTCATAGTGGGTCATGGGGGAGCTGGTGCCTATCTCCAGCAGTCTATGGGCGAGAGGCTGGGTACACCCTGGACAAGTCGCCAGTCCATCGCAGGGCACAAGTCATTATTTCCAAGTTAAGTCTCTTACACCTGAAATAAACATTTTCTCATCAACTTCACAACATCTAGTGCACCTTCACCCTTGCATCGCTTTAGGTTAAGATTCCAAGCCTGTACTGTTTGTCCTCCTGATTTTTCCTGTCTCACCTACATGACTTTTTTCCACAAAGACCAGATTTCTGAAGTGCATGACTTAATGCTGTCCTCACAATCATGCACTACTTTGTGTTGGTCTAACACATGGAATGACAATACAGTACATCAAAGTTTATTGTTGTAGCTTGACAAAATGAAAGAATGGGTATGAATACATAGCTCTGCAGCACAGCTATTATTAGATAGAAATGAATGAAACCACAAGAACATTAATTCAGAGACAACATAAAAAAACATGAAATAAAAGGCTCATTCTTATTAATTTTAGAATTGTCAGACAAGGTTTTACTTGCAAACTTTATAACACTTTGCTGTTTATTTTCAAACAGCAACCAAATAAGGTTTTTGAAGTTCTCACAACTGTCTGAAAGCAATTTATTCTCTGTAGCCGTCAGCATTAAATACCCAATTTTACAGCTAATACATTTTACAGCTAAATATGCATTTAGTCAGATTAAACAAAAAAAGCATTAAAAACATTTTGTGGATTTGTTCTACTTCCTGATTGTTAAACAAAGGTTTAAACTCTTTTTAGGACTCACTGTTTAATTTTCACGAAGACATCTATTTTTTCAATATTTCCCAACTTCTTAGATCTTGTCTGTACAAATCAATTCTGGGAGCTATAACCCACAGTCACAATGGTCATGAGCTGAACCTGAGAACATTATCCACATGTCTGTCTGTCCATCCATCCATCTGCCCCTCTCTCTCTTTCTTTCTCTCTCTCTTGCACCTAATCCTGTTCAGGGTCATGGGAGGCTGAAGCCTGTCCCAGCAGTCGAGAAATGCACTATACCCCAGATGGGCTCCCAATCCATCAAAGTGCCAGAACAGAGACACACAAGGCAAACAACTATGCCCACTCTCATTCACTCATACAGTCAATTTAGGATCCTAAACACACGTTTTTATCCTCGAGGATAAAAAGAACTTATTTGTTGAAAGCAATTTCTCTATGCCTCCAGAGGCCATACCACCTTTTTAAAATCTCATTAAATTACTGTGTTTTCCCACAGAGTTCAGCCCACACAGAATACTCTGGTATATGCAAAAGAAGGAAGAGGTAACTGATGTTTTACAATAATTATATGAATTCACACCTTTTTTCTTATTTTTGGGACTCTATGAACATGCTAACTTGTGTGTAGCACAGTCCTGGTCTGTCTCTGCTGCTATGTGCAATAATCTGTGGGTAATTTAGACATTAAGTTATTACTAATCGATTGTACAAAATTGTACAAAAAAACACCAAATGCGCTAGTTCACAGTATAATATATTTTTAATTGAGTTTATCACTGTTCTCTTTAATTTAATTGAACTCAACATATTAAAACAAAATGCAGCATTATCCAAAAAAGTAAATCTAAACAAAAAACTAAATTGTTTTGGAAAAATAAGGTGAGTGGATGGTGTTTGTATTAAATTGGGAACTTTTAGCTAATAAAAGCTCTGTATGGATTGTTTGATCTACTAGAAGCTGTTCTGTTATCTCTTCACTGACAAAAGTGGCATAATTTCTATGGAAATGTGGCATTTGCTTTGTTTCCCAGCATCTAATGAGCCAGTTAACATTCAGTTGTTCACCCTAATTGACTCCTGCACTAACCGGATGGAGGCACAGAACTCAAAATAATTACACTCTTTATGAGCCAGTGTCTAATGAATTTAAGAGGAAGATTTACCAGCTGACTGATTCTGGGTAGAAATGATTGAATTAAAAGATGGCCACTCTGAACTTAACCTGTTAGCTTGTTGCAGCATAATATGGATGCGGTTTTTAAGCAAAATAACATACAAAGATTATAGATTTGTAAAAAACTAACCAACTTCCAGCCATTTAATGGGACTGCAATAAAACCATAGTAGTCATTCCCCAGTATAATATGAATAAGGAGCAACACTTAGAGTTTTCGGGCTGTTTTTGAATACTTTGTCATTCTGAATATTATCTTAATGTTTGACAATTCACAAAAAAAAAAATAAATAAATAAATAAATAAATGGACCAAAAGAGACACATTTTATCCAATAGTGCAAAGAGAACACTAAACTAAAGTTTCATCATTTACAGGTTGCCAAAATAAGGTGAGATCTTTCCATGTAATCCATGCGACATTCATGAAATGCTCACAGTTGAATCAATAAAAAGTAAAATAAGTATATTTTCATATTCTGGGACTGAAAGATTGGAGAGGCCTGTATGTAGTCATATACTAAGCATTTTATCTTTTGCAGGAGTATAAACTACAAGTGTAACCAGAGACATGACGTATGATGATTTTCTATTTTCTACAAGTATTAAATGTAATGAGTGATCTTTGACTATCAAGTTAAAACACACATAAAAAGTAATACGATCAAAGTATGATTGTGAACTGATGATTAAAAAACATTAAGGTTTAAAGGTTATTAATCAACTATATATGAAGGAGATATAATGATAATCAGTTGTGATGTATGAATAAGAAAGGATGAAGTTGAAGTCATGGTTTTAAACTGTAAATGAAGTAAAGGCTGTAACTAAATGTTTGAGCAGCACCGATGTAAGAATTAAAGCCTCTGTTTAAGAAGAAGTGTAATGTTGAGTGAGACAGGAATAGAGCAGATGTTCAGGAATTGTGGAAGTGAGAGCTGTAGTTTACAGTACAAGGCTGATGATTGAGGTGAGGGCGCAGGTCAAAGGAGAGGCCAGCAGACAGCTCAGGACTGAGGTGATGATGTCATGTCTGATGTGAAGCACACAACTCGAGGAATTCCAAAGAAAAGATCACCTTTTGTCACGGGTGACCAATTGGACAGCCATGGCAACAACCACTGGCCAATAAGCACAAAGAGTTTGATGAAAATGCTCTATAAAATGGGCAAGAATAGGGGATAGTTGGTTGTTTCCTCGCAGAAGACCAGCGAACAAGATTGGACGGAGAAAGCCAATACAGATGAAGCAGAGGACCAGAGACACAGCCCAGCTGATCAACTGCATTAAAAAGAGGATCAACCCGTGTGCCCTGAAAGGACTGTGTCTCAAAATTGAGAATCTGATTTCATCTATTGCCTTTTTACCCAGACAACTGAAGTGAACTTGATCAGTGAACAACTGATTGCTCTAAGTTTCAGGCTTCTGGAAGACCTGAATCAACCTTAGTTATACCTCTAGGGTTTCCTTGAACTCTTCAGCCTCTGGAAGCCACTGTCTTCTGAGACATATCAGAATCAGCTTTATTGCCAAGTTCGTGCATACAAACAAGAAATTCACATATCTAATAGAAAAGGTGCATTTGCAACATCTGTATGCTGTTGTTCTGTACTCTATTGAATGTTCATCAGAGAAACAGCCTGGGGGAAGAAACTGTCTTTGTGGCGGATGGTTTTAGTGAACAGTGCTCTGTAGCGGCGGCCTGAAGGTAAAACTCTAAACAGTTTATGTGCAGGGTGTGTGGGGTCTGCAGAGATTTTGGCAGCACTTTTCTTGACCCTAGACCTGTATAAGTCCTGGATGGAGGGAAGGTCACCTCTGATTATTCTCTCTGCAGACCTGATTATACATTGCAGTCTGGACCTGTCCTGTTCTGTGGATGAGCCAAACCACACTGAGATGGATGAAGACAGGACAGACTGAATGATGGTAGTGTAGAAGATGACCAGCAGCTCCTGTGGAAGGTTGAACTTCTTGAGTTGCCTCAGGAAGTACAGTCTCTGCTGGGCCTTCTTTCGAACAGTGTCTATGTGCGAAGACCATCTCAGGTCCTCAGAGATGGTGGTTCCTAAGAACCTGAAGTGGTCCACGGCCGATACAGTGTTGTTGAGGATGGTGAGGGGGGTGTATGGGGGTGGTGTTCTCCGAAAGTCCACCACCATTTCCACAGTCTTGAGTGGGTTCAGTTCAAGGTAGTTCTGACTGCACCAGTGTACCAGCCGATCCACCTGCTGTCTGTATGCAGACTCATCACCGTCCTGGATCAGTCCAATGACAGTGGTGTCGTCTGCAAACTTAAGGAATTTCACGGACGAGTCCGATGAGGTGCAGTCATGTGTGTACAGAGAGAAGAGGAGTGGGGATAGAACACACCCCTGGGGGGCACCAGTACTTATTGATCTGGATCGGGAGAAGATGCTCCCCAGTCTCACCTGCTGCTGTTGGTCTGTCAGGAAGCTGTTGATCCACTGACAGGTGGAGGCTGGGACGTTGAGCTGTGTGAGCTTCTGGTGGAGGATGTCTGGTATGATAGTGTTGAAGGCCGAGCTGAAGTCTACAAACAGGATGCTGGCGTATGTCCCTGGGTGGTCGAGGTGTCGCAGGATGAAGTGTAGACCTCAGTTAACAGCATCATCTGCTGACCTGTTTGCTCGGTAAGCAAATTACAGGGGGTCCAGCAGGGGGCCTGTGATGTCTTTCAGGTGCTTCAACACCAGTCGCTCAAAGGATTTCATGACCACAGACGTCAGGGCTACAGGCCTGTAGTCATTTAATCCTACGATGGTGGGTTTCTTGGCAACAAAGTTCCTGTTTGACCATCGAAACCTGGAGCCTCAGTGCCTGTCCACTTACAGGAAGAAAACTGAAGATTTAAGTTGTCTTTCTTTCAAGAAAATCCACTCGTTGTTTCCTGAAGAAACATCCCCATCGGGTGCATGTATGAGCCTCCGCCTTCAAGGCCTCTCCAAACTCACTAGTTTCAGCATCAGGGAAACAAGTAAAGTTGAATGATTCATTTCTATTATTGAAATTATTATGTGTTGCTGAATTTAAGCTGTTATTGACCCCTGCAAGAGTGATACTAATTTAAAAAAGCATATACAATTTTTAATAAATTGTGGACATTCAATTATTTGAGTCGCCTTATTTTTTGGTTTTTCGTTGGTGGTAAAAAGTCTTGCTGCCTGGTTCTAAGAGATTTTAAGAGGTTTTTATAGATTCCCTTAAGCCAAATTTGTTAAAACAGGAGTGGATGACTGCTGTGGGCTACTCGGTTGTCCAGACCACCAGTTGAAGAAGGGTGAGACTTGTGGATGTAGGTTGTTAGAGGTTAGGCGTGTCATTTCCTGACACCAGCTTAAAAAGATCTTTCAGTAAACCTGCTTAGTAAGATCTTTCAGGTTTAGGGAAGTCCGGACCCTTTAGATGGAGAGCTGGATTGACCAATCCCCTCAGAAATGGGGAAGTAGGAGGGAGGGGTTAGCTCATTGGACCACAAAAAGCAGTTTGTGTTTTGGTTCTCTCTTGTATTTGTATCAAGATCATTTTTGTGTTATTAGTATCTCTCTATATTGGTTAATTCCTTTGTATTGAGTTTTAGTTCTTGGTTGTGTCATATTCTGTGCACTTCATTTGGTCTATTATGTTGATTTTAGTCTTTAGCTTTGGTTAAACTTTATTTTAGATATGAATTTATTGTGTGTGGATATGATGTCCTGGCCATTGATAGCAGTATTAACATGCGTTCTGTTTATGTTAGTGCTGCGTGCTGCTTTCATGAGGACATAACCCTACCAAATAGTATTATTACAGAAACAGTTTTGCATTGTTTTTTCCATTTCTGTCTTATTTCTGTGCTGCTAGATAATTGTATTTCAGCTATTAAATTACAAACATAGCTGAACAGGTTACAGTAAGCTCTTTGATCTGGAGGGGGGCGGGGTGTGAAGTACCTCAGTAGCATTTAAAGAGACGGCACCAAAATGAGATGCTCACAGACGCACCTCAGAAAAGGGAAACAGAGGGGCCTGGGGGCAAAATAACAAGGATTTCAGACCAAATCATTGCAGTTCCACTTTATATAGACCACAACTGAATACTTACAGTGTGAAAAGGAAAGATTTAAAAGCATGATATGTCCACTTTAAGTTTCTCCACTACATTCTACTTTTGCTGTTGCCTTGGCTCCTGTGTGTGCCCTCGTGTTGTGTGAGTTATCAGTTGCATTTAATATGATCTCCATCATTCATCTGACTCATAGTCTTTCTTAAAACAAATTCCAGAATGCTTTGTGGAGAGAACGCTAACATAACTGAATCATCTAAGTTAAAGTTGGGTGTGAGTGTTTTTATGTGTACGCATGAGGGTGTGAATATGTGATTGTGACTGTGTGCACCTGTTTTTGTGTCAGGTTGGGTCTTGGCTGCTCCCTCTCTTGGATCAGCTTACCCCCAACCCATCAAATGTGGGGCCCATTTCCTCCTCGCCACACTCCCTGCTGGTGGTTGGTATCTCTGCCCACCGGTGCATTGGGGGTTCTCAATGTCCAGGGCTGGGTGCTTTGTGGTGTGCCAGATCACTCAGCCTCCGCTAGGAGGGTGATGGGCCCAGGGGTTTCGGGTCACTGGGTCTATGGCAGGATCTGCTCTGGCATACATGGCTGCCGGTGGGGCCTGTGGGCTCATCTCAAGGTGTTTTTAGAGCAGATATATATGTAGTCCTTCCAGTGAATTTGTTGTTTGCTGTGGTGTCCCCTCCAACCAGAACATGCCAAGTAAACTTACAAAGAGAGGCACCCAGAAGGGGGCTTAACAGATACCCAAACAACCCCAAAAGACCCCTTTCAATGTGGAGGAGCATTGCCTAAATATTGTAGCAGAAACAAATCACCACCAAAAACCAGCAACAAAGTTTCCCAAAAAAGGGACCCTTCTCTCTACAGCTATGCCTTGAAATCCCTTCCAAGAACATCACAAACAAGGTGAAGCAATAGAGGAGTCAAACCCACACTAGGAAGATGCTTGACTTTGTGACGAGACAGTGGGCAAAGCTCTTGCTTTGGGTATACAAAGACCAGACACACATTGAAAGTGACCCAGGTCCCCTATGCTCTTGTAATGCCCTCCACAAAATGCTTTGGGAAAAGTTTTAGTTTTTTCCAGCTCTATAAAACACATTTGAACTGTGCAACCAAACTCCCATGACCCCCTCAGCAGTTTTGTGAGTTTAACATCTGGCCCATTGTTCCACGACCAGAATGAAAGCCACACTGCACCTCCTGAATCATTGGTTCGATGACTGGTTGCGGTCTGTTTTCTAAAACCCTGGCACATGACTCACTCACATTTTTTGCTTTTGGAACTACAGAATCAGCAGACCTTTTGACCACCTGATATTTGTTGACTGTTTCAAGAGATTCCAGCACCAACCCAACCCTGAAAGCTTCTTTCTACAGCTTGACAGGGTTTTTGACAGTTTTAATAAAACTTATTTTACAAGATGTAGTCTCATGCTGACAGCTACAGGATAGTGAGTTATTTTAATATAAACACCAAATAGTCACAGGATGTGACAAAGAATCCTTTAAATGTCAGGGTTTTAATGCCTTTTGTTGTTTTTCTTCAATTTTTGTCATCTCTTTCTGTTCTATGTTTAAATGATATTCTTATTTTTTTGGAGTTTGTGTAATATTTATTCTTGATTTCATAGTCATTAATTGTTCAAAAAGCAGGGAAAAGAATCCTATGACTGAAGTTGAATCAGGGAACAATGTCAGAAAACATTGACCTTTTGTGACTGAGTCATAATTAATGTTGTGAGGTGGTGTTATATATGAAATACAACAGCATTTATGCTGTAGTAGGTTTAGAGTTTCTGTTTATAAGGAATTTATTTAGAACAAGCTAAACATGTGTTATCATTTATAAACAACTGTTAACATATCCTTCTTTTGCTTAGCTGTTCTCCAGAATACAGCAATGGTGTCAAAATAGCTAATTTATAATAAATGGACTGTAAAATAAGAAGCAGCCTGACATGACTGATGCCTTTACTTCAGTGTTATCATTTTTTTCACAGTAAAGTCTGTGTGAATCACAGGTTGTCCCTCTCTTTCCTGTACTGCAGCAGCTGGTCCACCTGTAATTAATGCATGCGAATCACACTCCTGCAGTGACGAATGAAGAAACTGCAAGATTTTCCTTCACTGAACATCATGTACGCTAGCCAAGAAACAACCCCACAAACCAAAGGATACGAGGTCCAAACCGCTTAGCTTTTCATGACATAAAAGAACATATCTATGAGTCTATGAGTAAAAGCTAATGTTGAATATTGAAACAAACATCTCTCTACCACAGATAAATTGTACTGACTCATTCTTCTTACTGATAAAGTGAATTAGTTCTTAAGGGAGTGATTTCTACATTTATCTTTCTCTTGAAAAGATTTAATTTATCTAGAATGTCCATTTTAAATTTAAATCTGTGTAGTACTAGCAAAAATTGGTATAAACCCTAAAAAGATGGATTATAATTTGTCAAAATCTTAACAATAGACTTTATTACTCATAGAACGTTATTTGCTTAAGTGTTCTGCTGCTCTATCTTAGCACAGTACATAATAATTTTATGATACATTGTTCATTCTGCCTCATCTTTATTGTTTGGTTTAAAACCATCTTAGGTGAACTATTTTATAAGTGTTACCAGAGGATTGTCTGCCATTGAAAAAATTCAACAAATTGACAAAGTTGTCTTCTTTAAAACAATATTGATTTTTGCTTTATTAACACAGTCCTAATTACAGTGGTAAAAAGATCATAGTAGGAAGAAGGTTATTGTTAAAAACAAACCATAAGAAGTTCCTTTTGCCGTTGGACTCCGGCCACAATCCATTTAAGGAACACAGCATGTATCTTCTTCTACCATAATTAGACTCTTCTGTCTACACCGAAGTAGAAAACTTACACTGCGCAACACACTGTAATACATTAAAGTATCTGTGAAAAATTGCGAAAAAGGTTCAAGAGTCATGAATATGTTGCAGGATACTTTAAAAAATTGGAATAATGAATCATTTCTACTATTTGTGTCTTTGCTGAAATCAGATTTTATATCATACCTGTGTATTTTCTTTGATAGCATTAAAACTTGACGCTCCTTCCCAACACCACCGTGCTGAGACAGTAAACTGTTCACCGGACGCAACTGCAGGTTGAAATGAGGGGTCAAAAAAAAACTGTTAATTCACAACTTTGAAAAGAGTCTGTTTTTAATTATTCAACTCCTTTAACAAGCAGCTCAATAAAACTGTTAAAGCAGCCTTATATCTTCACAGCTCACTCTACAATGTATCTACCTGATATGTATATATGAAAGCTAATTGTCGTAAGACATTGTTAACTTTTATGCATTTATCCTATATGCTATTTAATATATAAATAATGTGACATGACTCATGTGACTGTCTAACAAAGTACAATTGGTCAGCATTTTATCAGAGGAATATAGCCTCATAAGTTAACAATAAAACATGTCCTAAATCGAGAATACAAAACTATCAAACTTAAACAATATAAAAGTGATGCTAGAGATGATGTGGTGGCTTGTGGGTGTAAGAGGGCCCCTGAATCTTCCCACAGAGGCCAGATCTGAACAGAACTAAACAGAAGGGGGGAATTTATATATGAAACACATTTGTTGAATATTGTTCCTGTGTTTAAATTGAGAAGGGAGAATCATTTTCAGTCAGTCATTCATTTTCAATACCGCTTCTACGATAGTGGGTCGTGGGGAAGCTGGTGGTTATCTCCAGCAGTCTATGGAGGGGAGGCGGGGTACACCCTGGATAGGTCACCACTCCATCGCAGGGCGAGAATCATTGTTGCGTGTAAAACTATGATGGCCCCTTGAAATGATAGATTCAACCAATAATCTACATGCGCTCTGCATATATACACCAAACAAGTAAAAGACATTTTGTAGCACAGGGATTTTCCCTGTCTCTTCTTCAACACACCAAAATCAAATAATTAAGTCATTTTGTAATTAAGTTATTTTGTAGTTGCATCTGAAAAACAGGTCCAAGTACAAAACTACATAATATTTTTCTAATGGTACCATGATGTAAAACATTTTAAATTTAAAACCATTTTGACAACTATTTTTTATTTCACAAATCTTATCAAATTTTTTTAAATGGCCTAAAACTAAACTTCTAGCTTTTACTATTTAAAGTTATGAATAAAACATTTGAAGGGAGAAATAAAAGTGTCTTGAGTAGACATTATAAAAACATAACTTGAGAAAAACCCGCTTTCTTTCTGGCGTCTAACCAGCTTGAGCGGGTGAAGCAGACATGAGGACAGGTTAGATGAATATATTTCATCTGGCCTGTATATTTTACGTATTTCACAAATATCATTGCCGTGGCTTTTCAAAACATCACTGAACTCCTATCATTGCTGAGAGGGTGAAATGTTGGATGAGCCTTTTTAAGCATATCAGAGTATTCTGTAAAGACTCAGCAAAATGCTGAACAGAGAGGTGCTGCTTTTTCTGGACCTGTGTCAGCCTGGTTTAGATGTACAGCAGCTTATCTTTAGTGAGGTCTCTGGTTGCTACTTTAAAAAGTTAAAGGTTGCTGCAGAGCTAAGCATTTTATTTCCTTCATTTATTATTATTTCATCCTCTGAAGCCCAATAAGGGAGAACCTCCATTTTCAGTGGTGCAGGAAGACATACAATCCTTGCGAAAGTACTCGGCCCCCTTGAACTTTTCAACCTCTTGCCACATTTCAGGCTTCAAACATAAAGATATAAAATTCTAATTATTTGTGAAGAATCAACAACAAATGGACACAATCATGAAGTGGAATTAAATTTATTGGATGTGTCAAACGTTTTTAACAAATAAAAAACTGAAAAGTGGGGCGTGCAAAATTATTCGGCCCCCTTGCGTTAATACTTTTTAATGCCACCCTTTGCCGCAATTACAGCTGCAAGTCGCTTGGGGTTTGTCTCTATCAGTTTTGCACATCGAGAGACTGAAATTCTTGCCCATTCTTCTTGCAAAACAGCTTGAGCTCAGTGAGGTTGGATGGAGAGCATTCATGAACAGCAGTCTTCAGCTCTTTCCACAGATTCTCGATTGGATTCAGGTCTGGACTTTGACTTGGCCATTCCAACACCTGGATACGTTTATTTGGAAGATAAATCTCCATCCCAGTCTCAGGTCTCTTGCAGACTCCAACAGGTTTTCTTCCAGAATGGTGCTGTATTTGGCCCCATCCATCTTCCCATCAATTTTGACCATCTTCCCTGTCCCTGCTGACGAAAAGCAGGCCCAAACCATGATGCTGCCACCACCATGTTTAACAGTGGGGATGGTGTGTTCAGGGTGATGAGTTGTGTTGCTTTTACGCCAAACATATCATTTTGCATTGTGGCCAAACACTTCGATTTTGGTTTCATCTGACCAGAGCACCTTCTTTCACATGTTTGGTGTGTCTCCCAGGTGGCTTGTGGCAAACTTTAAACGAGACTTTTTATGGATATCTTTGAGTAATGGCTTTCTTCTTGCCACTCTTCCATAAAGGCCAGATTTGTGCAGTGTACGACTGATTGTTGTCCTATGGACACACTCTCCCACCTCAGCTGTAGATCTCTGCAGTTCATCCAGAGTGATCATGGGCCTCTTGGCTGCATCTCTGATCAGTCTTCTCCTTGTTCGAGATGAGAGTTTAGAGGGACGGCCGGATCTTGGTAGATTTGCAGTGGTCTGATACTCCTTCCATTTCAATATGATTGCTTGAACAGTGCTCCTTGGGATGTTTAAAGCTTGGGAAATCTTTTTGTATCCAAATTCGGCTTTAAACTTCTCCACAACAGTATCTCGGACCTGCCTGGTGTGTTCCTTGGTCTTCATGATGCTCTCTGCGCTTTGAACAGAACCCTGAGACTATCACAGAGCAGGTGCATTTATACAGAGACTTGATTACACACTGGTGGATTTTATTTATCATCATCAGTCATTTGGGACAACATTGGATCATTCAGAGATCCTCACTGAACTTCTGGAGTGCGTTTGCTGCACCGAAAGTAAAGGGGCTGAATAATATTGCACGCCCCACTTTTCAGTTCTTTATTTGTTAAAAAGGTTTGACACATCCAATAAATTTCATTCCACTTCATGATTGTGTCCCACTTGTTGTTGATTCTTCACAAAAAATTAGAGTTGTATATCTTTATGTTTGAAGCCTGAAATGTGGCAAGAGGTTGACCAGTTCAAGGGGGGGCGAGTACTTTCGCAAGGCACTGTACATTGCAATTATAAACAATACCATCGGAGATATTCACAAGTAATTCTTTCCAAGCTCAAGTCAAGTCTCAAAACTTTGAGGGGCAAGTTCTAGTCAAGTCTCAAGTCGGAGTATCCATCACAAGTCAAAATTGTGTTCACTAGGTTTAATTCTATGATGCTCTGGTTGAACTTACCTTTATCTGTTTTCTAGATTGAAAAAGCTCTGTAAAATATATGCACCTCATTGCAGCATTTTCAAAAAAGGGTAAAAAATATGTTTATCTTTTTTTACTGATACATCCCAATTCAGACTGCTGTAAAGCCCTGTTAGATGTCATTTTATCACAGTCTTCACAGCCTCATGAAAGCCTTTTCTTCAGTTTGTAAAAAAAAAACTTAGATGCAGACATATGTTTTGTACAAGCCTTTCCCTTTTTGTTGCCGAGAAGCATGCTTGTCTTTTTTGTTGTTTTTTTTTTCTTGTCAAAAAGCATCTAGAATTAAATGTAACAATGTGTTTACATTCTACACCAGAACAGCCCTGCAAAAGCAAGCACCTCCTTTAACCTCCCTTATATCTGTATTACTATATAACTCTGTAAACATCACAGAGACCAATAAGCTGCATTTTGTGTGTTTTTATGTTTTTCGAGCCATAGTACTATGGTCTCGGGCCACAATCCTGTGGTCTCATTCAGTAAAGAGGAACTTCTCAACATCAGAGAGTCCTCTCTTAGGATTTTTTCACCATCTTTCATCGATCCAAGGTTCACTGAGCTCCTGGCAAGCGGAGCTGCGGCACTATATGGGATACTGCGCCGAAAGCATCGGAGGGGAAACGTGCTGGCGCGCTGGTAAAGCTCCGCAAAAGAGGACTTTGCACACCACTGCCTTCAATCCACCTGGCAAATGTCCTCTCTCTAAGCAACAAGATGGACGAGCTGCTTCTTCTCACCGGTAAAAACACAGACCTCCGCGGATCAGCGGTTCTCTGCTTCACCGAGACAGGGCTGAGTGAAAACATTGCGGACCGCGCACTGCTGATGCCGGACTTCCAGCTGTTCAGAGCGGATCGCAGCGCGGAGCTATCGGGGAAGAAGCGAGGAGGCGGAATCTGCTTTTATATAAATGAAGGTTGGTGCAGAGACGTAAAAGTGCTGGGGAAAACATGTAGTCTGGATCTGAAGTCATTTTCCATAATCTGTAAACCGTTTTATTCACCAAGAGAGTTTTCCTCGTTTATAATAATTGGCTCATATTTTCCAACGCGTGGCTGCACTTCTGCTGCGGAAAAACATCTCGCTGAGCTGATTACAGATGTGGAGAAAAAATACACGGACTCTTTCATCATAATACTGGGAGATTTTCACAGAGCAAACCTCTCCAATGAACTCGCCAAATACAGAGAGCATATTAAGTGTCCCACCAGAGACAAAAACACACTGGACAATTGTTACACAGCTTTAAAGGACTCATATCGTGCTGGGTTTTTTTGATCATTATCTAATCCACCTCATCCTAACCTATAGACAGAGACTAAGAGCTTCCAAACCCACGGTTCACACTGTTAAGAAGTGGACTGAGGAATCAAAGCAGATGCTACAAGCCTGCTTTGAATGCACAGACTGGACTGTTTTTGAAACTTCAGCCACTAACCTAAACCAACTAACTGATGTAGTGACATCATACATCAGTTTCTGTGAGGACATGTGTGTGATTGGGCACGGTACAGGCAGGTCAGGAACAGACTAACAAAGGAGATCAAAGCAGTCAAGAGAAGCCACAGTGAGAAGCTTAAGAACAGCCTTTCTACTGGTGACACTTCAGCTGTATGGACCGGTCTGAGAAACCTGACTGTCTACAGGAGCCCCCCACCCTTCCTGAACAGAGTCCTCACCTGAGGAACCGTCTGAATGGCTTCTACTGCAGACATGACAAGAAGCCATTCACACCTCAAACCATCTCCTCCACATCCCATTCAGGAACAAATTCTTCCCATAAAGCTACCAACCCCATACCTTCAGATCCTCTGCCTGCACTAAAGATCTCCAAGGAAGAATGAAAACAAAGAAAGCTGTAGGACCTGATAATGTCTCCCCATCATGCCTGAAAGCCTGTGCAAATCAACTCGCTCCAATCTTCACAAGGATCTTCAACAAATCACTGGAAAAATGTGAGGTCCCCTCCTGCCTCAAACGATCCACCATCATCCCAGTGCCCAAGAAACCCACCATCCTAGGATTAAATGACTACAGGCCTGTAGCCCTGACGTCTGTGGTCACGAAATCCTTTGAGCGGCTGGTGTTGAAGCACCTGAAAGACATCACAGGCCCCCTGCTGGACCCACTGCAATTTGCTTACTGAGCAAACAGGTCGGCAGATGATGCTGTTAACTTAGGTCTACACTACATCCTGCAACACCTCGACCACCCACAGACATACGCCAGGATCCTGTTTGTAGACTTCAGCTTGGCCTTCAACACCATCATACCAGTAATCCTCCACCAGAAGCTCACCCAGCTCAACGTCCCAGCCTCCACCTGTCAGTGGATCAACAGCTTCCTGACGGACCAACAGCAGCAGGTGAGACTGGGGAGCATCTTCTCCCAATCCAGATCAATAAGTACTGGTGCACCCCAGGAGTGTGTTCTATCCCCACTCCTCTTCTCCCTGTACACAAATGACTGCACCTCATTGGACTCGTCCGTGAAACTCCTTAAGTGTGCAGATGACACCACTGTCATTGGACTGATCCAGGACGGTGATGAGTCGGCATACAGACAGCAGGTGGATCGGCTGGTACACTGGTGTGGTCAGAGCTACCTTGAACTCAACCCACCCAGGGTCAGGAAAAGAGCTGCTAAAATCTCTGCAGACCCCACACACCCTGCACATAAACTGTTCAGAGCTTTACCTTCAGGCAGCCACAGAGACAGTTTCTTCCCCCAGGCTGTTTCTCTTTTGAACATTCAATAGACTACAAAACAACAGCATACAGATGTTGCAAATGCACCTTTTATTATATATGTGTATATTGTACATTGTAAATATGTATATTCTGTATTGCAAAAACAAAACCAAAGAGCAAAGTGTACCGGAGTCAAATTCCTTGTTTGTATGTATGAACTTGGCAATAAAGCTGATTCTGATTCTTATTCTGAAATTGTTTTTCTTCCACTTCATATCAGTGCACTACTTTGAAGTTTGTGGCTGTAATGTGATAACATGTGAAAAACATTCAAGGTGTGTGTACACTCTCACAGTGTACTTCAATGCAAATATTCATATCAGCTTAGCGGCAATAATACCTAAAGCTTTTGAATTTTTTAAATAAATGCTCATGCAGAACCAATATTAAGAGTAAAGTTGGATTATAATGGGGATGTGTTCAAGACCAAAAGCCACTACATTAAAACAAGCTGACCTATGTGTAGGAACTCTATTCAAAGATTAGCTATTTGTTGCTCATATATGCTTACCCAGGTTGTGTAGCACCTTAAAGAGCTAATGAGAATAGAGTTGCTGATGCCGTTTATTCAGCAAGTGAATAAAATACCCTTAGCAATGCTGTTTTTTACCATGTAAAGATCGAAAGTGAGATATATCACTGAAAACCACAAGCTACTGGAGTAATTAGAGCTGCTTTGGTCTTTATTAACATGCATTCCAACTCTCCTATATCTTAAGGCAATGTAATGGTATGGAGTACCTAAATACAAATTTTATAATACCTCCGTAAGGTAGGCTGATTGTGAAAAGATGAAATCCAGTAGCATTTAACTTCTGGGGGTGAACTGACAGAGCCAGGCGGCCTTCCTTCCTTTCCTAATTACCCAGAGAACCTGCCTAAGCCTCCATGTCAGCACTGACCTCATGCTGATCCAGTTTGACCCCTGGCCCAAACAAGGTGGTCTCTAGAGTCACTGGCAGTAAAAAGGAGGTCAAAGAGTTCCACCTTGGTAGTCATCAGTTACAAACCATCACCAAGGGATGATACAAAATCATTTATTTTACAGAAAAGCAATATAATGACAGCAGGGGAATCTGTCCACTGAAATGTGTTTTTCTACTGCTGGCTGTAAGTGTTATAACCTAATATAAAAGATATATTTGGCCTAAAATATTTATTCAGCTGGTGCATTTTCTGATGTCAAGCACAATAGGCTACAAATTATTTTAGATGCCAATTAATCTGTCAATTTTAATTGCTAAGTTGTAGCAGAAAATGTATTGTGCTTTAATTGGTGAGAATGAAGAGTACTTACTTTTTTCTGTAATGTTTCTCTCTACAAACACTTAGAAGCCAGTTAAATTTGATTTAAGTGTCTGATAAGTTACCAAGACAACAATAACTGACTGGTTTTTGTGTAACATACAATACTGATGGAAAAAGCACCTTTAAAAAGAGTGTAGTGCTATTGCACCTTGCAGCAAGAAGGTCCTGGGTTCGAAACCCGGCAAGAGATCTCTCTACATGGAGTTTGCATGTGTGGGTCCTCTCCAGGTTCTCCTCCCTCCAGTCCAAAAACATTATTGCTCTAAATTGCACTCAGGTATGAATGTGTGCATGCAATGGTTGTGTGTCCCAGTGTTGCCCTGAAGTGGACTGCCTCCTGTCCAATAACTGCTGGAGATAGGCAACAGTTCGCCCGCAGCCCTACAAGAACATGTTGGTATAGCCAACAGATGGATGTAGTATTTTTCAATCAATCAAACTTTATTAACAGACTTAAGTCCATGGTTACACAGAAAACGACACAACCTATAAAACCATCAATGATTCCACTAAAATGATGATTAAGAATTTCCATTTATCTAAGCAGAAGACACTTTCCTTCCTCACTTATGAAGTATTGCACTGTGGATTCATTTATTTTCATCATGTGTTTGCAACCATGAATACATCTACAAGTTCATGGTTATTGCTATACTTTAATCAAAAGCTACAGTACTTAAATCCAACCATTTATACAGTTGCTATTTGTATTTACAAGATTAAAACACAAAATAATGTGTATCTAGTTTAAAGGTATTGTAGTACTTTGCTCCGTTTAACTTCAGCAGGAGCTCCAGTGGGGGTACAGTGCGTTGAAAGCTAAATTGTGTGATCTTAAACCCAAACTACAAAGTACAAATTACTTAAATCCTAACTACAAAGACCCAAAGTCTTTTCAAAGCTTTGCATACTTCAAATTCAATCTTCAGTTTAAAGAACCATCAAAACAACTCAGTTTAGCAAGCTACTTATTAATTCTGTGGTATTATCCAACACTAGATTGCAAACAGCAATTTGTGTTAGACACATTCTGCCTATCATCTCTTGGTTTAGTAAATATGGCTGATACCTGTTTGCTCTGTTCTTGCTATCAGCAAACCTTTGTTACTTTGGTAACTACCAAGGGCCTTCCAGTAAAGGGAAGAGCTTTCACCTTTGCAGGCACTTAAGAATATTTTACATGGATTTAATGAATAATTTAGAACTGCAGGTGATTTTACCCTGCAGAGGCACCTCACACACTAAGAATTCAACATTACACTGTGTATAATCAAGGACATATGGGGGTTTGGTGGTATCAGGGGCCCGAGCATAATTTGCTGCCTCATTTAACCTCCTTCATCTCTCAAAAGATGTCGGCTTCAATCTCTAAAAAAAACCTCATTTGAGATATAGGATTCTCACAGTGTGACTCCTGTATGTTTGTTATTTCGTTGAAGTGTGCTGCAGATTAATGGGTCTATTCCACACAGTTACTCTTGTGCATATAGAGGATTTGTGAGTCATCTCGGAGAAGTGTTGACTGGCACATGCAACATTTGCTCACACGATTGCTAATTGTAAATGTCACAGGATGCATTTCTTAAGTCAATCAGAGCCGATTTTGTCTTGGAGACTTGATATATAGCAAATTAAGTGCAGTGATTTTCTGCAATTTCTCCCTTTTTAGTTTAGCTACCATATGTTTTTATTTGCATTATATAAACAAAGCTTTAGATATCTAGTTTATCATTAAAACTAATCATTAAACTTTCTTTGTCCTGTTTAAGATTTGATTGTCAAGCCACACAATAGGAACAACTTGGCACCCTTATCTCCATCGCAATCACATCAACTGTGATTGTTGTGAAATGGTTAAATGGAGAGATTTGAACAAGCTTGAAAAAGGCCAGATTGTGATAAGTGGATAACTGGGTCAGACAAACTCAAAAACTGCAGCTCTTGAGTGGTGTTCCAGATCTGCAGTGGTCAGTATATATCCAAAGCTGTCCAAAGAATGAACCATGATGAACAGGCAACAGGGTCAAGGCAGCCAATAATGAACATGGGACTCAAACGCTGTCTTATGTGGTCTGATCCAGGAAAGCTCATGGAGCTAATAATTCAATAGTAGTAAGAGTTTGCATTGATAGAAAGTTGTGGAAATGCGCAGTACATCACAGTTTGTTGCCTATGGGGCTGCATAGCTGCAGACCGATTAGGAGGTCCGTACTGACAATCGTTCACCTCCAAAAACCCCAAAAACAGAGACATAATAACCTGAACTGAACCAAGGATCATATGAAACTGGGACAGATGATGGGAATTATTCAAGGGTGTACCCCACGTCTTGGTCAAAGACTGTTGGAGATTGGGAACAGCTCCTCACTACCCTGCAAGGACAGGTGGGTACAGACGATGGATTGATGGATGGATGATTCATATACTGGGCAAAGGCATTCAATAACTTGCACAGATTTCCACAGTTTGCTTTAAACACCATTCAGAAGTAACTCTGTGCTACAATGTGCGACCTGTTTGAAGCATTATTAAAAGAAAATAAGCTGAATGAAGTTAATTGGAGGGGTTACTGTTAGTGTGATCCTTATTAACACCTGAATGAGTTTTGCATACAATAGGTCTCAATATGAGGATCGCCAAATAGGATCACTTCACTCAGATAGTAATTTGGCTTTGATTAGAACAAAATCTTGTCCTTTTTATTTTTTTTAGCTAAAACCATGAAGCTGACCTCTTTCTGTGAGCCTCTTTCCAAGTTGAGGAAAAGTGCTGCACTGTAGCTACAAACCAAAATTACCTGCCACTTACTCCAGCGAGAGCTTTTTAGCAGAAGCCAAAGGGTTCTCTGAAAGTGTTGGCCATTCAATTTCTCCAGACTGTTTTGAAGACCCATGACCACAAGGCAGAATAGTTTCCTCTCATCTCTGCTTTCTATGTCTGGCCTTTGTATCTGAAGGATGTGTGTGAGTAGAGGAACAGAGATCACTGAACTCACCACAAACAGAATTAGCTTGTGATTTCATTGCAGACTTGTAAAATCCTACCGTCTGGCACTTTTACATTCTCAGAATCAGAATCAGCTTTATTGCCAAGTTCGTGCATACAAACAAGGAATTTGCCTCCGGTACACTTTGCTCTTTTGTTCTGTTTTTGCATTACAGAATATACAAATTTACAATTTACAATGTACAATATTCACATATCTAATAGAAAAGGTGCATTTGCAACATCTGTATGCTGTTGTTCTGTATTCTATTGAATGTTCATCAGAGAAACAGCCTGGGGGAAGAAGCTGTCTTTGTGGCGGCTGGTTTTAGTGAACAGTGCTCTTTAGCGACGGCCTGAAGGTAAAACTCTAAACAGTTTATGTGCAGGGTGTGTGGGGTCTGCAGAGATTTTGGCAGCTCTTTTCTTGACCCTAGACCTGTATAAGTCCTGGATGGAGGGAAGGTCAGCCCTGATTATTCTCTCTGCATTCCTGATTATTCGTTGCAGTCTGGACCTGTCCTGTTTTGTGGATGAGCCAAACCATGGATGGATGAAGACAGGACAGATTGAATGATGGCAGTGTAGAAGATGAGCAACAGCTCCGGTGGAAGGTTGAACTTCTTGAGTTGCCTCAGGAAGTACAGTCTCTGCTGGGCCTTCTTTCGAACAGTGTCTATGTGCGAAGACCATCTCAGGTCCTCAGAGATGGTGGTTCCTAAGAACCTGAAGTGGTCCACGGCCGATACAGTGTTGTTGAGGATGGTGAGGGGGGTGTATGGGGGTGGTGTTCTCTGAAAGTCCACCACCATTTCCACAGTCTTGAGTGGGTTCAGTTCAAGGTAGTTCTGACCGCACCAGTGTACCAGCCAATCCACCTGCTGTCTGTATGCAGACTCATCACCGTCCTGGATCAGTCCAATGACAGTGGTGTCGTCTGCAAACTTAAGGAGTTTCACGGACGAGTCCAATGAGGTGCAGTCCTCTGTGTACAGAGAGAAGAGGAGTGGGGATAGAACACACCCCTGGGGGGCACCAGTACTTATTGATCTGGATCGGGAGAAGATGCTCCCCAGTCTCACCTGCTGCTGTCGGTCTGTCAGGAAGCTGTTGATCCACTGACAGGTAGAGGCTGGGACGTTGAGCTGTGTGAGGTTCTGGTGGAGGATGTCTGTGTAGTGTTGAAGGCCGAGCTGAAGTCTACAAACAGGATCCTGGCGTACGTCCCTGGGTGGTCGAGGTGTTGCAGGATGAAGTGTAGACCTAAGTTAACAGCATCATCTGCCGACCTGTTTGCTCGGTAAGCAAATTGCAGGGGGTCCAGCAGGGGGCCTGTGATGTCTTTCAGGTGCTTCAGCACCAGCCGCTCAAAGGATTTCATGATCACAGACGTCAGGGCTACAGGCCTGTAGTCATTTAATCCTACGATGGTGGGTTTCTTGGGAACCGGGACGATGGTGGATCGTTTGAGGCAGGAGGGGACCTCACATTTCTCCAGTGACTTGTTGAAGATCCTTGTGAAGATCAGAGCAAGTTGATGTGCGCAGGCTTTCAGACATGATGGGGAGACGTTATCAGGTCCTCCAGCTTTCTTTGTTTTCATGCGCTGAAAGAGCCTGTTTACCTCTTCCTCGGAGATCTTTAGTGCAGGCAGAGGATCTGATGGTGGGATGTAGAGGGGATGATTTGAGGTGTGAATGGCTTCTTGTCATGTCTGCAGTAGAAGCCATTCAGACGGTTGGCCAGGAGACGACTTTGTTCAGGATGGGTGGAGGGGCTCTTTTAGGCAGTCAGGTTTCTCAGACCAGTCCATACAGCTGAAGTTTCACCAGTAGAAAGGCTGTTCTTAAGCTTCTCACTGTAGCTTCTCTTAGCTGCTTTGATCTCTTTTCTTAGTGTGTTCCTGGCCTGCCTGTACCGCGCCCAATCTCCACTGCTGTGAGCTTCTTCCTTATCCCTGCGCAGATTCCTGAGGTGTGGAGTAAACCATGGCTTATTGTTCCCAAAGGTGCAGAAGGTCTTGGTCTGCACACACATGTCCTCACAGAAACTGATGTATGATGTCACCACATCAGTTAGTTGGTTTAAGTCAGTGGCTGAGGTTTCAAAAACTGTCCAGTCTGTGCATTCAAAGCAGGCCTGTAGCATCTGCTTTGATTCCTCAGTCCACTTCTTAACAGTGTGAACCTTGGGTTTGGAAGCTCTTAGTCTCTGTCTGTAGGTTGGGATGAGGTGGATTAGATAATGATCCGAAAAACCCAGAGCAGCCCTGGTAACAGCATGATATGAGTCCTTTAAAGCTGTGTAACAATGGTCCAGTGTGTTTTTGTCTCTGGTGAGACAGGATACTTACCTAAAACTGTCTGTAATTACATAAAAAAACTGCAAACTAAGAGTTATGCATGCCTCCCAGTCCACTCAAACACAAAGCCTGTGTGGTCTACATTTTTTGTGTACCTGCCCATCACATGCCACAAAATCCCTCTGCAGATACCTATAATTTATGGCTGCACTGAGAGAGTGCGACAATAATACTTTATTTTTAAAAGCTGATTTTAAATATACAACTAAAACAAAACATTAAAAAAAAGATCGCAAGTAGCCTATAGGGTAAAAAACAAGAAAGATGCTTTAACAAAATACTGTGAAATCATGTTTTCTTTTATCCACATTTGTATCATTTTCTTCTCAAAGGCCAAAAATCAGTTCTTTTTGTTTTCTCTTTTGAGCACACAGCTTACAATTCAGTATGTTATTGTCACTTATGCGTCTATACAGAAAGTGGTGCATCTCCAAGTGGCCCAAGACATCTACGAATTGAAGCCTTTATTTGTCAGCCAGGTCTTCAAGTGCATCAGCACCTGGACAGGTGTTGATAGAATTTTTCTCTTTTGAATAGAGTCATGTGTAAGGATGTTTGTTCGCTTCTATACATCCCAGTGTCGGCTGCTACTACACCCCCCAATATTGTCTGCTACTACACCTTCCAGCATGAATTACAGCTAACAGGAAGTGCCGTCGCAGCTCTGATGTCACAGTGGGCTATATAAGAACACAGGAGATGCCCCACCAGTGCTTTTTCTCCCGCTGGAAACTGAGACGCAGTTACCATGCAACGGAGGTGCGCATCATTCTGGAGAAGAAACTCATGTGAGTTTCATTCATTCTCCTCACTGACCAAACTTATGAGAAGCTCAGTGAGTTAAAAGCTTACTGGGATACGAAGACCAGCAAGTTACCTTACCAATCGAAGGCGTAAGTTTGACACCCAACTCGCAACTCAACTCTTTGTTTTTGCTCCAGTCGACTGCTGACGGTCCGTTATATTTTTCCCCTTTTGCCAAAGGAGGAGAAGCCGACCATTTTTTGAGTTTGTTACAGAGGCGTAACAAATTAGCCCCCTTCCGTGCTCCAGAGAAGACAG
Organism: Girardinichthys multiradiatus; assembly: GCF_021462225.1. Lineage (NCBI taxonomy): Eukaryota > Metazoa > Chordata > Actinopteri > Cyprinodontiformes > Goodeidae > Girardinichthys > Girardinichthys multiradiatus. The sequence goes on from NC_061810.1 coordinate 44,014,543, forward strand.
CCCCAAGTAATCCCGTTTTGTTTTATTTCATATTTTATTGCTTTGAAGCTGTGTGTGACCCTTTGTGTTTCACTGAGCTCCAACTTTGGGGGTTTTATGATGGCAGTCTGGTGAAGGCTGCTCCCAAAGCTTTGCCCCAGAACCAATTTTTGCCATAAACTACTTGTTTGACTTTCATAGGCACTCAATGTTGTTTTATCGTTGTTTGGTTAGTTATTTTACCCCTTTTGTGTAGAATTTTTGCATGCTTGATTAGGTGAAGGTTATTTAATCAGAATAGCGAGGTGTGTCAGGGCTGTTGATTTAATAAATATTCTCTGAGATAAAGAGAAAGCGTTTGTGTTCATTTTGAGCAAGAGTGATTTATCTGCCAAAATAAGGTCAAAGTTTCCCACTTTCAGTAAAGCTGTTGATTAAACAGTGATATTTAGCTTGGTTTTAGGTTAATAATGATCAATTATTAATTAGAATTTACTAATTGTAATTATTAATGACTTTGAGCCCATATTCACCATAACAGAGGACATCTCTGATTTTGATCCGTAAGTAATGACAATATAACAATATAAAATAGCTTACCCCTGGTGAGTAAGCACAAAGCCCTAATCTCCTATTTTTGTTCTCTAAGCAGAATTTCCCTGTCATTTAACTTACTTCCAGTATTCTGCTGTTTATGCTGTATTAGATTTAGCATGTAGGGTTCACTTGCTCTTCTTACATATTATCTGCCAACATGCTCCAGTCCTGGTTCTTCAGTCCTTAGGCTCCCGTCACTGACCCAGATGATGGTTGGTCAAAGCTAATTGGACAGTAAAATCCAATCTATTCAAAAGTGAGGCTAAAGATTCAAGAAATCCCATTAACATATGGTTAAGGGTGACTGCATTTCTGCTCCGTTTGAACTTGAAATGTCATCCCACTACCAATTACATTCCAAATTGCAATTTACCTCAGTTAATTAGCCTAATTAATATTCAATGGAACAGCAAAAAGACTCCTACTTGATTTGTTCCAGTTGTAATTTAACATATCATGGCTGATAATCTGGTTGTATACAATATGCATCTCCTACACTGGGCTTATGCACTTTAGCCACTTCCACATTATCATGTACAGAGCAAAAACCAGAGTTCAGCAAATGAACGAAAAACCACGCATGAATCGGACCTTCAAGCTCATCAAAGCACTAAAAATCCTTACAATATAATCATCTCATTTGTTAGAGTGATACTGTATTTGACTTTGATTTTGTGTTAAGGGTGTGTGGGGGGGTTAGAATTTAAAAAAAGGGTCATGAAAAAACTAGGCATGCATAATGATAGCAACGAGCGACATGAAGTGGCGTCTGTAAAATCGCTGCTGCAGGTGAGTCATTATTATAGTCTTTTCACAAGCAATATCATCACTCTTTGGGAAACTTTGGCACTTTGAGAAAAGTGGTTCTTTTTTGGAAATTAGCACAAATGAGAGTTACCTCCACTTCACCATTCCTATTTGTTCCCCTTGTCAGCTCTGCAAGCAGGGCTACATTTTCTCTGTTCTCTGAGCCCACGCTCCTGCAGGTCAAACCACTGACTTCTACCAGCACTCTCCATCAGACGAAAACATAGAGGAGGGATTTCACAATGCGGTTTAGTCTGCTTGATTTGTTGCAGTTATTTGGCATGAGCTATCTACTTTATTTCTGCACAAGACTGCACTAAAAATATACAGACACAAGCATGCATATCGAGCATTTCTAAACGTTTTGGCCAGGTCCAGTTGTCCTTTGCTTGACCACAAACACAGAAGGTGCAGAAATGATCAAAGAAATAGAGAATAACTTTTACAAAATTTTAACTTTAACAGAGACATGCTGATCTGATGTAGCAATCCTCATATTGTTAATTCCAAAATAATGAGGGATGTAGATTTCTTTAACTGATTTTAAAAAGATGATTGAACGCTACATTTCTTCACTCAAAGGTTGAAAGCACTGACTGCTACACTAAAATCAGTCATCCACCCATTGACAGTGGTAAGCTACATTGTAGCCACAGCTGCCCCGGGACAGACTGACAGAAGTGAGGCTGCCATACACAGGCGCCACTGAGCCCCCTGACCACCATCAGCAGGCCAGGCAGGTTAAGTGTCTTTCCCCTGGACACAATGACTGACACCGACAGAGCATGGGTTCGAACCAGTAACCCACCCATTACAGGACAAACTCCAGCATACACATGGGTCAGAGTTTGCGTGAGGGACTGCACATTGTCCCGTAAAGTTTGTTTTTTATAGATCAAAACCTTTTCGTGGACAGTTACATACACCAGTTTCAGGCCCCGTTTTGTGCGTTCGCCACATTTCTAAATTAGAACCCTAAACTTTGAGAATGGTAAGCCATTTGCTCTGGTTGTAATATACCGAATTATGGATGGGATTTCCCATGCCCAGTATCTCATTTAAGTGTGGGCAAACTGGATTGCCACAGAGAGTGCTATTTGCTCAAGTGGCGCACATCTGGATTTCCACAGCTTTCCATAGTTTTAGAATTAGTCCACGTGTTGCACAACAACTATGCCTCTGAATTTCTCTTTCAATTTGGCAAATAGTGACACTGATCAACCTCAAGCAGAGAAGTGTAATCCACTGTCTATACACTCTTATCTGTGCGGGGTCAAGTGGGGGATGGTGCCTATCTCTGGTTGCAACCGATGCCCCGCAGCGCAGCCTTGAAAACCAATCTGAGTGTGAGGTGCACTTTTTGCACCTCAAATTATTGCACTTGTTAGCCTTGTGACCAGTAGAATCTGCATGCAATTTCCATGTAACCTGTGTAATATTTTTTAATGATTTCTCATTTAAATTGGTTTCAAAATTAAAAGTAGGCTTAAATCAATGGTTATCATCCCACCACAGATGTTGACCAATTTTGATGGAATAGTTGTTTTTTGTGTATCTATTCCATGCATAGATGGAATAGATACACTTTTTCATGGTGGATATCAACTTGAGTTCCATCCTCTGTTGTTTTTCCCCATGCTGAAGGGTGGCTATAAGAAAGAGAAAGAAACAAGATAAATTTGCATCTTTTATGTCAAGCCATGGATTATTTACCATAGCTTCATGGAAACTAGTCAACATAAAAACGTATGACAATCCCATTACTTTTATTCCACAGGAATTATTGTGTTCCACTTATTCTAGAACCTTACGTAATTCACACAGTTTGTTCTAACTCAATAAATGAACTAAAATTAATTGTTGTGTTTTTCTAAATATTCTGTTTGAGATTATGGCACTGGACTGCGATGGACTGACGACTTGTCCAGGGTGTACCCCACCTCTTGCCCATAGATAGGCACCAGCTTCCTCATGACCCACTATGGAATAAGCGGTAGAAAATGACTGACTGACCTTTTATCTGTATTAGTTGAGTAGTCTGAAATCAAATAGTCCAGAAACACACTGAGGTACCACGCACTGGCCTGACTTTTCTCAAGAAGCACGTCCGTTTCTTGGGGCACTTAATTTAGTAAATGGAATGAAATAATCAGCATTTTAAAAAATCTGTTACAACGGCTAGCAAATAGGATACAGTCTGCTAGTTTCAAATGATTAAACAGCTATCTGTGGGATTTGTTTTGGGGGGGTGGGGGGTGCTGAATCTTAAATTAACTATGAACTTCTTCAATTAATAACAGTTCTGTAAGGATTTTATTCTTTGATTAGTGGATTCCGGGGGGGGGAGTTGTCTCTGTAAAGTAACATTCATTTGGATTGTTTTTTTTTTGGACTGATTCAATATGCTATATATAGTCTGTGCATCACAAAATACCCCATGTCAGTCATAGAAATCTGAACATTGTGAAGCAGCCACATTTACAAAGCGCTGAGGTTTTGGGCTTGTAAAGTTGTGTAGAAACAACTGACAGCTGCAAGCAAGCTTTAGATTGTTTTTACTGAACTGCAGTATTTATGGGTTGAAAACTTCAGTGTCTTTGATCTGACACTACGCTTTATAAGAGTAACAAGTATTCGTTTGCTATTTCTAATATCTATTGAAAAATATACAATTAAGCCTAATTTTTCATACCCTTGGCAGATTTAGGTTTCAAGTAATCTTTTAATTTTACCAACATCTGACTAGAAGTTCTGACTTGAATCTGAGTCTGTGAGGAAGCTATGGATTAGGGTGATGACAACAAGGCCTTTTCTGGATCAACATCAAATTTTTGATAAATACCAATCATTGTTTGGGTAAAAATGCATTGGACAGAAAATGCTTGCTTAAGATGTCCACTGACATCATGATGGCTGCAGACACTGAGGATTTCCTTATTTGAGTCTCGTTAGACATTTTCGCAAACCCCGACACTGTCAATCACATCATGCTAACTAACTGCATACTTTAGTGGGGATTTCGTGGGGAGTTAGAGAGGTTTACAGCTTACCTTTCAGATGGAAGCTTCAGTGTCCATCAGTGGCGTTGCTCTAAGACTGCAAGGGAAGCTCAGCTTCAGCTAAAATGTCAAAAATAAGTGATCAAATATATACTGTTGTGTGTACATGTCATTGACTAAATATGCGCTAAAATGCGCTCAACTTTTGTTCAGAATCAGCTTCTTATCACTAGTAATGGCGTGGCTTTCCTCTCACTCATTCCCGCAGCTTCACAGTGCTTTAAACAGTGAGATCAACAGCGAAGCAAAAATGCTGGGCTTTGTCCCGCCCATCGGACGCTCAGCATCTCTGGGGGTCTATGGGGCAGTAGACTGGCCTCGGCTTCTGCATGCTGATTGGATGATCTGTCTGAGGCTGAATTCCTTTTTGATTGACAGCGAAATGAGCGAATCAGCGATCTTGAAATTGAACTTCCCCTCCTTGAAAGACCAGCATCCGCCACTGGTGTCCATATAAATCAAATCATGTCAAACTCCACTGATCTAATATGTATGGTATCTCAAGGCTCTGTTTTAGGTCCACTTCTTTTTTTGCTATATAGTCACCCACTTGGATAGATCATCAATGCATTCCACAATAGCTCCTATGACATTTATAAAAATGACATTCAGCTGTGTTGCTCCTTAAAAATTCAGAGTTCTTTACACGCTCTGAATTACTTCAGTCACAAAAGAAAACAAACATGCTGGTTAAGAAATAAATCCAACAACTGAACTCTGAGAACACCAAGAGCTTGATAAGTGTCCCATAGAGAATGGGTTCTATGATCAGAACTCCCTCTGCTGTCAAGCCAAACCTAAGGACTTATGGTGTTCTTTTCAACCAATCATTGTCTCTTGAAGGTCACTTAATACAACTTGTCCGAAATGTTTTTTGTCACTTAAGAAATATTTCCAAACTTATAGAATCAAAACAGGAACTTAAAATGTTTATTTATATCTTCATATCTAGACTATTAGAATGATTCATTTTTTACATGTATCACCAAAAAAGCTCTTCATCACCTTCATTCAGCCCAAACTTCTGCAGCAAGACTTTCAACTAGAAGAACACATATCACTCCTGTTTTAATGTCTTTGCACTTATAACCTGTTCAGTAATTTGTTTAAATCCTGACTTTAACTTTGAAGACCCTGCATGGTCAAGCTTCTTCCTATATTACTGAATTATTAAAGGCAAATACTTCATCTCAAACCCTCTGGTCCGTGAACCAAAATCTACTCGTAGTCCCAAGAACGAGGTATAAAACTTGATAGGATCGCTCTTTTCAAATTGTTGGACCTACTTGTTTACCTCCAACCTCCAAAACCTGAAGCTCAGCGCCAAAGATAAATAGTTTTAATAGGAGTGCAAACGTGCAAACACTGCTTAGTAATTACAAGTCTTTAAATGCTTTGTTGCCAATAAAGGTATTTGCATTGAATTTTGAGAAGGGTATAAATAATTTTCAACATGCCATTTTATAATAAAGTATAATAAAAACATATGTTACTTTTTTCCCCTAATTAATACTCATTTGTCAGGTAATGTGTGTAGGACCCAAATGTTTGTATGGCAGAAGGTAGCATGAATGCAAAAATAAAAGGTTTAATAACTTCAGAAATCCAAAACATGGTGATGTTTCCTCTGACACCAAAGATACAAAGCTTGCTTTACACTCAACAGGGTTGTTTCAGATCTCTCAAACATGTTTGGTTGAGATCTGAAACAAATGTTTTTAAAATGTAAAAAACATTTCTCTGGCTGCATGGTGATAAAACTATATAGAAATAAGACGGAAAGATGTCACAGGTTGTGTGTATATATGTGTGCAACATGATGTACTGTATAAGTGTTTTTCCTACCCATGTGAGTATACACTCTGTGATGAGTTGCAATGGTTTATAACACACCAAGAGCTTGATAATGTTCTGGAGGACTTCATGATGAAGGACTTTTTCACTATAGTGTCTGAGCTGGTTTTTGTGCACTAGTTACTAATCCGGATCCTACATATAACCCCCATTTCCAATTAAGTTGGGACACTGTGTAAAATATAAATAAAAACAGGAAACAATGATTTGCAAATTCTGTTCAACCAACATGGAATTCAGTGCATAACAAAGACAAGATTTTTAATGTTCATATTGATAAACTTTTTTTTTTGTTTGCAAATATTCACTCATTTTGAATTTGACAGACAAAGAACATTGGTTCTTACTCTGAAGATGGCAGCGCGCACAGATGCTGTGGCTCGGAGCTCCTCTAGTTGTTAGGTGTTTTTTAAGGTTTATTGTTTCATTAGTATGTCTAGGATCACCTACAGCAGACATAATCTTTTCCGTATTGGATTATGGAGCGAACCGTGTGTGACAGAGGACTTTATACATAGGCATAATATACGTACCCCAAAAACCGAGCTCCTCATGGATTGTTATCCCAATGGTCAGGTGGAAGATGCGGGGAAATGAGAGGAAAGAAAAAAGCGACGGTGCCGGGCTGGCCTCTTGGCACAACTACGGAGAAGCCCACACTAACTGCCACTACCCAGCATTTGTCTCACAAATGCCATATCCCTCACAAATAAGATGGATGAGCTGAAGCTTCAGCTAGCAGCTAACAGTCTCGTTCATGACTGCTGCATTTTGCCGATTACGGACACCTGGCTCCAGACATCCAGTCCGGACACGGCTATCGAGCTTGCAGGATGCAAAACGTACAGATATGATAGGAGCCGTGACTCCTATCATAAATTGGGGAGGGGGGCTCTGCATCTATGTGAATAACAGCTGGTGCACAAATGCCACGGTTATTGACAGGCACTGCTCAGCAGACCTGAAATTTATCACCGTCAGATGCAGGCCGTTGTACCTTCCGCGTGAGTTTACCGTTGTCATGGTGACTGCTGTATATATTCCTGGTGCCTACGCCAGTGCAGCTATCAGCCACTTGGACCATGCTCTCAGCCGCAACAGAACAACCACCAAGAGGCAGTGCATGTGATTGCGGGAGATTTTAACCATGCTGATTTGAAAGTAGCGCTCCCTAAATTCCACCAGCACATTAAATGTGCCAGTAGAGGGAGCTAACACGCTAGATAAAGCCTACTCCAACATCAGGCATGGATACAGGGCCACTCAGCTGCTCCATTTGGGCTCCTCTGAACATATGTCGCTGCTTCTCGTTCTAGCATACAAGTCTGTGCTGAAGCGAGCACCCCCCAAAATCCAGACTGTGAAATCTTGGCCGGATGGTGCTACTCAGCAGTTACAAGACTGTTTATCAAGGACAGACCGGGATATTTTCTACCACCAGGACCTGGAAGTATCCACCTCAGCAGTACTCTGCTATATTTAACGCTGTGTTGACACCGTCACAGTGGAGAGAAACATCCGGGTGTTTCCCAACCAGAAGCCCTGGATGAACAAAGAGGTCAAGAACCTGCTGAGGGAGAGAAATAGCGCTTTCAGGTCCAGAGACAGGGACCCGTACAGCTGCGCCCGAGCCTCTCTGAAGAGAGGCATCAGAGAGGCCTAGGCAAACTACAAGCAGAGGATTGAGAAAGAATTCAACAGCAACAACAGCCAGCAGGTGTGGCAAGGGGTCCAGCACATCACCAATTTCAGATCCAGCAACACCACCGCAATATCTGGGGATGTCACACTGGCAGGGGAGCTAAACCACTTCTTCGCCCGTTTTGAAGCTGAATCACCAGCAGAGCCCATAGTGCAGCTGTCATCCCTCAACAGCCAAACCATCACTGTTGAAGTACAGGACGTAAGGAGAACCTTGGGGGCAGTGAACCCCAGGAAAGCTGCTGGACCTCACCCAGTGCTCCATCCCACCATGTTTAAAGTGCTCTACCATGATCCCACTGCCAAAAAAGAACAATATTAGCAGTCTCGATGACTATCGGCCAGTGGCACTAACCCCGATCATCATGAAGTGCTTCGAGAAACTGCTTCGAATTCATATCACTTCATGCCTGCCACCCACACTTGACCCCCACCAGTTTGCCTACAAAACCAACCGGTCTACAGAGGGTGCCATCGCCACCGCTCTGACACACGTGGAACAGCGAAGGAGCTATGCAACTCTACTCCTCCTGGACTTCAGCACGGCTTTTAAAACTATTATTCTGAGCAGATTGGTGAGGAAGCTGGGGGTCCTGGATCTCCCCCACAATATCTGCTGCTGGATAAGGGATTTTTTGACAAACCGATCCCAGAGAGCTGCTGGTGTCCTTCTATCGCTGCTCTGTGGAGTCGGTGTTGTGCCCTGGTATCTCACTGTGGTTCTCCAGTTGCACTGAGGCAGAGGAAGCTGCTCCAGAGGGTCATAAACACTGCCCAGAGACTGATTGGCTGCCCTCTTCCATATTTGGAGGAGATCTAGAGGACCCGCTGCCTCCGGAGAGCCCTCAGCATCATCAGGGACTCCTCACACCCCGGCCACCGCCTCTTTGAATTTTTACCCTCAGGGAGACGTTTCAGGGCAATAAAGTCAAAAACAAACAGACAGAAAAACAATTTCTACCCAAGATCTGCTGTTGCCCTGAACACTGCAAATTCATGTAAACCCTGATTTATCCATTTATGTATTTATTTGATTGTTTTCACTGACTTCAAGAGTTGCTATTTTTTGAATTTTGTTGTGCATTTTTTACACAATGACAATAAAAAGGATTCTGATTCTGATGCTTGCAACACGTTCCAAAACAGCTAGGACAGGGCCCACAAAAGACTGGTAAAGTTGGGGAATGCTCAAAAAACACCTGTTTGGAACATTTCACAGGTGAACTGGTTAATTGGAAACTGGTAAGTGTCATGACTGGGTATAAAAGGAGCATCCCTGAAAGGTTCAGTCATTCACAAGCAAGGATGGGGTGAGTTCCACTATTCTGTGAAGAACTGCATGAGCAAATATTCCAACAGTTTAAGAACAGCAGACAATTGCAAGGAATTTAGGGATTTCATAATCTACAGTACATAATATTATCAAACGATTCTGAGAATCTTCATAAATCTCTACACTTCAGCAGCAATGCAGAAAACCAAACCTTTGAACCCTCAGAATGCACTGCATTAAAAACTGTTATCGTTGTGTAATGCATATTACCACATAGGCTCAGGAACACTTCAACAAACCATTGTCAGTTAACACAGTTTGTTGCTACATCTACAAGTGCAAGTTAAAACTCCACCATGCAAAGTGAAAGCCATATATAAACAACTCCCAGAAACGCCCCTGGCTTCTCTGGGCCATTCAGCTAACAGCACATTGTTATGGACTCTTTTGCTACGCAGAGGGTAGAGTTATTTTCACCGAATAGTCCTGTAATCGTCCTCTTATTTAAATTTGGTCCAACAGAATGGAAGATTGCGTCTTGAAACTCGAAAAGGATTTTTCTAAACTAGATCTTCAGTCAAAACAGGAGGTTTTAAATAGAGAGGAAAACCAACTCTATAGCTGGAAGATCTGCTTCAAACAAGTGGGAGAAAGGTAACGCACTCTTTTCAACCGGAGTGATACACATAAAAACCCTGCAGAGTATAGGATTTGTCTTGGCATTGAATGGGCAGCAGAGACTGAACATTAAGATCCACAACGCGAAGGTGAGAGAGAACTGGGTTGATTTCAAAAGACTTGATTAATGCAACCGGCTTCTATGGACTTCAAATATGAATAAAAGGTAAGATCATACACAATTTTCAGTTGTAATAAAAAAGAGAAAAATTTAAATAATGAAAACTGACCTTATAAATAAAGGGATATTATTTTGGATTTCTTGCTATGGTATTATTGAACAGCATGGAATTGATTACAGCATAATTAAAAGCTTTTACAATAATTAAAGCTTCTATTTTGGGTTCAAAGATTTGTACATCTGACTCCAGAGGAGTCTGTGCCTCACTAATCATTCACCTCATCGCACATCACTGAAGCCAAGCCACATTCTGCACGTGTTACAACAGCGTGGCTTCATAGAGTGTGGATACTAGACAGTGGCAGTCCAGACCTGTCTCCCATTGAAAATGTGTGGTGCATTATGAAGTGCAGAAGACAAGAGACCCTGGACTGTTGAGCAACTGAAGTTGTTCATCAAGCAAGAATGGAAAAGAATTCCACCTACAAAGCTTCAAACATTAGTGTCCCAAATGCTTATTAAATATTTTTAAAAGCAAACATCCCCCTGACCCAGCTTTGTTGGAATGTGTTGCAAGCACCAATCCAAAATGAGTAAATATTTGCATAAAAAAATTTAAGTTTATCAGTTTAGATGTTAAACATCTGGTCTTTATTCAATTGCATATAGGCAAAACAGGATTTGCAAATCATTGTATTCTGTTTTTATTTGTGTTTTATACAATGTACCACAAATTGACAGAGCAGAGACTAAATGTACTGAAGGGGGATTTATTCTGAGGTGAGGTGATCAGTGGGACACCAGATAGGTGTGAGTATAATTAGACAAGTGAGATCAGCTGAGTGAGAAACCTAAGAAAATGCACAGAGGGAATGTAATGGAATGAATGGCAGAACAGCAACTAAACACACAGAGACCAGTCACTAGAGGACAGAAAAATTTAAATATAGAACATAACTTAATATGAGAATGGCTAAAATACAAAGGCAAAGGGATATGAATAAACTCAGAAACAGAGAAAAAAGAAAGGAAAGACAGCACAGAACAGAAATGACTTTGCCAACCAAAATAAAACAACAAAATATAAAAGAGAAGCTCATACTCTAAATAAAACCTAAACCAAAACTAAAAGTACAAAGTACAAAAACAGTACAGACAGTTTTTGATATTGTTTTATCAACTTCTTGGTGAAAAAAAAAAAGTAAATTCATCAGAAGTATCAATAATTTTTGACCTAACTATAAAATAGAACAACATTCTCTTGTCCAGAGAATTTTATTAAAGTATAGTCTGTTAGATTTCAAAAAGCACTTTGGAGGGGAGGTGCACCTGTCAAATCCATTAACACAGAAGCAACAAAGGAACTTGCTAAGCAATCTGGGAAACTAATTGGTCAATAATGTCTTTCCTCCAGCATGTGTTCAGTGTCTGTGGTAACCAATTGCTCTACAGGTCAATCTGTGTGGGCACCTATCTTCATTTGCATCACCACCAAGGTCTTATCTCAGAGCTTTACTGATACAGCAAAGGCAACGTATGCAGCTGACCCGCCATTTTGTCACTTGATACAGAAGAATTTTAGCTGCTAGCACATTTTAGCTAATGCATCCAGCTTTACACAGAGATGTTGCCATGGAGACAGTCAAAAACAAAGCCCTTACAGGTGTACATAATGTGTGTATGTGTGTATGTAATTAATGCTCTTCTCCAGGAAACCAACATTAGAATGGAAATGCAGTGCTGTCATATTCACTAAATTAGAATATTAATGAAAAGTTCATTCATTTCAGTAACTCGATTTACTAAGTGAAACAATGTTGTATAGATTAATTACACACACATATTTTTCAAGTCTTTATTTCTGTTAATTAGGACAATTTTCCACTTACAGCTAATAATAACACGACGTTTAAGATTAGAAATTTACATCAGACCAATAAAGAAAACATTCTGTGGGCTTTATGAAAGGTATGTTTAATAACTGTTTAACAGTTATTAAACACCCCACTTCACAACACCCCTAACCTTGAAGCAGATGGGCTACTGCCAGTGGCATGCACAGACATTTTGGGGGGCAGATGCTCAAGTGGAAAACAAGGGCACCTTGTGCAGCACATACAGCTGTCAGCTGCCTTTTGTGTATATTTACCATGATAAGACTGTGTGACCGGAGTTAATATATTGTGAATGCGCGCAATGAGTAAACAAGGATAAGCAATGGAGACAAGTCAGTCAGCAACACCCAGTGGAGATGCAAAAAGAAAAATTTCATACATGATCTCATACAGGGATCATGTATAAAAAGGCACAAAAAAAATGTTTGACGCCAAGAGAGAGAGACAGGAGTAGTGCTGGGAAAACAGTATGAGCAATAATGTTCATATTGTGTGTTCACTGTTTGTTTTCAGTTCTGCAGTACTACCAGCACCAATGTTTATGGCCTCAGATAATGAACTTGTGTCTGTACTGGTTCTGTTACATCTCAGTGCTGCATTTGATACATTCGATCACAATATTCTCTTGCTCTCGGTGGAAGACACATGCGTTTTCTCTCCCTCCCTGTTGATCCCTGCTTCTACTTTTTGTCTGTATATTTCTCAGAGCCTCGCTTTGCATATCCTTCAAACTTTTAAATTATGGATTTGGTCACCTGGACTCGCAATGTAATTTTTTTTTTTCAACGAGAAGCCAGGGTAAAGGAGAACCTCTTGTCCAGACGGGACGTTCTTCTCTGGATACACAATGGATTGTTGGCAGCAGTGGAAGATTGTGTGCCTGACTACGATGTCGGTCGAGGACATAGAAAATGTGTACATATTTGGACTTTTGATAACAGGATTTCTGCTTTTTGGAGTTGGTGGTTGCCTGGCTTATGGAGTGGTTCGCAAAATGTAGGCGGCTGTTCAAAGCATTCCAAAGCGGCCTGCGATGTTAGATGGAGTCTGTAGAGCGATCAACACTCAGACTGAAATGTTGAGAGCAGAATCGCAAGCTGGACACGATACTTGAACAGAATCGCAGCCTGGCAGCGGTTGGACTCAGAGGTTAAAGGATATAATCTTGGAGAAGTTGCACGCTCCAGATCTGCGGAAAGTACCAGAAATTTGGCAATTGAGACATACCAGTAAAACTCTTAAGGTAGCTGGAAATTCAAAATTGCCTGAACCACAACATTTATTGTTTTCTAAATCTGGCTCCCCAATGTGGCCTTGGCAACTTCTGCTAACTGGCTATTGACAAAATATCTCCTGGATGTTATATAAACATGACGCTCTTCCCCAGTACTCCCCTACCAGCTGTGTGCTGATAGGACAATGTGGCCAATTGATAAAACTTCCACCTCTCTTCTCAAGGACAATGGCGCTTCTATCAGTGTTGACAGTCTAATTCTTGCACACACACTCAAACTTATACATTCGCACCCTCAAGATTCCACCGTACCCTTGCTAAATCTTTACTTATGTGTGTGTTGCTTACCCCTGCTGAGGTTTTTTGTACTACTTCAGACACTATTCTGCTAAGAATAGAGTCTGAAATATGATTTTTTCCCTCCTATCTTACTTTACCTAAATGTGTGATTTCATTAC